>NC_137613.1:52664541-53034541 GCF_963280865.1 Gymnoscopelus braueri
TGTAGATCTGCTATTTTGAAACATTTTAGTACTTTTGCTTTTGGTACTTTAAGTACATTCTGATGCCAATATTTTTGAACTTTTACTCAGGTGCATTTTTTATTCTGGACTTTTACTTGTAACAGAGTATTTCTATATTGCAGTATTGATACTTTTACGTAAAGAATGTGAGTACTTTTTCCACCACTGCAAAACACGCAGGGTTGATTTAATTCAGTTAGATTAACGATTATAGAGTTTACTGTGTGAGTGGGTGCTGTATAGTAACCAGCCCAGTGGCTATGTGGTTAGACTCTAACCACATAGCTGGGAATTGAACCCTGACCTCTGAATCTCAGGGCGGATACTCTAACCGTTAGAGTATTTGCCCTGAGATTCAGAGGTCGGGGTTCGATTCCCAGGCCGGGTCAAAGCAAAGACTATAAAGAATGGGACCCAATGCCTTCCTGCTTGGCACTCGGTGTCAAGGGTGGGACTGGGGATAAATTGTAATTGGGGTGTACTTGTTCATCGTGGCTGGGGGATGTAATTGTACATCAAGCCGCCTCACGCTACAGAAACAAGAGATACATGGCTACATGGGCTACATGGCTCGGTAAGGCTCACAAACTGTATATTTCAATTCAATCCAAACTTTATACAGACACACAGGGGGGTCCATAGAGTACATACAACACAACAAATAAATAAAACATAAAAAAGACATACAGTTTACAGTTTAGGCATTTAGCAGATGCTCTTAATCCAGAGTGATTTACAGTAAACAAGAACACAAGATAATACATCATAATACACATAATACACATAATACATCAAATACATAACAAATAGTCAACTAATAATAAAGTAATACATAAGTAAACCAATAATCTAATAATAGCTAATACATACGTAACCAATCATCAGCCTACATTGAAACTATAGGATGCCAGGTCAACAATGACCTGGCGTCTGTCTACATAACATGCTATCTAAGTTACATTTTAGCCTTTGCATATAGGCCTACAGTACATCATACATAGAGGCTGACTCTCCAGTGTTTACGCAGCCTGGACGAGTACGAGTGCTCTTCCCAGTATTGACTATATCCTCAATAATACTGTTCCGGGAGTGGCGTGCACAGACATTTTGAGGGGCAGGTGCTCAAGTAAAAAAAAAAGGGCACCTTGCGCGGTGCGCGGAACCGCCGGCTGCCCTAGTAGCCTAGTGTGAGATTTATAGAAGAACATTTTGGGGAATTGTCAATATATTAGAAGCTTTTAATCCAGAATTGATCGATGTCACCATGGGCTACATACTGTAAACTGTTTTTTTTTATTTATTTTTTTTAAGGGCACTTCTGGTGAGGAGGGCAAAGGGCAGGTGCTCTAGCACCACCTAGAGTCTATCTGTGCACGTCCCTGGGACTCATCCATGCGTGTCTTAAGACATGCATGGCACGAATCCATCCGTGTCTTAAGAGAGCCTCACAAGTGTGGATTCCACATGTTACAAACAAGTGACTGGCACTATGCCATCGAGGAACCTTAAGTAGTATCCTCAGGGCATCATTGTAGGCCACTTTAAGCCTCCACATGCTATACCTTTCTTGTATGTGCACCACAGGAAAGCTGTATACATGGGAGTGCAGAATGCTTTCAAAAGTGCACTCTTGACAGGACCTGTATAGTCCAGTGGTTCTCAAACCTTTTCATGTCAAGGACCACCCAAAATGATATGTATTTGGCCGCAGACCCCCATCTCAAAATATTTTGTTCCAGGGACCCCCAGAAGCAAAAGTTTGAGTTACAAATGTTCGCTTTAAAAAAAAATATATATAATCAAAGATTTGCACACATTTTCACGATTTTTCAAAAATAGCAGATCTACAAGCTCGTAGCACGGCACTCTGTGCCGCACTATGAGCTTGTAGATCTGCTATTTTTGAATAGCCAAAGTATAAAATAATGGTTAAAGTGGTTAAAATGATTGTGAAGCTAACTAATTTAGCTGGGGACCCCCTGGTATCCCCCCAAGTACCCCTGGGGGTCCCCAAACCCCACTTTGAGAACCAATGGTATAGTCAGTGTAACCTCATGTAAAGAAAGAACGCTCTCTCTCCTCAATTCAGTGTAATTAATTGGCATGCGAGGCATGAGAAAACATAAGTTTACACCTTTGCCAAAGCAAAGGTGGAACAAAACAATTAACAAACAAAACAACGTAGGCCTATGTACAATTTAATGGGAATAAAGACATGTGTAAACAGGGCTGTGTTGCACTGCAACTGAGAGAAAACTATCTCACAAAACCATACACGTTGTGCATTTGTATACGGTGCAGAAATAGTTCGTCCACAAAGGAGAGGTTATAGCTTGGGATAAACAAACGACAGCAGTATTTCGATGTTTTGTTTTGCATTCACTTTGTATAAAACCTTTGAGACAAATATAGCAGCCCATTTCCCTAGTGTATTTAAAGGTAGTTGCTCTGTTTGTATGTCTATGTACCGAGATCACTTTGGGGCAGACAGTGCAGGAATACACACAGTGGTGGAAAAAGTACTCACATTTTTTACTTGAGTATCAATACCGCAATGTATAGAAATGCTCTGTTACAAGTAAAAGGCCTGTGTTCAAAATGCTACTTGAGTTAAAGTACAAAAGTATTGCCATCAAAATATACTTAGTACCAAAAGTAAAAGTACTAAAATGTTTGAAAATAGCCAATCTACAAGCTCACAACGCTTGTGATGATGCGACGCGTTGTGAGCTTGTAGATCTACTGTATTCAAATAGCCTAGGTATAAAATAGGGCTAAAGTGGTTAATGTGTGTTTTATAATGTAATAATTTATATCTGCAAAGTAACTAAAGTTTTCAAATAATTGTAGTGGCGTAAAAGTACAATATTTGCCTCTGAGATGTAGTGGAGTAGAAGTAAAAGTATTGAATATTGGCAATACTAAAGTCAAAATACCTCAACATTTTACTTAAGTAGAGTACTTGAGTCATAGTTGCTTTACACCCAATGATTTGTAGTTATATTGTAGACATCTTACTCCTATCACAACAGCTCTCTCTCTCTCTCTCTCTCTCTCTCTCTCTCTCTCTCTCTCTCTCTCTCTCTCTCTCGACACACACACACACACACACACACACACACACACACACACACACACACCCACACACACACACACACACACACACACACACACACACACACACACACACACACACACACACACACACACACATACACAGGTCTAGTGTTGACAGGGCAAACAATGAGATTTTCAACTGGTCTTTGTCTAATTGGAGGAGGCGTCTGTTGTGCAACACGTTTCACGTCGGCTCACATACTCCCCCATACGTATGTACACACACACACACCCACACACACACACACACACACACACACACACACACACACACACACACACACACACACACACGTGTTCCATGTTCATCGTCGCTGTCGGGCAGAAACTTTGTATCTCCATGTTTTAAACGTTTATTTTTTTGTGAATGAATGCCTCATCCTACTAGCCTGACACTCAGCCTGAATTTTCATTTCGTTTCACTCCATTATTGAGTCTGAAAGCCCTCTCAATGCAGCGGAGTTCTGAGATGGGGGCATGGCCAAAGTGGGACTCCACTATGAGCCAACGCGATTGGTTCATACTGGATTGTCCCGATCCCGATTCGTCGGTCAGATTTTCAACCGAGCAACACCCGCCTTCTAAAGCGTCACCAGACCCTGAATGCTAGGCAAAGGATTCAGGGGGTGGAGCCAGGCTATCATCCTACAAGACTGTCCCACAAAAGTAGTGGAAAAAAATAGCAGATCTACAAGCTTGCAACTTATTTTTTTCTTAATTTTTTTATCCCACGATTTAGTAACCCTTTCTTTTTTCACCCGATGCCAATTTTCTAAGTGATCCTGGGCGCTACACTCCCCCAACCAGCCTAGGGAGCCCAGGGCTACTTCAATGCATGAGAGCCAACTGACCTTCTTGTCACTTGACAGGCTTGCAACTTGTTGTGAGCTTGTGGATTGGCTATTTCCACTATTTTGAAATGTTTTTCAAATAATAGTACCGTTTTGGACATGTGAGGTTTCCACCGGACAGCAATGTCATAGAGTAGAATAAAGTGGAATGATCATTTTACATAAGCAGTCATTTCAAAAGTGACACAGTGTCGGTGGCCGTGCACATTTTTAACACTTTTGAAGTCAACAACAACAACTATGAAAGAGCACATTATGCATAAAAAGATTACTTTTACTTTTTGTACTTTAAGTATATTTTAATGCATAATACTTTTGTACTTTTACTCAAGTAAAATGTTGCATACAAGCCTTTTACATTTTTATTTGTACTTAAATGAAACAAAAATATCAGCCCTTCTTCCACCAGCTAGTCAAAGGTATAGTAAAAGTGTCAAAAGTCCAACACTGGGTCATAGATCAAGGGTTCCCAAACCTTTCAGGCTGTGACCCCCCCACAGCTACATATTGTGAAAATAGCCGAACTACAAGCTCACAACGCCTTTCATTTTTGCCTCTTTCTTACATAATATTGGACAATGTGGCCAATTTGGTATGAAAAAGGTCTTAAAAGTCAATTGTAAATTTAGAAATGTGCACATACATACCCTGTATACACTTACATAATTCATTGATGTCCGGCAGAAACCAGCTACCTCCATTTTCCCGCTTTTGCATTTTTTCCCATAAATCAGTGCTGTTGAACACCCTTTACGTCTGTATGTTGATAAAACAAATATTGGACCAATGAAAAGTATTAAAAAGCGCTTCTGACAAAACCAGCTAACTCCATTGGATCCTCAAACTTTCTGCTAAACCAGCTAAGTCCAACACAGGGGGGGTGGAGTTAGCTCCACCCCCTTTTGACTTCCAACCTCATTGTGAGCTTGGAGGTCCATTCAGCTGTTCTTATCAATGATGAACAAAACCTCCTAACTACACTTTTCGTTTTGTTGTGTGTGTCATTTCCTGAAAAATGAACATTTTGAAGTTAGCTGGTTTCTGCCGGACAGCAGAGATATGTTGGTTTGTTTACTGTTGAGTGAGAAAACAATGTTGCACATTAAGCTTTAAGGTATTGCCCGTTGAAAACATCCGACCTACAAGCTAACAACGCGTCGTGAGCTTGTAGGTCTGATATTTTCGACGCGCACCACCATCGTAGGACAAAGCATGAATTAGGCTTGTATGTGGGATGCAGCCACTAAAGCAACAGTTGGTTCTCAAACTTTTTCATTTCAAGGACCCCCAAACTATATTTGGCAGCGGACTTCCCCCATCTAAAAAATATATACAGAAGCAAAGATTTTGCGTTACAAATGTTTGCTTCAAAAAACAACCAACGATTCACGATAAAAAGAAAGCAGATCTACAAGCTCTTAGTCACTTTGTGCTACGACATGAGCTTGTAGATCTGCTTTTTTGTAGAAGATGCTGGATGTAGGATCCCCTGGTACCTTTCCTCTTTGGAAAAGTAGAGACTTATGAGACTTATTGACAAATGCGTTGTCAATAATTGTCAAAATGAAACTATTTGACTAGAGTAATAATGTATGTTAACCACATTAACCCTGGCATCCTTATTTTTCAGAACAATATCATATTAAAAGAAAATCTCAATTGCTCTGTTTCTTTAGTTTTCGGGGAAAATATGCAGATCTATAAGCTAAAATGTGTACTCTGCGACAGGTTGTGAGCTTGTAGATTGTCTATTTTTGCAGTTTGCCTTATAAGCACATTATAATGCATCATGCATGCTCTCATAATGCATTATAAATTAATTATAAATCCAGTCACGCTCAGAACAACAGACATATTTAAACACTCACTTGACCTCATATGAATTCAAATGTTTTTTTGGTAAGACTGTATTTAAAGGCCTGGTCTATAATGTATTTAGCAGTGGTGTAAAGTAACTAAGTACATTTACTCAAGTACTGTACTTAAGTAAAAAAATGAGGTATTTTTACTTTACTGGAGTATTTCCAATTTTCTGTACTTTTACTTCTACTCCACTATACATCTCGGATCCAAAAATTTTACTTTTACTCCACTACAATTATTTGAAAACTTTAGTTACTAGTTACTTACCACTTCAACCCTACTGTATATACATTTTGACCATTTGAAAATAGCCAATCTACAAGCTCATACGTGACATATTGTGAGCTTGTAGATCTGCTATTTTCAAAAGATTTTTATACATTTAAAACATTTAAATGGGACATTCTGCGTAATGAGTACTTTGTACTTTTAGTATCGTAAATTGTGATGCCAATACTTTTGTACTTTTACTCAAGTAAATGTTGAATTCCGGACTTGTAAGGGCGAGGTCCCACCAAAACAAGGTCGGCCGCTGTTAAACTCAGGTTGTGTGCGGCCACAGTTGTTTTTTGCAGCCAGCGCATTCTAAATAAACGGAGTGACCCACGTGTCACTCACTTTCTGGACCCTCCCATGCAACAGCTACAACCAGTTGCTCTATCGCATAAGCACCATGTCACTTCCTGAGTCTTGGGACGGTCCGCCTTCAACTCACCCGATTGGACAGAGCGAGAAAAGCAGCATAGAGCGCATAAACGCAAGATGTGCGTGACAAGCGGAAAGATGCACAAGGGCGTGAATCGTGAATCCACGTTTGCATTGAGAAAGCATTGTCAGATTCCGTCCTATAAGTAAAATAAAAGTGCGGTGGGACCGCGCCCTAACAGAGTTTCTACACTGCAGTATTGATACTTTTACTTAACCCTTCAGTAGTAGTAAAGGACACTTCGGTGGCTAAATGCTAAGCTAACAGCATGCTAACATGCTAATTGTGTTAGCATCCGCCATTTTGTTTTTAGTGACGTCATCATTAGGGGGCGTGTCCAAGCATGCCCGGACATGTCTGACCCCCCCTGCTGTGTGGAGGGGGGGAGTGGAGGGGTGGGTTTGGCGCCCCCTGCTGGGAAGGGGAGGAAGTAGGAGGGGGGTTAATGTGTATTCAATTACTGTGTCTGAGTGGGGTGTGTCCCAGACAGGGTAATGTGTATTGAAAGATGGAGCTAGTGGGGCTGTAGGGTAACCGTAGAAAGTTTTATTCTTAAAGAATATCAACGTTTGCCTGTAATTGACTGCTGCAATGTCACTTGAGTTTATAAGGCTTCAAGTGGTTGTTTAAATAATTGACTGTAATATTATAGTCTTATGTCTTAAAGCCACAAAAATCACTCTTTTATAAATTTTTCTTAAAGTGTATAATAACCTTATAAACCTATAATGACTTTAGAACATGTAGCGTAGCAGGGTTTTTTTTTCTTACAGTATTCCTTAAAAATGTAGTTTGTCATTCCAGAGGAAATCAAACGATGAAGGAATCAAGGTAGTTTGGGTGACTAACAGGCTGGCAAAGTGGCTCTTTAGTCTAGTCTTTTCACAGACGGTTTGATTAAAATAAAAATCTTTTTTTTTTTTTTAAAGCAACAGTAGCTAAACCTTAATGTGACACAATACAACCATAACAACATCACCATGTTAAACATTTATAACTTTTTTTTTAGTGCATACACAGCTTTAGAAAAACAAGTATTTAAAAATACCCCCAGTGCATGCTGGGTAATTATTTCAACCAATGGGAGTGGCCCCCCTAGTGACATAGATGGTTGAAAATGGCCCACTCACAGGGTGTTATTATACAGTGTAAACAAGTAGAATGCACCATTGACACAACCATTGTGTTTAAAGCTGCATTTACTCGCTACTCTTTTAATTCCCTAAAGTACTATTACACAGTCCTCTAACAAAAGGTTTGAACACTTTGAATGTGATTCTAAAAGATGTTAACACATCAGGAATCAGGATACATTGAAAGTCTAACAGGTTTGGTACCACTGTCTAGTTTCTAGTCCTTTCACAGCTGGTTTAAAATATATATATATATAAATTATATTTTAAAAGGCTATGGTAGCTAAACTTTAATGTGACACAAGACAACCCTAACAACATCACCATGTTAAACAACATTTTATAACTTTTTTTTTTACAAGTGGAGTTCAACTCATAGGGTAATGACAGGACTCAGGTTACATTACAGAAGGGAGACAGGCTGGCAAGTGGCTCTAGTCTCTAACCTTTACACCACTGGTTTAAAAATAAAAACACTTTTTTTTTTAAAGTTTAGGTTAGCTAAAGCTTTTAAGATGTTACACAAGACAACCTTAAACAACATCACCATGTAAAAACATGTTCTAACTGGTTTACTGGATAAATAGTCATAGAAAAGCAAAAGAAAAGCAAAAGTATTCAAAAATTACTGCAGTGCATGCTGGGTAATTATTTTTAGCCAATGAGAGGGGGGCCCTAGTGACATAGATGACGGGGGGGAGGAAGGTAGTCACTCACTACTATGTTAATTTTATGAAGCTAATTGATGATAGCTGTTGATTGTTGGAAGGAAATAGATTACAGATTGACTTGTATTATGCATTGTTTTCGGATAGAATAGAAGTAGAATCAGCTATTTTAGAAACATTTTATAACACAATGTGCCACCCATGTCTATATCAGGTTACTCGCATTGTAACTCTCAAAATGTCATCTTTAAAAACATTTCCCCACTTTCACACAATTACCACATTTGTGGAATTATCACCATGTTAAACATTTATAACCTATTTACTACATACATGCTTTAGTAAGCCAGGATGTCAGGGCATCCTGCAATGCATGCTGGGTAATTATTTTTTAACCAATGGCTGAGCCTTGATGTGGGTGAACCATCTTTGAGATCATTCGCAGTAACGGTTTCACTTTCATTGTTTTAAGACACTTTTTATGTCTTACTTCTAAACAAAAGAGTAGATTAACTTACTGACCCCAGCCAATATATATTTTCTAACTAACTTACTGCATCTTTTAAGATGTGACACAAGACAAAGCCCTAACCACCTTACCATATAAGACATTTATAACTTTTTTATTGCAATAGCTTGTAGTAAGCAAGTATTCAAAAATTACCGCAATGCATGCTGGGTATTTTTTTATTTTTTACTTCTTACTCACCGTCTCAGAGGATCATAGTGTCTCATTGTTTGTTAGTTTTTTTTTTGCTTGCAGTATCATGTAGTATATATTTCTTCTCTCTGTGTATTACTTTTACCTAAAAAATGTATACATAAAGGTGCTACAGTAAGCTATCTATACAATGCTATATCTACATACTCAAACTCCATATTAACAAGAGTTTGGTGAAGAAACATATTTTCTGAAAATGAATTCAATGTTTTTGGCTGAAACACTACACCATTTCTATATTAAACCCAGAAGAAGTAACCTCCGTAGGCCTATTGTGAATTAGTAATTAACAGAGTACATTGGATCATGGTCTCCCGCATGCCTGCCAGGTAAGTATAACCTCCTCACGCTATTCGTGGAGGGAAGGGACCCCCACACATACTAGTCACACTTACGGTTCATACAACACACACTCAATCACACACACTACTATGTTAACGTACACACATTTTTATGAAGCTAGGTGATGATAGCTGTTGATTGTTGGGGTTGGAAGGAAATAGACTTGTATTATGCATTGTTTTTGGAAGCTATTTTAAGCTATTTTAGAAACCTTTTATAACATAATGTGTCACCCACTTTTATTCCTAGACAAAGGTGTGGTTATTCACTCACATTGTATCTCTCAAAATGTCATCTTTAAAAACATTTCTCCACTTTCACACAATTCCCACATTTGTGGAATTATCACCATGTTAAACATTTATAAACTATTTACTACATGCATAGCTTTAATAAACAAGGATGTCAGATCATCCTGCAATGCATGCTGGGTAATTTAACCAATGGGAGGATCAGTAAAACACTGAGTGCATTGGATCGTAGTTTCTCACCAGCCTGCCAGTGCCAGGTAACAAAGCCAGGAATCTGGTTACGATGGCTCCCCCTGCCAGGTAAGTATGACTTCCTCACGCTATTCGTGGAGGGAAGGGCCCCACACACGTACTAGTCACACTTACGGTTCATACAACACACGCTCAATCACACACTACTATGTTAACGTACACACATTTTATGAACTAGTTGATCAGCTATTTTAGAAACATTTTGAAAATAATGTGTCACCCACTTCTTTTCCAGGACAAAAGTGTGGTTATTTACGCACTTTTAAAAGCTTCATGTTTTGTCTGTCTTATGTCTTGTTTAGTGTTTTTATGTGTTTTTGAATACTTTTATTAATAGTATGCAGAGACAAGCATAGGGGTGTACCGTATTGTGTTCATTCTATTGAACATGTAATATATGTAAAATTGCATTATGTACATGTTTCCAAATAACATTTCTTGAAACTAAGATCTGTATTACTTATTGTAAGTCACTGATTTTGTTAAATACTATTAGTTTACCCTAGATTGTTTTAAACTAAGTATATTGATATTTTACAATGTGTAATACATTGATGATTTAAACTGGAAATGAGCTCTTGAGCTTTTTAATGTGTTTTTTTTAACATATTAATCTCAGGGGAAGGTTAGCCAGGATTAAAGTTACCCTTTACACAGATGATAGGCTGCTCATTATTCAGCCATGTACTCTTTTTAATCCATGGTTTTCAAAAATCTAAATTATAATTTTGAAGTTTAGGTTAGATAAACCTTTTAAGATGTTAAACCAAACATCTCCTAATGAATATATCTTTTCAAACTAACTTATTTACTGTATACATAGCCTTAGAAAAAACAATTATTTAGTGTCACCCCAATGCATGATGGGTAATTACACCCCTCACATACATGGACCAATGAGAGAAGGCGGGGTTTTGAATGTATGTTGATTTGGGCCCCAATAGTGGATATCTGAGTACTCATTCCTATTTACTAGTTGTTAAGAAGACATTTTATCAAGCTGACTAACCCTTATAACTAGGGTGTATAAAACTACAATACATTTTCCTCAACAGTGAAAGAAAACTCTGAGAAAATGAATGATTGGGGAATATACCACAAAGCGATTATAGTGGGCATAATATCATTGCTGTACGTGTATTAATGAAACAGCTACATTTGGTCACATTTCGATTTTATCATCCGCAACGTAATAGATCTTCTGTAAAGCTCATTTTCATCATGACACCGTGAACATCGATGAATAGATTATATGGCATACACAGTTTTTATTTACATGATTATTATTAAAAACATATACCATTGTCAATTATATTCATATACAACAAACATGAGGTTTCATCTAAATCAATCATTCTCTGTATAACATACACAACATTATGCATAGACCAATCATGTATACCTTGCTGATACTTTAAGACGCACATATCAATGATATATGTACACAGGACCATCACATGACATACTCCTTTTGAGTCTCCTTGTTTTTCATCATAAAAACTATCAACTACGGCCCTCACGTTTCTATCATTAATGACACGCCGCTTATGACCATGGTACCCTGATATTAGCTCTTTATATGTAGTATTCCTAGTTTTTACATAATGAATATGACTTCTAAAAATATCATATCCCTCTGGTGGGTATACAATCTCACCAGGCTTTGTATATTGATCAATTACAGTATTCACAAGGGTTATAAGTCTATTGTAAATAGAACCCTCAATACTAGATGTCACCCCCATTGTAATGAATATCAGTATGGTGATCTAGGTGGCCTCTTTATTCTCTGTATTCGGCAATGCCTCGCTGTCCTCCAGAGTGTACAGGAATGACAAATACTGTACAGGAATGACAAATACTGTTGTGCATGGATCTGTCTGTATTCCTTTATCCACGTGATGACTGTATCGTCCTCTAAATAAGATTCAGTATAATCCACTGCATTGTCTGTAGGATCACACAACTCAAATCGTCCTAGGTATGAAATGAAAAGTCAGTATAGAAATAAAACCTATGGCTTGTTTCCATCCTTTGTATTCAACTCATAGAATAAAGACTGACCCCGACGGGATTTGAACCCGCAACCTTCTGATCTGGAGTCAGACGCGCTACCGTTGTGCCACAGAGTCCTTATAAATTAAGTTTTACTCACCAACATTTCTTGGCTATGTCATATCATGCTTTAATAGAAAAGTGAATACCACTTCAACCAACATGGATAGTATTAGTAATGATAAATAATCACAAAAATGTACCAATCGTAATGTCTGTTGGAGATCAGCCGTTCTCCTTAGCTTGGAGCGTAAAGATCGTTTTTCCTTCATAGAGTGTGCATGTATGGACATGTCTGAGTCTTGTATCAAGCCTGAGCCAAACAGAGGTCTGCAGGGCGGTTTGGAGGTGTGTCAGGGGAGTCACTTTAACCTATTGTGACCATTCAGGCCTATGCATTGGTAAAGGGGCCCCCCACGTCACTGAGGGAGTGGTCCTACAAAACGTATATAGGCAGCTCTTTGCAAGAGCTGCTAGGAAGAGAAAACTTCTCTAACTAGAGCTGAAAGTTAACCCGAAAACACCCACGCCTGGACATCCTAAGAAAAATATCTTTAAAGTCACTTTCTAACATTGGACTACACTTTGTGTTTGCTGTTGAGTGGATACGCCGTGCTGCGGGGACAACGAACAGGAACCTTTTTACAGCTATTCTGGTGGCCTGATTTTTGGACCTAGCAGTATCACGCAACGTTGTGTTACCTGTCCTAATCTGCCTAGAGTTATTTTTTTTCATTTCCTACATATTCGCTATGGCCTCTGTATTGGGTAAGTGTTTAATTTCTTATTTCTATGTCTATTACATGTGTGTAATCAGATCATCTATCAGATCACTTTCAATGTAAATGAATGTGGCAAAGAGTTGATCAAATTAATTATTAAATATAGTAAAATACTACATAATCATAGTATTTGTATATATTGCGCATGAGATATTCCATCCAATTTGATCTAATAGTTGTTGTTTTGTTTTGTTTTTTGCTTATTTTCTCCCCACACAATAGATCCTCTCTCTGTGCACTCCCTCAAGATCTCTAAGGATCATTTTGTGACACCACCGAATGAAGATGCAATACGCTCCGCTGCCTTCTACACATCAGGGAGCGTTAACGATGACACAAACATTCTGCAGAATCATGACTATGCCATGAATCTACGGGGCCAGAACCGTACAATTGTGACCAAGTCGCCACCGTCACCCTCATCAGAGGAGATGCCTGACGAAGAGGAGACCGGTTTGAGCGACGTTGAACCTTTAGATTTATCTTCGTCTCAGCGCTCATCATCATCCACCCCTTTCCCCCCACCTCATCCCTCCCCATCAAGTTCTGAGGAGCTTGGCACCCTCGCTCGTGAACAATTTATCATCCCCAAAGGTCTGGAGCATATGCTATGTTATAGAAGAGAACCTGAACATAGAGTTTCTGTAAAAGATATCAAAAATGCAGCGAGGGAGTGGGACCGTATAGCAGAAGAGCACGAGCAGGGGAGAAAGGAGATGTTACGTAGAGGGAGTGAGATGCGGGCTATCCAAATGATGGGTCACGAGTCAGAGGAGGAAGAGGAGGAAGCACGGTTGAAGGAGGAGGAAGAGGAGATGAGGATAGCTGATAGGGCACGAGAGGTGGCTAGAGAGAGGAAAGTGACCATGTCTGATTATGAGATGGAGCGTGGTGGATCCCTTACAGGTCATCAAATGCTAAAGCTTGGCATGAAAAGACAGATGGACGTACTTTACGTTCCCTTAGCTGATAACGGTTGTATGCTGGTACAGGATGTTAGTTATGCCGTCATTGTATTCAACCGTAGACGGATGAAGAAGATGAAGGAGATGATGGATTAGTGAGTATGCAGAATTAACTCAAACATTGTTTGACATTGTATATAGGTCAGGACAAGTTACAAATGACATTGTGACTTGGACCCATGAGGTTACTAATTCGTTAGCCTCAAATTCGTCCATTGCCTGTATTGGTCCACGAGGCTGTTGCCTATATTCTTTTGCGTCCAAAGACACCTCATCTGACTGACAAAGTAGAAGTCGAGGTCGAAGACTATTATCTGAATTTGCCACGTCACTTTAAAAATATGTAATGTGTTAAATTCTGCTACTTTCCTACCAACTGAGCTGGATGGAGATACATGCATGTCATGCCAAAGGGTTGTATAGTAGCTAGACTACTGCTCATTGTTTTATTTTAGACTTTTTATTTATTTATTCAGTAAATAACTCTATAACCTATTTTGCTTTAGGTGATAGATTATTTAGTCTTATATATATATATACTCACACACTTTTCCAAATCATGAACAGGAATAGTGATAGTAACTACTACTGACTTGATGTATTGAAAATAAAAAACATTCATTACAACATGTGTCTGTTATTATTTCTTTAAGGGTACACAATCTAGCTAAAAAGCTACCTTATGAAGAATACCATCAATTGTCTGACTAAAGTATCAATTAAATTGTGCTTTGTAAGTTTTCTGTCTTACAAAGATGTTAGAAATAACCAACAAAATAAAAGATGACTATTTCAAGAAGAAATAATTTATTATTATTGTGATTACATGTTCAAGAATATATGTTCAATAATATCTGCTAAACTACACAAATAATGATGATCTATGAAAATCTAATAATTCTATAGCGCTGACCATGGTACTCTAGGTGGTGAGTTTCTCCAGAACGGAACGAGTTTGTTCATTATATTATGACGCTGATCATATCCCAGAGTATCAGCTGTGATATCTAGCCTCAGCTCATTTAGAATAACTTCACACACTCCTTGCACTCTGGATTCTGTAGTAACAATGCCCCGAGTTTCCAGCACATGCATGATTCCTGAAAGAAATCGTTCAGTCCATAGCATTTCAATAAATTCTTTAAAATGATTGAAGACATAGTAACGTGGCACCGGGTATAGGGCATGTCCATAGGTTACCCCTGGGGTAAAACAGTAACTGACTTTAAGATCTGTCTGATTACTTAGTACGACAGTTAACAGCTTATCAATGCATGTTTTTATAATATCCAGAAAGACCACTCCGCACAATCCATCCGGTTGATCCATAGTCAGGGTTGAATCCACTGGAGAGGGTATCAAAAACACTGGCGAGGAGGTGAAGGAGAAGAGAAAAGACAACTTTAAACACAAATATATCACACATTGTAAAACTACCGATATATTTGTTACCTGTTAATTAATTAATTACCTGTGTCAGAACCTGGTTCTGCTGCTGACGAGTTTCTCCAAAATGTAGCGAGATCGTTCAGCATATTGCGTTTTGCTTTGTATCCACCCATCACATGATCAGTATTAGCGGCCTCTTTGATTTTTACCCGAATGTCGTCCGCCATCTTTAGGTCATGAAGATAAGCTTCACAGATCCCCTGCACTCTGGATGGTATAGCAACAAACCTTTGAGATTCCAGTACGTGTATGATTCCTGATAGAAACCTGTCATTCCACAGTCTTTTCATTAATTCTTTAAAATGGTTGAAGACATAATATTTTGTTGGTGGGTCGAGACATCGATGTTGGGTCTGGCTAGGATGGTCTGTTTGACAACCATAGCAGGCTTCTTTCATCTGATCAGTTATTACCAAATCCAGTAGCCTGACGATGCATACTTTTATAGTCATCAGAAAGCATTTACTGCACAGTCCATCAGGCTGATGCAGGGTCAGAGACAAATTCAATGGAGAGGAGAAAGGTATATCACGGAAAAACACAGGTGATGGTGGAGGTGAATAGTATTCATCGCCTCGGTAACATTCATAGGGTGAGTCATCCCATGGGTCGTATGCTACAGCGTACACTGAAGGAGTTTTTTGGGTTGTTCTTTCAGCAGATCCCTCCATGTTTTTGAATAAGGAAAATCGAGAGTGTCTTATATTGTGTAATAGGGTGAGGAGGAGGAGCTCCATTAGAGTGTAGGAGGGTGGGGTGGATATAATAGTTGCTACTTTGACTCAGAATCAGACTCACTGATTTACAGGACAATTGTCCAGTAATTACTGTCTATTGGTATTACTAAGACCTACACACTGGTATTCCTATGCGGAGACCAATCCATGTGGAGACTATCATCAGGTAAAACATTTATAACAAACATCATCATACTTCTAGATTAGCTGACCGTTTATATATTTTATTAGAGCTATTATATCAAATATAAATCTAACTTGTCATTTTCAGCTAGCATTACAGGACTATCATATAACTATATCAAATGATATAGTAGACAAAATCATTTTGAATTGAAATATGCACATTAGCTATGAAAAAAATGTAACCATGAAAAAGATTTGAGGTGTTTGATATTTTTTTTTATTTCACAAGAAACACATGGATATATTACACACACACACACACACACACACACATACAAACGTACACACAGCATGTTACACATTTGGGTTTTTAAACATGGTTTTGTGGGTTAAATCATGGTTTTGTGGGTTTTACATATACAGGTTTTGCAATATTAAAGTTGTCCATTGAGAACAGAGTTGCTCCAGCTGGTTTGTCCATTGCGTACTCTATTGCGCCAGACAGGGTATTGTCTATAGTGTGGAAATGAAAGAGACACGGTTTATTCAGATTTACTCGTCTCGGTTTCTTTGCAGAGAGACTGGGCACTACACGATTGACTCCACTAAGGCGTTCCTCCAACAGGGCCATCTTTCGATTCTCTTTTGCTTTGACGAAAAAAAACACTGATTAATTTCATCACATCCCGTAGCAGCCAGAAATCCCCTGCGTGAAAGGCTAGGCATATTGGAAAATACTTTTCTTTCTCCATTACAGTTTTAGGTATTTCGCGAGTAGGGCCCTGAGACTGGAATCTCACCAATAGCCATAAATATGTCCTTGAACAGTCAATAAGGAAGGCTTCACCCTCGGATAACCGGGTAGGGATTGTCTTGTCCACTTTCACCATATCTAATGGTTTGATGTAGTCATCGGTGGCCCATCTCCCCCAGAGCAGATAATCAGTGAAATCCATAATGGCAGTCTTCAATCTTTCAAATTCAGATGCATAAACTCTAACATGATGCAATCCTTCTTCAGAGAATACTTCACCCTCTTCCATTGTATACAGTTCAACAAATGGAAAACGGGTGGATGGTGAAAAATAGCACCGCAATTTTCGATCATTAGACAGTTGCCATATCTTTTCATCCTCGGCCTCATAAATCAAGTGGGTAGAGTACATCTTCTTCTTCTTCTTTCAGCTATCGTCTCTCTAGGTCTAGGCTTTCTGAGTTTTCTTAATAGAAAAGGACCAGAGAGGAGAGTTTTTAGTCAGGCGAACCGTCAAAAATCAGGCCACCAGAATAGCTGTAAAAAGGTTCCTGTTCGTTGTCCCCGCAGCACGGCGTATCCACTCAACAGCAAACACAAAGTGTAGTCCAATGTTAGAAAGTGACTTTAAAGATATTTTTCTTAGGATGTCCAGGCGTGGGTGTTTTCGGGTTAACTTTCAGCGCTAGTTAGAGAAGTTTTCTCTTCCTAGCAGCTCTTGCAAAGAGCTGCCTATATACGTTTTGTAGGACCACTCCCTCAGTGACGTGGGGGGCCCCTTTACCAATGCATAGGCCTGAATGGTCACAATAGGTTAAAGTGACTCCCCTGACACACCTCCAAACCGCCCTGCAGACCTCTGTTTGGCTCAGGCTTGATACAAGACTCAGACATGTCCATACATGCACACTCTATGAAGGAAAAACGATCTTTACGCTCCAAGCTAAGGAGAACGGCTGATCTCCAACAGACATTACGAGTTTTACATTTTTGTGATTATTTATCATTACTAATACTATCCATGTTGGTTGAAGTGGTATTCACTTTTCTATTAAAGCATGATATGACATAGCCAAGAAATGTTGGTGAGTAAAACTTAATTTATAAGGACTCTGTGGCACAACGGTAGCGCGTCTGACTCCAGATCAGAAGGTTGCGGGTTCAAATCCCGTCGGGGTCAGTCTTTATTCTATGAGTTGAATACAAAGGATGGAAACAAGCCATAGGTTTTATTTCTATACTGACTTTTCATTTCATACCTAGGACGATTTGAGTTGTGTGATCCTACAGACAATGCAGTGGATTATACTGAATCTTATTTAGAGGACGATACAGTCATCACGTGGATAAAGGAATACAGACAGATCCATGCACAACAGTATTTGTCATTCCTGTACAGTATTTGTCATTCCTGTACACTCTGGAGGACAGCGAGGCATTGCCGAATACAGAGAATAAAGAGGCCACCTAGATCACCATACTGATATTCATTACAATGGGGGTGACATCTAGTATTGAGGGTTCTATTTACAATAGACTTATAACCCTTGTGAATACTGTAATTGATCAATATACAAAGCCTGGTGAGATTGTATACCCACCAGAGGGATATGATATTTTTAGAAGTCATATTCATTATGTAAAAACTAGGAATACTACATATAAAGAGCTAATATCAGGGTACCATGGTCATAAGCGGCGTGTCATTAATGATAGAAACGTGAGGGCCGTAGTTGATAGTTTTTATGATGAAAAACAAGGAGACTCAAAAGGAGTATGTCATGTGATGGTCCTGTGTACATATATCATTGATATGTGCGTCTTAAAGTATCAGCAAGGTATACATGATTGGTCTATGCATAATGTTGTGTATGTTATACAGAGAATGATTGATTTAGATGAAACCTCATGTTTGTTGTATATGAATATAATTGACAATGGTATATGTTTTTAATAATAATCATGTAAATAAAAACTGTGTATGCCATATAATCTATTCATCGATGTTCACGGTGTCATGATGAAAATGAGCTTTACAGAAGATCTATTACGTTGCGGATGATAAAATCGAAATGTGACCAAATGTAGCTGTTTCATTAATACACGTACAGCAATGATATTATGCCCACTATAATCGCTTTGTGGTATATTCCCCAATCATTCATTTTCTCAGAGTTTTCTTTCACTGTTGAGGAAAATGTATTGTAGTTTTATACACCCTAGTTATAAGGGTTAGTCAGCTTGATAAAATGTCTTCTTAACAACTAGTAAATAGGAATGAGTACTCAGATATCCACTATTGGGGCCCAAATCAACATACATTCAAAACCCCGCCTTCTCTCATTGGTCCATGTATGTGAGGGGTGTAATTACCCATCATGCATTGGGGTGACACTAAATAATTGTTTTTTCTAAGGCTATGTATACAGTAAATAAGTTAGTTTGAAAAGATATATTCATTAGGAGATGTTTGGTTTAACATCTTAAAAGGTTTATCTAACCTAAACTTCAAAATTATAATTTAGATTTTTGAAAACCATGGATTAAAAAGAGTACATGGCTGAATAATGAGCAGCCTATCATCTGTGTAAAGGGTAACTTTAATCCTGGCTAACCTTCCCCTGAGATTAATATGTTAAAAAAAACACATTAAAAAGCTCAAGAGCTCATTTCCAGTTTAAATCATCAATGTATTACACATTGTAAAATATCAATATACTTAGTTTAAAACAATCTAGGGTAAACTAATAGTATTTAACAAAATCAGTGACTTACAATAAGTAATACAGATCTTAGTTTCAAGAAATGTTATTTGGAAACATGTACATAATGCAATTTTACATATATTACATGTTCAATAGAATGAACACAATACGGTACACCCCTATGCTTGTCTCTGCATACTATTAATAAAAGTATTCAAAAACACATAAAAACACTAAACAAGACATAAGACAGACAAAACATGAAGCTTTTAAAAGTGCGTAAATAACCACACTTTTGTCCTGGAAAAGAAGTGGGTGACACATTATTTTCAAAATGTTTCTAAAATAGCTGATCAACTAGTTCATAAAATGTGTGTACGTTAACATAGTAGTGTGTGATTGAGCGTGTGTTGTATGAACCGTAAGTGTGACTAGTACGTGTGTGGGGCCCTTCCCTCCACGAATAGCGTGAGGAAGTCATACTTACCTGGCAGGGGGAGCCATCGTAACCAGATTCCTGGCTTTGTTACCTGGCACTGGCAGGCTGGTGAGAAACTACGATCCAATGCACTCAGTGTTTTACTGATCCTCCCATTGGTTAAATTACCCAGCATGCATTGCAGGATGATCTGACATCCTTGTTTATTAAAGCTATGCATGTAGTAAATAGTTTATAAATGTTTAACATGGTGATAATTCCACAAATGTGGGAATTGTGTGAAAGTGGAGAAATGTTTTTAAAGATGACATTTTGAGAGATACAATGTGAGTGAATAACCACACCTTTGTCTAGGAATAAAAGTGGGTGACACATTATGTTGTAAAAGGTTTCTAAAATAGCTTAAAATAGCTTCCAAAAACAATGCATAATACAAGTCTATTTCCTTCCAACCCCAACAATCAACAGCTATCATCACCTAGCTTCATAAAAATGTGTGTACGTTAACATAGTAGTGTGTGTGATTGAGTGTGTGTTGTATGAACCGTAAGTGTGACTAGTATGTGTGGGGGTCCCTTCCCTCCACGAATAGCGTGAGGAGGTTATACTTACCTGGCAGGCATGCGGGAGACCATGATCCAATGTACTCTGTTAATTACTAATTCACAATAGGCCTACGGAGGTTACTTCTTCTGGGTTTAATATAGAAATGGTGTAGTGTTTCAGCCAAAAACATTGAATTCATTTTCAGAAAATATGTTTCTTCACCAAACTCTTGTTAATATGGAGTTTGAGTATGTAGATATAGCATTGTATAGATAGCTTACTGTAGCACCTTTATGTATACATTTTTTAGGTAAAAGTAATACACAGAGAGAAGAAATATATACTACATGATACTGCAAGCAAAAAAAAAACTAACAAACAATGAGACACTATGATCCTCTGAGACGGTGAGTAAGAAGTAAAAAATAAAAAAATACCCAGCATGCATTGCGGTAATTTTTGAATACTTGCTTACTACAAGCTATTGCAATAAAAAAGTTATAAATGTCTTATATGGTAAGGTGGTTAGGGCTTTGTCTTGTGTCACATCTTAAAAGATGCAGTAAGTTAGTTAGAAAATATATATTGGCTGGGGTCAGTAAGTTAATCTACTCTTTTGTTTAGAAGTAAGACATAAAAAGTGTCTTAAAACAATGAAAGTGAAACCGTTACTGCGAATGATCTCAAAGATGGTTCACCCACATCAAGGCTCAGCCATTGGTTAAAAAATAATTACCCAGCATGCATTGCAGGATGCCCTGACATCCTGGCTTACTAAAGCATGTATGTAGTAAATAGGTTATAAATGTTTAACATGGTGATAATTCCACAAATGTGGTAATTGTGTGAAAGTGGGGAAATGTTTTTAAAGATGACATTTTGAGAGTTACAATGCGAGTAACCTGATATAGACATGGGTGGCACATTGTGTTATAAAATGTTTCTAAAATAGCTGATTCTACTTCTATTCTATCCGAAAACAATGCATAATACAAGTCAATCTGTAATCTATTTCCTTCCAACAATCAACAGCTATCATCAATTAGCTTCATAAAGTTAACATAGTAGTGAGTGACTACCTTCCTTCCCCCCGTCATCTATGTCACTAGGGCCCCCCTCTCATTGGCTAAAAATAATTACCCAGCATGCACTGCAGTAATTTTTGAATACTTTTGCTTTTCTTTTGCTTTTCTATGACTATTTATCCAGTAAACCAGTTAGAACATGTTTTTACATGGTGATGTTGTTTAAGGTTGTCTTGTGTAACATCTTAAAAGCTTTAGCTAACCTAAACTTTAAAAAAAAAAGTGTTTTTATTTTTAAACCAGTGGTGTAAAGGTTAGAGACTAGAGCCACTTGCCAGCCTGTCTCCCTTCTGTAATGTAACCTGAGTCCTGTCATTACCCTATGAGTTGAACTCCACTTGTAAAAAAAAAAAGTTATAAAATGTTGTTTAACATGGTGATGTTGTTAGGGTTGTCTTGTGTCACATTAAAGTTTAGCTACCATAGCCTTTTAAAATATAATTTATATATATATATATTTTAAACCAGCTGTGAAAGGACTAGAAACTAGACAGTGGTACCAAACCTGTTAGACTTTCAATGTATCCTGATTCCTGATGTGTTAACATCTTTTAGAATCACATTCAAAGTGTTCAAACCTTTTGTTAGAGGACTGTGTAATAGTACTTTAGGGAATTAAAAGAGTAGCGAGTAAATGCAGCTTTAAACACAATGGTTGTGTCAATGGTGCATTCTACTTGTTTACACTGTATAATAACACCCTGTGAGTGGGCCATTTTCAACCATCTATGTCACTAGGGGGGCCACTCCCATTGGTTGAAATAATTACCCAGCATGCACTGGGGGTATTTTTAAATACTTGTTTTTCTAAAGCTGTGTATGCACTAAAAAAAAAGTTATAAATGTTTAACATGGTGATGTTGTTATGGTTGTATTGTGTCACATTAAGGTTTAGCTACTGTTGCTTTAAAAAAAAAAAAAAGATTTTTATTTTAATCAAACCGTCTGTGAAAAGACTAGACTAAAGAGCCACTTTGCCAGCCTGTTAGTCACCCAAACTACCTTGATTCCTTCATCGTTTGATTTCCTCTGGAATGACAAACTACATTTTTAAGGAATACTGTAAGAAAAAAAAACCCTGCTACGCTACATGTTCTAAAGTCATTATAGGTTTATAAGGTTATTATACACTTTAAGAAACATTTATAAAAGAGTGATTTTTGTGGCTTTAAGACATAAGACTATAATATTACAGTCAATTATTTAAACAACCACTTGAAGCCTTATAAACTCAAGTGACATTGCAGCAGTCAATTACAGGCAAACGTTGATATTCTTTAAGAATAAAACTTTCTACGGTTACCCTACAGCCCCACTAGCTCCATCTTTCAATACACATTACCCTGTCTGGGACACACCCCACTCAGACACAGTAATTGAATACACATTAACCCCCCTCCTACTTCCTCCCCTTCCCAGCAGGGGGCGCCAAACCCACCCCTCCACTCCCCCCCTCCACACAGCAGGGGGGGTCAGACATGTCCGGGCATGCTTGGACACGCCCCCTAATGATGACGTCACTAAAAACAAAATGGCGGATGCTAACACAATTAGCATGTTAGCATGCTGTTAGCTTAGCATTTAGCCACCGAAGTGTCCTTTACTACTACTCCCTTCCATTGTGTTAGGGTCTTTTTTGACCCGTTTTCAAGTTTGAATAGGTAAAAAGTACCCTTTACATTTCTTTATTGGAACGAGGCTTCATGATATCCTCAGAAATAGCCATTTTAACGCAACAAAATTATTTATCATAATTTTAATTAATTCTGATGGTCTCAAAAAAAATAAGTGACACTTATGGTGTTAGGGTCCGAAATGACCCGGCAAAGAAGTGTGGCTCAATTCCCCCCCAAATTTTCAATATTCAATGTTTACTGTACATGTTTGAGAGTGAGAGAGACTTGTCCTCAATAAGAATTTGCTATCAGGAGTAAAATAAAGTTTTAGTTTATGAAAAATAAATGACTTTTTACCTTCTATGGTATACGGGTCATTTCGGAGTTAAAAAAGTTAAAAAACGAAGTGTGTTCTAATTATTATTCTTAATTATTCTATTATAGCTAGATAACATCATTATCCATTGTCTTCATTATAGGAAATTTAATGAGTGAATTTTTACATTTTTATAATAGAAAACGAAATATATTGAAAGATGAAACCCTAGCCCTAACCCAACATAATATTTTAAAAAGTGTTTACATGGATATGAATGCATTACAAGTCAGCTATGAGGTGGGAGAAAAAAAATTATGAAAATACTTATTTTTTGAGTATTTTGGGCTGTTTTAACACATACAGTGCCAAGATCGCATTGATGCGTTCTTTCAAATTCAACGCTTGAGTGCCAGGATTCCAAAGAACGCATTGATGCGTTCTTTTGAATTTTCCTTGTTTAATCTGTGATCGCACGGTCCTGTTTATTTCTCATCAACACTTTCGTTTTCCACTTACGTCACACTCACCCGGAGCCGGATGTAAAAAAAAAAAAATCATTTCCGGGTCACATTGTTTTTCTCCGGTGATTTTCGGCCAGAATAAGGAAAAACACGTTTTTTCACACGGTATAAAAAACGAACGGACAGCTCAACTTCTATTTTCTTTGGTCCGGGTGACTAACAGTCATCGTCGTAGTGTATCACATCGTTTTCAGGCCGATCAGCCGGCCAGGGATTGTCGAAAACGTCACATCCTGGTAATGACCGGATATGACGTGGGCCTGTTTGGGAGGGGGCGAGCGAGGTGATAAATGTTTGGATTTGCTGCTCTCTACTGGTGGAACTGTCGTAGGTGCTTGACATCACAATCAGAGAATGTATTTGAATGAAAAATTACAAAACAAAAAAATTAAAAAACACGCAAATTGCTGGCACAGGGGTGAGTACATTATGAATAAACTCTGGCAGTCAATGTGTTTTAAATCACGGGTCAAATTTGACCCGCTAACACCACAAGTGGATGGAGTTTTCTAACACAATGCAAGGGTTAAGTAACACATTTGAGTACTTTTTTCCACCACTGTTCAAATGTGTTTTTGGTAAGACTGCATTTAAAGTCAGCCTGGTCTATAATGCATTAGCATTAATATTTTCCAATTGACGTCCATGTCACTGGCGATGGATGGAAGGATGATCTTTGCGACATTGAATCTGCACAGTTGTTAATGAGGAGACCAAATGGCCACAATGCCATGATGGATCACATGCATTTTTAATAGACAAAATAATAACAAAGTGTGTCAAAAAATACTGCCACCATCAGGCATTTACGGTGCCCGTTTTCCTTCTGCTTTCAACATGGGGAGGAAATTCAAGGTTAGAAATGCAATGCCAGTTTGAGGGAGACAGTAAATTCCCACCCTGGCACAAGTGTTGGATTAGACACAAACAGTGGTGGAAAGTAACTAAGTACATTTACTTAAGTACTGTACTTAAGTACAATTTTGAGGTAGTTTTACCTCTACTCCACTATATATCAAAGGCAATATTTACTCCACTATAATTATTTGAAAACTTTAGTTACTAGTTACTTTGCAGATTTTGATTAGTATTACAAAACATACATTAACCACTTCAGCCCTATACATTTCGAGTTTGATCTGCTATTTTCAAAAGATTTGAAAACTTGAAATGGGACATTCTGCATAATGAGGACTTTTACTTTTGGTACTTTAAGTACATTTTGATGCCAATACTTTTGTACTCCGGACTTTTACTTGTAACAGAGTATTGCAGTATTGATACTTTTACTTAAGTAAAAAAAATTTAGTACTTTTTCCACCACTGGACACAAAAGTATGACTCCACGGTTACGTAACCAATCATAACCGCCGAACCATCTCAGTCTAATTGTGATCGATGCAATATAACCTCGAACGCGTGCGATTACTTCAGACATAA
Organism: Gymnoscopelus braueri; assembly: GCF_963280865.1. Classification (NCBI taxonomy): domain Eukaryota; kingdom Metazoa; phylum Chordata; class Actinopteri; order Myctophiformes; family Myctophidae; genus Gymnoscopelus; species Gymnoscopelus braueri. Next base: position 52,690,006 of record NC_137613.1, read on the forward strand.
TGAGTTCACCACAGAGCCTGGCAAGACGGCGTCTACCAAGGAAAAAATGTCCTTTCCATGCTAATGGCCCTGGTTTGGGTTGGTGCTTTTAAAAGCTCATCAGCCACCCAGCAGGACACATTAAACGCCGTGAGTGGCACATAGACTGATTGTCAGGAATAGGCAGCATGTGAAGACACTGGGCTCGGGAGGTAGAGCAGAAAGGTTCCTGGATCGATTCCCGGCATCCTCCTGGATGCATGTGGAACTGTCCTTGAGCAAGACACTGAACCTAAACTGCTAACTGCTCCTGATGAGCAGGTTGGTGCCTTGCATGGTTTCCTATAGGGATGCTTGCGTCGTGATTGCTGTTCATTTACGTAGGTCTTGAAACAACGCATTTAGGAAGTTCAAACTTGCCGCGCGTGTCACCAACTGGGGAGTGACGGTCGGATAGGCGGTTGTCCGTAATGGCCGATCCAATGATTACGCCCATGTAGGTAAATAAATGGTAAATGGTGCATTTATATAGCGCGCTTTACATAGATTGTGCATTACATTCACCCATTCACACACACATTCACACACCGATGGCGGAGGAAACCATGCAAGGCACCAACCTGCTCATCAGGAGCAATTAGGGGTTCAGCGTCTTGCTCAAGGACACTTCGACACTAATCTGAGTTCCCAGAAGTTTTCGCCAGCTCTCGCATACAAACGGGAGGGGCGAGGAACTTCTGGGCCAAAGCCCTGGTATTTGTGGGCGGGATGTAATTTACGCTCAGAATCTGAGCGGACACGCCTCTTACCGGTCTGAGAGCTGTGCAACTCGTCTAAAAAGTCAGACGAGAGGCAAACAGCAGTACACAACAATGGCGGCCGCAATTTCTCAAGGGGAAATTGCTTCCCGTCGCTCCTATTTACATGCAACCCCCACTGTATGTGGATCCCGCCCCCTTTTCTTCATTGGCTGTTGATTTGAATCAGAAAGCAGTGGCTGCGCCCCTGCTGTCCAGGCTTTGAGCCGAAGCCTCCCAGACTACTTCGACACTAACTCTTCTGGGGGAGCCCAGGATTGAACTGGAAACTGGAAAAATAGGCATGATGGAGGTTTTCCAGAACCACCGATCCTACCACTATATGGGACTGAACGGCTTGTGTATCGCCGAGTACCAGAGGGTGTGATCCAAGTAGGTAATCGTTCGGCTCAGCGGATCTGTCGATAAAACCACTAATCCCCATATATGGAGTATGATGTCATCAATGTGACATCATAGACTGGCCTAGACCCCATGTGTTGGCAAGCCTGACACAGAACTCCATATAGCGGCATAAAAGGGACACAGGCAGATACAGAAATGTCCATACAGTATGACATAAAAGGACACCTCCATATCAGTGGCGTAACGCAGAATCGCGGGGCCTCCCCACGGGAGTTTCACGTGAGGCCCACATACGTGCATGTGCGGGTCTAATTCGGTCTAATTCGGGTCTAATTCGGTTCTATTTGACCAATATAAATCAACTTTTTTCTTTTTTTTTGCTGTAAATATATTTGTATCAGTGCAGGCGGGGCCCCCCCTGCTGGTGCCCCCCCCCCACACCGCAGCACTTGCTGCCCCTCAGTTACGCCACTGCTCCATATAGTATATGAACATAAAAGGGACACCTAAATACAAGATGGACGTGAAAGGGACACCCCCATACATTATATGGACCTAAAAGGGACACTTTCATACAATATATGAACATAAAAGGGACACTTTCATACAATATGAACATAAAAGGGACACTTTCATACAATATGGACATAAAAGGGACACTTTCATACAATATGAACATAAAAGGGACACTTTCATACAATATGAACATAAAAGGGACACTTTCATACAATATGGACATAAAAGGGACACTTTCATACAATATGAACATAAAAGGGACACTTTCATACAATATGGACATAAAAGGGACACTTTCATACAATATGGACATAAAAGGGACACTTTCATACAATATGGACATAAAAGGGACACTTTCATACAATATGAACATAAAAGGGACACTTTCATACAATATGGACATAAAAGGGACACTTTCATACAATATGGACATAAAAGGGACACTTTCATACAATATGAACATAAAAGGGACACTTTCATACAATATGGACATAAAAGGGACACTTTCATACAATATGGACATAAAAGGGACACTTTCATACAATATGAACATAAAAGGGACACTTTCATACAATATGGACATAAAAGGGACACTTTCATACAATATGGACATAAAAGGGACACTTTCATACAATATGGACATAAAAGTGACACTTTCATACAATATGGACATTAAAGGGACACTTTCATACAATATGGACATAAAAGGGACACTTTCATACAATATGGACATAAAAGTGACACTTTCATACAATATGGACATAAAAGGGACACTTTCATACAATATGGACATTAAAGGGGCACATACAGACAGACAGAAAGACAGACAGACAGACAGACAGACAGACAGACAGACAGACAGACGGGTACAATGGATATTGTATAACTGGGCGGGGCACGCATTTCCAACTTGCATCGTTCCTGATTAGGCCTGTGCAACGGTCTAGTCAAAAACATAATAATGCGATCAGGCCTACTGATAAAGTGGTTAAACTGATTGTGACGCTATATAGTACAGTATATCAACTCATTTTGCTGGGGACCCCCTGGAACCCCCTTCAAGGACCCCTGGGGGTCCCCGGACCCCACTCTGAGAACCACTGCCTTAGAGAGTGCACGGTCAGAGTGAGTGTCATGAATGTCAAAGTTACAACAACAGGTAATGGGTGAAGGAGTTAGAAATGTTTCATAGGAGAATGTCTGGCTATTAAGCAGCTATTACACCACTACTGAGAGTCACAGTGCTTAAGGCTAATGCTGCAGTCACGCAAGGACAGTGGCGGAAAGTAACTAAGTACAGTACATTTACTCAAGTACTGTACTTCAGTGGCGGGAAAAAGTACTCAAATGTGTTACTTAAGTAAAAGTATCAATACTGCAATGTAGAAATACTCCGTTAGAAGTAAAAGTCCGGAATTAAAAATCTACTTGAGTAAAAGTACAGAAGTATTGGTATCAAAAAGTACTTTAAGTACCAAAAGTAAAAGTACTCAATGTGCAGAATGTCCCATTTCAAAAGGTTCAAAAGGTTCAAAAGGTATACAAATCTTTGTAGCTTGTTGGCTATTTTCAAATGCTATTTTTAAATGGCCAAAATATATAGGGCTGAAGTGGTTAATGTATGTTTTGTGATAATAATCTATATCTTTAAAGTAACTAGTAACTAAAGCTGTCAAATAATTGTAGTGGAGTGTAAAAGTATAATATTTACCTCTGAGATGTAGTGGAGTAGAAGTAAAAGTATTGAAAATGGGAAATACTCCAGTAAAGTAAAAAATCCTCAAAAGTGTACTTAAGTACAGTACTTGAGTAACTGTTCTTACTTACTTTACACCACTGCTGTACTTGAGTACGATTGTACTTGAGTCTGATAAGTTTCTACTCCTTTACATCTAAGAGGCAAATATTGTACTTTAATTACTCTGTTGAAGTTATTTGAAAACTTTAGTTACTAGCTAGTTTGCAGATTTACTGTCAATTATTTTTACAAGCCATATACATTAACCAATCAAGCCCTATTTTATACTTTGAATATAGCTGATCTACAAGCTCACAGCACGTCGTTTCGCAAGTACATTTTGAGGCCAATACTTATGTGCTTTTACTCAACTTTTAGTCAAGAATGACTTGAATTACTTTGAATACAGGCCTTTTACTTGTAATAGAGTAATTTTAGATTGTAGTATTGCTAATTTTAATTAAGGGCACTTGTTCCACCACTGGCTTAAACCTTTGCAGAAAATAGCAGATCGACAGTCGATCGGCTATTTTCTGCGAAGATATTTAACCCATTAAGACAAACCATTATTTTATACTTGGGCTATTCAAAAATAGCAGATCTGCAAGCTCATAGCGCCGCACCGAGTGCCGCGCTATGAGCTTGTCGAACTGCTATTTTTGAAAAATCCTGAAAATGTTTGCAAATCTTTGGATATATATATTTTTTAAAGCAACGATATTTTTTTACTCAAATCCTTGCTTCTATGGGGTCCCTGGAACAACATATTTTGAGATGGTGGTGCGCGGCCAAAGTCGATATTTTGGAGGCCCTTCACATGAAAAAGTTTGAGCACCACTGATATTAGAAGTGTGTCAGAAAACTGTTAGGATTTAGAAGACATTTGTAGAATCCCCCAGAAGCAAAGATTTGAGTTACAAATGTTCGCTTTAAAATAAATAATAATTATTCAAAGATTTGCACATTTTCACGATTAATAACAATTATTATTTTCATTATTTTCAAAAATAGCAGATCTACAAGCTTGTAGATCTGCTATTTTTGATTAGCCAAAGAAATCTAAAAATCATTATTTCCCGGTCTTGATGGGTTAATATCGAGCGAAAACAGAACAGGCACTAGCACGGAGCCCTGAGGGACTGCCGTATCGGGTTCAAGTGGATAAAGCTTCATGGAACAATGAGAGTCAATAAAGCAGAGCACCAATCACCCTCGCCCTTCTGTCTGACCTTTAGCACGGTACAGAACACAATAACTGAAGTCATGTTATGTAATGCACAATAGTGGAGAGTATCTTTGCACATTTACTTTCACGGCACTACATTGTACTCTTGACTCCACTACATTTATAGAAAGGGACTTTTAGTCAATGTAAGCCCTATTGCAAATCGTGAAAATAGCTGATCTACTGTACAAGCTTACAATGCATGAGCTTGTAGATCGGCTACTTTCACTATTTTTTAACATTTCTGAAGATTTCAGATTATTTGTTCCCCTCTTTTTTTTTTGGGGGGGGGTGGTACTTTTGTACTTATACTTGTCCACCACTGGTTATGCTGCAATTGACAGTGTTTACAGTTCTCAGGTTTTTTAAATGTGCTCGGCCACTTGGAAACATGGTCGTCAGGTGCCCATGCACGTGTCCCTTCCTTCTATTGGTTTGCATTGTGTAACGGTTCCTATGCGGCCGTCAAAAAATGTCATTCAACAACAACAGTGGTGGACAAAGTACTCAACCCCAGTGCTTGCATAAAGAGTGAAAATAGCAGATGTACAAGCTCACAACGCGTCGTGATGCGACACGTTGTGAGCTTGTACATCCGCTATTTGCACTATATTTGAAATAGAGCTTAAGTGATTACTAATAAAGCGCATTATGAATAGCAGTAACTAGAAATGTAGTGGAGTCGAGAGTACAATAGTTGTCTGTGAAATATAATGACAAACTACATAACTAAGCACAGATTCTCAAAACATGTAATTAAGAACAGTACTTAAGTAAATGTACGTTGTTTAAAACGTGCTCGGCCACTTTGAATCATTGTTGAGGCGTTCCATGGCAGGCTTGGCAGCATTATGTAATGTTTCTATGCAGCCACCAACAATGTCATTCAACAACAACACATCAAGGTGAGCACTTACTTTGTAAGCGTTAATTATTGCCTAATACCGTGACTGCGTGGCTGGTGTTGTTTTCCACCTGCGTGCGCGTGTTTCGTGCGAGTGTGTTTGGGAACTTGGGAACTTGTAGTACTATAATTGTGAAGGCCTTAAAGGGATAGTTCACCCAAAAAAAATATGGATTAGTCACTCCATGGAAACTTGAATTCATGGATATTCAATTTGATGACGCTGCCGGTCATCAAATTATTGGCTTAGGAATGTGACAAAAACAGAAAAATATATCCATGAAAGTCACCATGGGGTGACTAATGATTAGTGTCAATAGAGCACCGAAGTCCTGACGTGACTCGTTCATCCCCAGGTTTGCGGAAGTAATTTCTCTATGGAGAATAACATTGGGTCATCTTAGAATCGTCTCATATAAGAATTGTGGTCCAAAAATAAACACAGCGTGTCGGCGTTATTGTCAGGGAGGAGGTTCTGTATCGTTTATGATAGTCAGTCACTTATATTTGATACAGTCTGTTTCTGGCGAAAATGTAACTAATTCGGCGGAAGTAACATTAGCGTTTTCTCACCGTCAGTTGATGCTTCATATCCATAAGAGTCAACACGCCGGGGTCATTTGTTTATTTTTGGAACACAGTTCTTATTTGACGCGATATTAAATACGTCTATGGGATTCAGAACGGGGGTGGAAAACTGCGAACCAGGTAGACAAACAAAGGATGTGTAAATGACGTCAGACTTCGGCGGTCTATATCAACCCTGGCAAACGTCCCAATTTTGGGCCGGGGCTACTGCTGAGGTGTGCCGCGCCGTTTGAAGAAGGTTTGAAAAAAATATATATATATATATATATATATATATATATATATATATATATATATATATATATATATATATATATATATATATATATATATTTTTTTTACAATAATAATAATCAGGCATGCAAACAGCCCGAGGTGAAAAGGGTGACAACATGCTGTTTTTTTTTTCGGGTCAGGTGTCACACTATTGCCCTATTTGGATTCAAAACGGCTAGTGGAAGCTGAAAAGCTACAAGTTTGCATGTCTGAATAATGCAAAAACAGAAATATTTGTTTGCATTTGCTTTTTTTCTCCCTCATATATTTTCGTAATAAAAAAATGTGTATCGTATCGTATCGAAATCGTATCGAAGTTGTGTGCCCAATATCGTATCGTATCGTGAAATTAGTGTATCGGCACACCCCTAGTGTGTGTGTATATATATATACCGTATATATATATATATATATATATATATATATATATATATATATATATATATAATTATATATATATATATACCGTATATCTAGGTGTGCCCTGGGATCTTTTGGCTATGCCAGGTGAAAAAAAAGGTTGATAAACAATGGACTAATCGATAGAAAAAAAGTAATTTTCGGGGTGAACTATCCCTTTAACCCATTGGTTCTCAAAGTGGGGTCCAGGGACCCCCAGAGTCCTGGGGGGGGGGGGGGGGGGTACCAGGGGGTCCCCAGCAAAATGAGTCAATAAAGCGTCACAATCATTTTAACCCCTTTATCCATATTTTATACATGCTATTCAAAAAGATAGAGCGTTCCTCCATTTTTGAAAAATCTTGAAAATGTGTGAAAATCTTGAAATCTTTTTCTAAAAAGGCGAATTTGTTTAACACAAATCTATGCTCCTGGGGGTCCCTGGCACAACATATTTTCAGGTGGGGGTCCGCGTCCAAATACATATCAATTTGGGGGTCCTTGGCACGCAAAAGTTTGAGAACCACTGATTTAGTAGACTGAGAAAACGAGCCCAATCGATGGTCTTTAAGGGCGGATCCAAACTCAGCCGCACGGATTCGTGCGGGGCTTCCCATAGATGGGTTTCCTGTTTGTAAACATGAGAGGATGATGCGCGCGCAGTGGAGGGTTGAGCAGTAGAGGGCGCTATTACCCGCAGCAGCTCTAGTCAAATGTACATTCATAAAATAAATGGTCTTCACCGGGTTTAATGAAAGTAGATTAAATGATGCAGTTTGTAATATCTTCTTTACTCAATAAAAATGATTTGTCGGAAGTTGGATCTGTTTGTATATAATAGCAGCATTATGCCTATTATGCCTAAAATAGCAGCATTATGCCTATCTAAATCCCGAAAATAACAACAGAGTGAATGGCGCTTCCGGTTCGTTCTACCACCCGCATGCGCAGATTGCGCACTCTGCTCTGTGATGACGTCGCGCGGAAACCCATCTATTGCTTCACCAATCTATGTCCCCGCCTGCATGGCTCCCCCAGGCTTTTTTTCTTTTGTAACAAAAAAAAAAGCATGGGTTTCCGAGGCTACTGATTTAGAGGTGAAGTTTAGAGGTTGAGGTTGGGGTTGGAGTTAGGCCTGATTTACACTCAGTTGTGTGCTAGTGTCACGCACCGAAAATAGATGTCAGCTTGTAGACTGGCTATTTCCGCCAACGTTTACAATACATATATAATGCTAATACAGAAGCAGTGTGTGTGTGTGTGTGTGTGTGTGTGTGTGTGTGTGTGTGTGTGTGTGTGTGTGTGTGTGTGTGTGTGTGTGTGTGTGTGTGTGTGTGTGTGTGTGTGTGTGTGTGTGTGTGTGTCTGTCAGTGGCGGAAGAAGTAATCAGATATTTTACTTAAGTAAAAGTAGCAATACCACAATATAAAAATACTCTGTTACAAGTAAAAGGCTTGTGTTCAAAATGTTACCTGAGTATAAAGTACAAAAGTATTGGCTTCAAAATATACTTAAAGTACCAAAAGTAAAAGTATTAAAATGTTTTTAAATATGTGCGTGCGTGTGTGCGTGTGTATGTGTCTTGGAGACACCTATTAGCAGGAACTACCAGATATCGTCGCGGGTGGGGTAGAAACCTCATTATGTCCAAAACCATTCCTTTGTATTATTATTATATTTAAAAATATATAATAATAATACAATAGTGTAAATAAAATAGTGAAAATAGCCCATCTACACATCTACTATTTTCACATTTCATCATTTACGGAAAAAAACAAAGTTTAGATATGGAGATATGAGGTTTCTGCCTGACAGTATACCGGGTGGTGGTTTTGGTTACTTTGCCAGGTGTTTGTGTGTCTGTCAGCCTGTTGGCAGATATCAGTTTACAAAGTTTTCCTTGCCAGGCTTTCCAGGCCTCATTGACTGTCCAGAATGTGGCACATGCGCGTGTGTGTGTGTGTGTGTGTGTGTGTGTGCGCGCGCGTGTGCGTGTGCTTGCGTGTGTGACAGTCCCATACCTGAGCAGGACAGGGTGGTGACAGGGCAGATTAGACTAGCGCTAGGCTGCACTAGCCTTCCTGCTTTCGTGTATAGAGGGGCGGGTTTAAAATCAGCGCGGAGAGAATGCGCCTAATCTACAAGCTGATCTACAAGCTGATCTACAAGCTGATCTACAAGCTGATCTACAAGCTGATCTACAAGCTGATCTACAAGCTGATCTACAAGCTCACAACGCGTCTTCGACGCGTTGTGAGCTTGTAGATCTGCCATTTTCTGGGAAGAGGTTTGGTGTACAGGGGAAAAAGAGCGGACTAAGTTCCGAGCCAAAGGTCAAGTTTACAAAGTATTGAGGGTTTAAAGGGATATTTCACTTTCAAAAAAACGTTTGGTCATTTTATCGTCTACTCAGGCTTTTGTGAGCCCCCCAGACAGTTTTTAAGTTGCTTGATTTAGTATTTAGATATTTGATAATCATTTTATCAAACACGCCCCCTTCCTATACAAACCCATTGTAACTTCAAACTCCATTTTTAACCTGTTAGATTCATCAAAAACACCCGTCCTTGGTTCTGCTGACTCACCCTGCCCTCCTGATACGTGAAGGGGCCGTGTTTTTTCGATTGCTTTTTTCATTTTTTTTAATGTATTTTTTTTAATGTATTTTTTTTAATGTATTTTTTCCAAAAAAAGAAAAAAGTTATCGAAAAAACACGGCCCCCTTGCGTATTAGGAGGGCAGGGTGAGTCACCAGAACCAAGGACGGGTGTTTTTGACGAATAAAAATGGAGTTTGAAGTTATAATGGGTTTGTATAGGAAGGGGGCGTGTCTGATAAAATGAATATCAAATATCTAAATACTGAATCAAGCAACTTAAAAACGGTCTGGAGGGCTCACAAAAGCCTGTGTAGACGATAAAATGACCAAAAGTTTTTTTTGAAAGTGAAATTTCCCTTTAAGTTATTAAATGTCTGAAAACGCGTGGGGGGTCCCTGCTCCGTCTCTCTCTCACCTAAGGGGTCGTTGGCCAGAAAAACGTTGCAGACCCCTAATCTATACTTATATCAGTGGTTCTCAACCTGTTGGTCGGGACCCCCAGGGGGGTCCCCCCATGATTATTATTATGTTTTGGCAGATGACAGTGAAGTGATAATTTATGGGCTCTAAAGACCCTTTTAATACCTAAAAAAGAAAGAAAGAAAGCATTATTGCATCAAAAGTGATCAACAAACTATACTATAACAAGAAATGACAAAGTCATAATATACCCGCTTGCGGCAGGCTCATTGTGCAGAATGTCCCAGCCAATGCAACCGGGTGTTGTTAAAACATTTAGAACACGTGCACGCCTTCTCTGTTGCAGCCAGGCCATTATATCTTTGTAGGTTGCAGGTATGAGGGGATATAATTCCTTTGTCACTTACTTTAGGCCTATAGAGTAGGTCTACATGTACATAAAGGTTCGTCATCATCAAGACTGGAATACTTTTTAACTCCGTGGCATTATGAACGTCCGAGGATTATGCCTCTGTTCTGAACGATGTTGCCAGATTTGGCGAGAGAAATAAGCAACCAGGTCTATGAAAACAATCTCAAAAGAAACGACTATATATAGGCCACCCAAGCACTTTAAAGTTTAAACCTATATAGAAATACATTGAATATTTGAAAATAGCCGATCTACAAGCTCATTGTGAGCTCGTAGATCGGCTAGAAAAATCTGGGAAAAAAATGTTTTGAAAATGTATGAATATTTTCCAAATTCACACAGATCTTGCAATGGGGGGTTATATGTGACTGGGTACAATGTTTTATGCCGCAAGTTGGCATTTTTCAAAATTGGAACATATTTGAAGAAGATCTGATCATTTGAATCTGGTTATCTATAATAGTGCAAACTGAGATAATCCCTTCTAAAGAATTGTCACTTCGGAGCACCTCTCAGCTCCAGGTAATGGGCGTGAACAATGGGTAATTTATTCAGCCTAGCCACTCCTCTAATCACTCCCCCATTGACACCTTTCAGTCAGCTGTCCACTTTATTTAGTGCCAGGGACCCCCATAGAGGATCTGTGTTGTAAAAAAAAAGGCATAATAAGTAATCATCATCATAATAGATTTAATACAATATTTATTTGAAAATAGCAGATCTACAAGCTCACAATGCATGCTTGTAGATCGGCAATTTTCAAATTGCCGATGTAAGTAAATGTATTGATAAAATCCAGTGCTGGTGTTGTGCTGTGAGAGAAACAAGCTACGAGGTCTATGAAAACAAGCCCAAAAGAAACGACCAGTTTCGCCACTTGAGGTGAAATACATCAGCTATTTTCAAAAAGAGTCTTGAAAGCAAGGCCAAATAAGCAGTGGTGGGAAAAGTACTCAAATTCTCTACTTAAGTAAAAGTACCAATACTGCAATATAAAAATACTCTGTTACAAGTAAAAGTCCAGAATTAAAAATGTACTTGAGTAAAAGTACAAAAGTATTGGCATCAAAATGTACTTGAAGTACCAAAAGTACTAAATATTTGAAAATAGCAGATCTACAAGCTCACAACGCGTTGAATGTGAGCTTAAGTACAGTACTTGAGTAAATGTACTTAGGTACTTTCCACCACTGCAAATAAACGGCTACATGTCGTCGTGACGTCTTTGTTGAACTGCAACATGGCGTTTGCACTCTGTTCATTTACAGCCTGTACATCTACATAAACGTTCAGATTTGCAATATAAAGTGCTTACCCCATGGCCACGGATGTTACACGTCATTTCGGGTGGGTCTAAGTACCCGTATCTTCCGTATTGTTAATTAAAAAGCATTTTATTCCGATCGGCGGCCATTTTCTCATAGAGTTATAATGTATCAGAGTGCATACACCCCCCAACTGCTACAGCCGCGTAGTTGAGAAAAACGGAGACAATGGCCACCAATCGGATCAAAATGCTGTTTATTCAACGATACGGAAGATACGGGTACTTATGAGGGCCCGTGTATAATTATAACACCCGTAGCCATGAGATAAGCACTTTATATTTGAAATCTGAGCGTTTATGTAGATGTACGAGTTGTAAATGGAGAAATGCAAACACCAGGTGTAAGTTCAACCATGACGCTTGACGTCAAGCTAACAATGCTAAAATCGTCGACTAGCCTCGTCACTCCACCGTTGTTTTTGTCCACATCTACAGTGAAATTCTTCCATACAAACGAACATCGAGCGGCCTGTTGTTTAGCTGGAGCCGCCCTCACCAATAGCTGCTGTGTTTGCAACATGTGAGCAACATCATTTCTTTGGTTTTAATGTCAATCATTAGCGTCCTATCTCGGTCTCGCGCAACATAGCCGTTCATAGTATGGGGAAGTCTCAGGCTCCCAGTGGGGGTCCTCGGACCACCAGTGATTGCTTTGCGGGGGTCCCCAGGCCCCCTTGTATATCCGCTATAGCTTGAAGTGCTAATATCTCTCTCTCTCTCTCTCTCTCTCTCTCTCTCTCTATCCCCCCGGGGGGGGGGGGGGTTAGCAGCTCTGTAGCCTGAGGCTAAGTAAGATGCAATGGTGTAAGGAGCGTGGATTGCCTTCGGGAGGGGAAGTGCTGGGAGGGGCGAGGGGAGGCGGGTGCTGCAAAGGAGGAGAGGCATTGGCTTAAACGGGAAAGTGTCCCCATTGGCTTAAAGTAGTGAAGGACAGCCAGGACAGCCAATGACAAATAGGTGTCGCATAGGTGTCAAGTGGCCCAGCCTGTCTGTAGACCCGCCAGCTTTCAGCAAGCGGGTAAAAACCGGTCCAACATTGGCCAAATAATATAAGAAGTAGGCAAATTGTGAAAATAGCAGATCTACAAGCTCACAAAAAAAATAGTCAAATTCTTTACTTGAGTAAAAGTACCAATACTGCAATATAAAAATACCAATACTGCAATATAAAAATACTTTACCTAAAAGTAAAAGTACTAAAATATTTGAAAATAGCAGATCTACAAGCTCACAACGCGTCGCGATGCGATGCGTTGTGAGCTTGTAGATCGGCTATTTTTAAATGCCCTAGGTATAAAATAGGGCTAAAGTGGTTAATGTATGTTTTCTGCAAAGTAACTACTAACTAAAGCTTTCAAATAATTCTAGTGGAGTAAAAGTACAATATTTGCCTCTGACATGTAGCGGAGCAGAAGTAAAAGTACTGAAAATGGGAAATCCTCCGGAAAGTAAAAAGATCTCAAAATTATACTCATGTACAGTACTTGAGTACATGTACTTAGTTACTTTACACCACTGACAACAATATATTTCAATCTCTGAGATAAAAGAGCAAACTGCCAACGTTTCTTTTTTTTCCTTTTCGGTGCCTCTTTGCATACATTGTGGCTTAATTTTGTACCAAAGACAATGCCTCCCTTGAAGGCAAATCCAAAGAGGACAAAAGGGGGATACCAACAGAAATGGAGGTAGATCTCTTGAGGTAGGTTAACTCACAATGCAAACAAGTCCATTAAGGACATGGCATACAGACAGTAAATGAAGAGTCCGTTCAGGCAGGAGGTCTAAATGGACCCGATGGATACCCATCGGATTGAGTAACTGAGGGCTGGAATGCACTGTACCTGCAGACAGTGTTCAGGACCGCTTGTTTTCTTCTGAACAACTCCTAAAATAAATAATACAACTCTACTGCTTTAAATGTATAAAATATGACATAAGATAGCAAATCAAAAGATTATGAATTTCCATTCACATAGTGGGGAAGAGAATGGTCCTAATTTGACACACACACACACACACACACACACACACACACACACACACACACACACACACACACACACACACACACACACACACACACACACACACACACAGGCTTATACTGTACCTGAGGGCCCCCCTACCATGGTATCAGAGAACAAAGGCCCTGTGATTCCCGTTAACACTCAGCCCCTTCAGATTGAGCCCAGATGTCAAAGTGTTTGCGCTCTCAGCCCCTCTAATATATCCTCTTTTATGGACACATAAATTCATCGTAGTTTTCCTTTTGATGTTGGCACCGTTATGTCACAGATCTGACATACAGGAGGAGGCCTTTGAAGTCTGGACAGCGCTGTGTGTCCTCGCATCACACTGGCCAATATCAGTGGTGTAAAGTAACTAAGTACATTTACTCAAGGACTGTACTTGAGTACAATTTTGAGGTACTTTTATTTTACTGGAGTATTTCCAATTATCTACTTTTACCTCTACTAGGTAAAGGCGGGCCATAGCTGAGTGGTTAGTGAGCCCGCCTAGGGAACCAGCTGGCCCTGGTTGCCCCAGGTTCGATTCCAGGCTATCCCAGCATATGTGCCGATGATATGAAATTTGTCCCTGAGCAAGACTCTTAACCCCAATTGCTCACAGGTTCTCATTGGAAACAAGACCGCAAGGACTTTCATGAACGACCTGTTAAAAGGAATTATCCTTATCCTATCCTTACTCCACTACATCTCAGAGGCAAATATTGTACTTTTACTTCACTACAATTATTTGAAAACTTTAGTTTCTAGTTACTTTGCAGATATATATTATTATGTTATAAAACATATACATTAGCCACTTTAGCCCTATTTTATACCTAGGCTATTTGAAAATAGCCAATCTACAAGCTCACAACGCGTCGCATCGCATAGCTTGTAGATCTGCTATTTTATATTTTTTGATTTGTTTGTTTGTGTAAGTAGTGGTTACGTGTGTCTGTGGGTTTTATATTGAACCAATGAAAAGTATTAATAACAGCTTGTGACTAAATAATAACTACATTGGATCCATTGGAACACAGGTTTTTTTTCCTTCCATTTGCTGAGTTTTGGACCTAACAGCAACGGAATGCTTTTTCCTTGGCTCTGTTGGGGGGGGATTAATACGGCCTATATTTTATCTATACCCACATTGTGGGAAAATATCTCTGATCTATTTCATCGCCAAGAGTGTAAACAAAGCACTGTTATGTAAAAAAAAAATCTCAGTTTAAGTGATTGTTGTTGTTAAAATAAGTGTTACATAGCTCAATTCCCATAGAAATCATCACTATAGAGTGCTCCATTAAGAGCATGTGTCTGCTTCAATAGAGCGCGTAGCTGCAATACTCAAGTATAACTACTCCAAATAATGTAGTCAAGTACAGAACTCAAGTAAATGCACTTCATTACTGTCCACCTGGGCTGTATGAGCGTGAGACTGGCTGAACTACAGTACCATGATGCTCCATTTCGTTGCTGTCGGGCAGAAACCTTGTATCTCCAAATTTCAACTCTGTGTTTTTTCGTAAATTAATTACCTACTTCCTCATACAAGAGTGTCGCACAAAAGTAGTGAAAATAGCGAGGTGCTGTGAGCTTGTAGATCGACTATTTTCGCCTATTTAAATTGTGCTTTTTACCCCTTTTTCTCCACAATTTAGTCCTTATGTCAATGAATTCCTCCCCTGTGTATTGCCACTGCTGTTGTATCCTACTGACTCACCTACCAGTGAGGAGCCACCACCGGGAGGACGTAGATAATTCGTTCTACTCTTCCGTTCTACTCTATTCGTTCTACTCCCTGCTGACAGGCACGTAGGGATACATGCAGAGACAACCTCCCCGTCCTCACCTTTCCCTCAACCGAACTTGAGGCATTGACGCATTGTGAGCTTTTAGATCGGCTATTTTCAAAAGATTTTAATACATTTGAAAACTTGAAATGGGACATTCTGCATAATGAGTACTTTTACTTTTGGTACTTAAGTACATTTTGATGCCAATACTTCTGTACTTTTACTCATAAGTACATTTTGAATTCCGGACTTTTTACTTGTAACAGAGTATTTCTACATTGCGGTGTTGATACTTTTACTTAAGTAAAACATCTGAGTACTTTTTCCACCACTGGTCAGCGCCCAACACTCTGGGAAATACCAAGTCAAAAATAAGGCCGAAGGTCTGCAGTTGTGTCAATGAGCCATGTGGTCTGAGATTCTGAGCTAAAATTATCCTGTGAGAAAATACCAAACAAGGGCAAAAAAGTGACGCAACCTGCAGCTGAGCCTGGCTCACGCTCATTCTCTGCAACATTACTACTCTAAAACTCTCTCAAAGCGGTATGACTGTCGTTTCAAACTAATACAATATGTGATGCTCTGCCACAGCCATGGACTGCTCTTTCAGGGAGATGTTTGATGCTGATCCAATTCAAACTGTACGAAACAGCATGTTCCATTCATCTATTTGATTTTCAGCCCATCTTTAGTGTAGAGTATATCCTCACAAGGAAAAGCAGATCCCTGCAGTTAATCATTTTAGAGGCTCTGCTATACGAAAAAACTTTGATTGGTGACTAATAATGTATGATTCTAAAGCAGGGCTTATCCATTATGCATCTCTAGAGTCTGGCTGTTACGATGTATTTCCAGATTCGGACTGGGTCAGTGTTTCACTCCATTGCCCGCGGTGCTGCACAAAATGAGGCCGTGCAAATGATCTGCCGACTGCCAAGTGAACTGTATATGCATCTGGATCTTGGATGCGTCTGTCTGTCTGTCTGTCACCGTGGGTTTGAATCCACCGTGGTGCGTCCGGCTTTGTTGAGCGACTTTTACTTTACTGGAGGAGCTGGACTTTTACTTCTAGTCCACTACATCTCAGAGACAAATATTGTACTTTTACTCCACTACAATTAGTTGAAAACTTTGAAAACTTTAGTCACTAGTTACTTTGTAGATTTATTATTTTTCTATTATTATTTTTATTCTTACAAAACATGCATTAACCACTTAACCCTATACTTTGGCTATTTAAAAATAGCCGATCTACAAGCTCACAACGCGTCGAGTTGTGAGCTTGTAGATCGGCTATTTTCAAAAGATTTCTATACATTTGAAAACTTTTGAAATGGGACATTCTGCATAATGAGTACTTTCTACTTTATTTAAGTACATTTTGACACCAACACTTATGTACTTTTACTCCAGTACATTTAGAATTCTAGGACTTTTACTTGTAACAGAGTATTCCTACATTGCAGTATTGGTGCTTTTACTTAAGTACCACCGCACAGGGACCCCTGCAGCGGGACCCCACACAGTGGTAGTGTGTGGTGAGAGGGATGAGGGGGGCGTCATGCCAGCACATGCCCAGTGGGGGCACCATAAAGCTGGCCGCACGCTTTACACTAATTGCACCACAGAAAGCCTGACTCAGTCATTTTGTCACAGTTAGGGTTGCCAAACCATCACTGGAAATACGGAACCGTCCCCTTATTTGGAAACTTACAGACGTGTCCCTTTTTGAACTGATAAGGGACACACTTTGTTTCCTTGTTGTGTTAGGAATTGATCAATAACCAGTGGTGGAAAAGGTTTACCAGTTTACTTAAGTAAAAGTATCAATACTGCAATGTAGAAGTACTCTAATACAAGTAAAAGTCCGGAATTCTAAATGTACTTGAGTAAAAGTACAAAAGTATTGGTATCAAAATGTACTTAAAGTACCAAAAGTTAAAGTATTAAAATATTTGAAAATAGCAGATCTACAAGCTCACAACGCGCCGCGATGCGACAAATAATTGTAGTAATTGTAATTGGAGTAAAAGTACAATATTTGCCTCTGAGATGTAGTGGAATAGAAGTTAAAGTATTGTAAATTGGAAATACTCAAGTAAAGTACAAATACTTCAAAATTGTACTTAAGTACAATAATTGAATGCAGCGTAAATGTACTTTGTTACTTTCCACCACTGTCAATAACACACATCTTACAAGTTCAAACAGCTCATGGACATGTACTATTAATACAGGTTGTTAAAGGGCAAGACCACTTTGGTAGAGGTTTGGGTTGTGTATTTACAGTACCTTGCCATGGTGTAACTCCAAAGGTGGACAACAAATCAAAAATAATTGCTCCATTGATTAGAAATTGATAATTCAAAATATGCTCCTCATTGACTTACATTGTACGGTGAAACAGCTCTCAAAGTCACTCTTTTAGCCCGTAAACGAACACAAACAAAACATAGATTGGTGAAGCAATAGGAAGCCCCACACGAATCCGGGCGGCTGGGTTTGGATCCACCCTTCAAGACCATCGATTGGGCTCGTTCTCTCAGTCTACTCGCAGACAGACGGACACAAACACAGACACACACACAGCACACACTCACGGACGGACGGACAGACAGGGTGAAAAACATAGTCTCTGCCTTGCCTTCGGCCTGGCGGAGACAACAATTCAGCCCATATTTTACTATTTTCAAAAACCTTTTAAAATTGTTCAAATAGCCAATCTACAAGCTCACAACATGTCAATATAGATCGAATATTTTCACTATTAAAACGTTTTTCAAAATAGTAAAAAAAAAATCTGAAAAGTTTAGGCATAATGGGCAAGATAGGGCCCCAAATATTTTATATTCATATGTTGGATTAATTTCACCCAATACTTAGTAAACTTAACGTGTGGCTCTGTACTTGGTCTGCTCTTTTTTCCCTCAACACTGTAGAGAGGGAGAAAAAAAGCAGAACATGTACAGGTTTGGAGCGCTGCGACGCGTTGTGAGCATGTCGATCGGCTATCTTCGGCGAATGTTCCCACCAGAATAGGGATGCTAGGGTTCACCTGGTTAAAGCCTCACTATGTCACTTTTTTTTCAATGAATAATATTCAATTTAGTCAAATTTGTATTGTAGAGTATGTTAATACAATATAACGTTTACTCCTAGACACAGGAGCGGACACAAGATTCAACGTATCCCCTGAGCAAGCAGGCAGGCTCTATTAGCTCAACGGTAAAAAAAAAAATCAGCACTCGAGCAGGAAACCGGGTTCAAATCCGGGGTAGAAGAGGAAAGTTACGTAGTGCTGCTTTAATGTTAAAGAAAAGGAAAAAAATCACAACCATCACACAACCATTCGGTGGCCCCCCTGTAGTAACTCTGAGGACCCCTTTATTGGGGTCCCGGACCCCCTGTTGAAGACACATGGTCCAACTGCTGTCTCTCTCCTATAGCGGCAGTGCCGTCAGTTCTGAAATAAACCATTGTTTCGACCCGCGTCCATGCAGGCACACGTGCTCGCCAGGCGCATCATCATTCCCATGTGTAGCCTGTCAGACGGCCTGCCACCCAAAATCTACCCCATACACTGAAGTGACAGTTAAACCAGCCACTTATCTGCTTTTAATTCAGGGAAACAGGAGACAGTCATTTGGGAATCAGTGAATATAATTGAATGCAGCGTGAGGTTGGAGATAAAGGCTCTCTGACATGTGCTGACAACTGGCGGTGGAAGGTAACGAGAACATTTACTCAAGTACGGATACACACACACACGGACACATACACACACACACACACAGACACACGGACGGACAGGGGCGAAAACATAATCTCTGCCACGCCTTCGGCCTGGCGGAGACAATTACACATAAGGAATCATTTTACTTTTGGTAGGCTATTTTAATGTTTAATATATTTGGATGCCAATGCTTTCCATTGCTTCTTGAGCCATGTGGCCAGTCTTGTTTCTGTAGCATGAGGCAGCTTGATGTATAGTAGCCTACACCCCCTGGACATGACGCTAGTATGTAAATGGTAAATAAATAGTGCATTTATATAGCGCCTTTATCCAAAGCGATTTCCGTAGATTGTGCATTACATTCATTCATTCACACACAGATTCATACACCGATGGCAGAGGAAACCATTCAAGGTACCAACCTGCTCATACGGAGCAATTAGGGGTTCAGTATCTTGCTCAAGGACACTTCGACACTGACTCTGGGGGAGCCCGGGATCGAACTGGGAACCTCACGGTTGATATCCGGCCGCTCTACCCGGCCACTCTACCCCTGAGCCACTGCCGCATGTCACATGAAGTACAAGTACAAGTACACCCCCTGGACATGATGCTAGTTAATATGTCGCAGGGACTTAGCCCCAGTCCAACCCTTGATACTGAGTGCCAATCAGGGAGGCTTTGGGTCCCATTTGTATAGTCTTCGGTACGACCCGGCTGGGAAATTGAACCCCGACCTCCCGATCTCAGGGCGGACACTCTAACCACAAGACAACTGAGCTGGTAATGAAAAAATATAAAATACAATAAAAATGTATACAGTACATTTGCTTGTAACTAGGTATTTCTTCATTGTGGTATTGCCACTTTTACTTAAGTAAAAAAAAATACATCTGGGTACTTCTTCCATCACTGGAAGTGACAGTTAAACCAACCACTTACTGTATCTGGTTTTAATTCAGGGAAAGAGGAGACAGTCTTTTGGGGAATCGGTGAACATAATTGAATGCAGCGTGAGGTTGGAGATAAAGGCTTTCTGACATGTTGTGAAAACAAGCTTTGCTTTCCAACAGCAGTGTGGACTGGAGCGTCTCATCTCTCTCTCTCACAGCAAGAGGCTGACTGCAGGAATTCTCTGAATTTACAGTAGCTCAACCCGTTAGGAGCCACATACCCATAAATAAACATAGTAAATTAAGACTCCTGACAGAAATATGTGTTTGCTTTTCCACAGAGTACACGCAATTATATTTACTGTAAACTCGTACAGGAGCTCCATCTCGTGTGGTTCAAAATAAATAATACAGCCATAGCAAATATAAAGAGCAATTCACCCATTGTCAACGAACCTTATCTTAGTATAACGGGCCGTGTCCACCACCCAGTCACACCCAGCGCTCGTGAGTTTACGTGTGGCGTTTTCCTGAGAGCTGAAATATTTTCAACATGGCCGCTTGGAAGATTTTTTAGGCGTTTTCATCTGGAGAAAAAAAAGCCTATAGTGGACACGACCCCTAATGCTCATTATAAGATGTCGCCCTTCTGTCGACTCACTCTGTGTCTCATTGGTGAGATTTGGACAGTTCAGAATCCTTCCTACCAATGACATCATCGATAGGCAGGTTAGGTCATTTCAAACAAGATTTCAGATTTTAAAAATTTCAACCAAAAAAAATGTGCATATTATGCAAGAACCTTTTCTTCTATTTGAGCATGCTAACTTTCCAGGAAGAAAAAGGCTGTAGTTTCTTTTAGCTTTGGAATCCACATCGATGATGTCACTGGTAGGCAGGTTTCTGAACTGTCCACAGCCCACCAATCAGACACAGGGTGAGTAGACATAAATGGTGACATCTTATGATGAGCATTAGTGAGGACCACTTTAAATTGCAATACATGTCAGTCCGTCGGTCTGTCCGTCCGTCCGTCTGTCCCTCCATCCCTCCATCCATCCGTCCCTCCGTCCGTCCGTCCGTCCGTCCGTCCGTCCGTCCGTCCGTCCGTCCGTCCGTCCGTCCGTCCATCCGTCCGTCCGTCCGTCCGTCCGTCGTCCGTCCCCCCTTTCAAACAGCCAATGTCTTATGGGTTAAAGTGGTAAAAATGTATCTTGATGCCATATTAACTCATTTTGCTGGGGACCCCCTGGACCCCCCCCTCAAGGACCCCCTGGTGGTCCCCGGACCATACTTAGATACCACTTTGGCCTAGAGCAGGGGTGGGCAACTTTGTAGATGGTGTGGGCCACTAAATTTCCACACTCACTCTGGGGGGCCGCATTGTTTATCGGCAGGGAAACCCCCCCCCCCCCCCCCGTGCACAAAATGCCCCCCCCCCCCATTGGCAAAACGGTCCGGGGCCGGTGGGCCGGTTCGGACCAAAATGCCAGGGCTGAATTTTGGTCCCAGCCTGCCCCTGTTTATCGGCACTCTCGCCAGTAGTACCCCATTACTCAAAAAGCCCATAATAGTCACATATGTGATAAATAAGGGATATGAACTATTATTATTTGTTGTAACTTTGTCTTCTATCAACTTACTACAGCTGTACTGCTAAACAAAACTTCACATTCCTGAGTACGCCTTTCAGAGTATTGCTGTAACCTTGGCTTAAAAATATACAAAAATGAACACTAGAATTATAGTTAATAAGGCTTCTATTAGAGGACGTTTTCATTACGACTGGCTGAAATGTCCACTGAGATTCCTCACATGTCTGCGATACATTTTTCATATGAGTCTGGACGCACATGCATGCAAAGTGCAACCGGTTGGCGGAGACACACAAACCTGATGCAGTATTATCTAGCTTTGAAGGTAGTATTTCTCGTTGATAGAAATACCAAACTTATTTATGTCCGTCTCCGCAAATAGTTTGGATATTACGCATATAAAATATTACAGGCTGGCAAAGAATCCGCCAGTGAAGGACAAGGGGTGGAAAGTAACTACTTTTTTGTAAAGGAAAGAATGACACAGTAGCCTACAGCTCTACTGTTATTATGACACAATCAGAATGATATTCCATTTAAGTTTGCTTAGAGCCTCTTTTCCCTCGAAAGGTGAACTTCGAGAAATCTTTCTTATGAATAGTGTTGATTTTGACAGCACATTTGTATTCAGTTTTAGTCATGGTCTTTTGAATCAAATTCCATTTAATTTTAGTCATATTTAGTTTTACTTTTAGTCTAGTTTTAGTCGACTAAATATCATAACATTTTTGTCGACTAAATCTACAGTTGATTTAGTCGACTAAAATGTATTTTGGCGGTGCCTTGATGACGTCGTAATGGCTGATTTTACACTTGGTTGCATGCTGAAAATAGACGATCTACAAGCTCACAGCGCGTCGCAGCGGGACGCGTTGTGAGCTTGTAGTTCGGCTATTTTCAGAGCGCAACACCCGAGCGCAACCAAACATAAAATGACTTGTCTTTTAGTTCTACTGGATCTCTTCTCCACTCGCCCCTCACTAACATTTTAGTCTAGTTTTTATTTGTTGATGAAATTGTCAATATATTTAGTCTTAGTTTTAGTCATCATAGCTTAGTTTTTATTTACCACCAGCCTCTGTTTGTAGGCATCCAGCTGCTACCTGCCTACAAACAGAGGCTAAAAAGGGAGCCGGTCGTTGAGAAGGAAATCCGAATCTGGTCTGAGGACACAGACGCTATGCTACAATCCTGCTTCTACCAGACTGACTGGGGGATGTTTAAGAACGCCGCTGGGAATAACATCAACGAACTCTCAGACTCAGTCACTGGCTTTATCAGCAAGTGCATAGATGACATAGTCCCAAAAAAGACAGTTCGGATCTATCCCAATCAGAAACCATGGATGGACAGCGGAGTACGTGCACATCTGCATGAACGGGACGCTGGTTTCAAATCTGGCGACGTGGAAACGCGCAACACGACGCGCGCGGCCCTAAACAGCGCCATCAGGAAGGCGAAAAAGGCCTACACAAAAAAGATGCAAGACAAACTCAGCAATGGCGACATCAGGAGCACATGGCAGGCAGTACACACCTTGACAGACTGCAAAACAAGAACCAGAAGCGAGGTGAACCCGCCTGCCTCCCTCCCCAACGAACTGAACACTTTCTACGGCCGGTTTGAGATCAGCTCCAACCGCGGCAGCCAAGCGGGGCCATCAGCAGCACCAGCAGAGGAGAACCCTCCTCTAACCATCTCGGAGAGAGAAGTGCGTACAGCCTTCACACGGGTCAACATCCACAAGGCAGCCGGACCTGATGGGATTCCAGGCCGGGTCCTTAAGACATGTGCAGACCAGCTGGCGGGTGTCTTCGCTGACATCTTTAACCTCTCCCTCTCCCTGGCTGTGGTCCCTGCAGGGTTCAAAATGTCAACCATTGTGCCCATTCCCAAAAAGGCCAAAGTGACATGCCTGAACGACTGGAGACCTGTTGCTCTCACCCCGATCGTCAGCAAGTGTTTCGAGAAACTGGTGAGGGAATACATCAGCTCCACGCTACCTGCCTCGCTGGATCCGTGGCAGTATGCATACCGCAAAAACAGATCCACCGACGACGCTATTGCCATGGCTCTCCACACCGTCCTCTCGCACATGGACAACAAGCTGCTGAAGGACAAATATGTACGTATGCTGTTCGTGGACTACAGCTCAGCATTCAACACCATTGTCCCAGCAATACTTGACAAAAAGCTCAGACACCTAGGGCTACACCCAAGCATGTGCGACTGGATACAGGACTTCTTGTCCAACCGACATCAGGTGGTGAGAATGGGCAGCATCACATCCGACCCCCTGACCCTCAACACCGGAGCACCCCAGGGATGCGTGCTGAGCCCTCTCCTCTACTCCCTGTACACGTATGACTGCATATTCAATTCAATCTTTATTTCAGACTCAGGGTCCATATAGCAAAACATGACAATCACACAGTAAAAGCAATAAAAACATAAAAGAAAAAGAAAAAGAAATAAAAGAAAAACCACATAAAAACAGTCCAACTACAGCTTTTCAACGTCCGTAGAGGCTGTTACGCCAATGTCTCCATATCGTGGAGGAGTACCGAGTAGAACTTTTGACAGGGTTAATTAAAATCTTAATAACATGATTGTCAGACTTTTCAAGACGACATATGAATTTGTACATTAAATTTCTTAACAGGGCTTGACATGTAGGTACCCCCAGGTTTACAAACAGCTGGCTGGCACTGTGCCATCTTGGTACCCTCACCAGTAACCGTAGAGCATCATTATATGCTACTTTTAGTTTTCGCATGCTGCTAGCTTTGTAGTTACTCCATAAGTGAGCCGTATACAATGGTGTACAGAATGCTTTAAAGAGTGAAACCTTGACATGTACAGAGCATTTGTGAAATTTCCGCATTAGTATGTTTGCCTGGGCATACAATTTGCATCTTTGTCTATGGATGTCTTTGTCATCAGAGAGATCATCGGATATACAGTGTCCTAGGTACTTAATCTCACTGCACACAAGTAGTATGTTGCTACTGAGAATAAAATTAGGAAATACTGCCTTTTTATCATCTTTACTTCGCACGATCATGATGCTACTCTTCTTGGCATTATATTTTATATTAAAATCAATGCCATACTGGGAGCAAACCCTGAGAAGCTGTTGTAAGCCTGCACTGTACGGGGAATAGATAATCAAATCATCTGCATACATAAGGTGATTGACTACAGAGTCACCTATGACACATCCAGTTTTACACTGGTTCAGTTTCCTAGACAACCCATCCATGTATAAATTAAATAATAGAGGAGACAAAATCCCCCCTTGCTTAACATCATTACCAACATAGAAATGTTCGGACACAGTATTTCCCCACTTCACCTGCATAGTCTGATGTGCATACCAAAAGGCTAGTATCCTTATAATGTAATTGGGTACCCCTCTTTGGCACATTTTGTCAAATAACTTGAAATGATTCAACCGGTCAAATGCCCTAGAAGCATCAATAAAACAAAGAAACATGGTGGAATTCTGGCTTCTATATTTTGCAATAATGTCCTTTAAAGCAAAAATACACATATCAGTGCCATGTTTCCTTTTAAATCCAAACTGGTTGTCAGCTGTGGTAATATACCTATCCAGTCTGTCCAACAGGATTTTCTCCAATACTTTAGAGAGTATACTAGCTAAAGCAATGGGTCTGTAATTATCAATGCTATTTATTTTCCCAGCTTTGTCCTTAATAACTGGCACAAGTAGTACCGCTAACATGGAATCTGGTAAGATACCATGGTTAAGGAAACCAGTAATACATAGAGCAAGCATAGGAGCAAGCTTCAGACTGGCATTTTTTAAGTGTTCAGCTGAGATGTGATCCGGGCCACAAGCTTTATTATTTTCTAGCTTCATTATAGTGTTATACACTTCCTCAGCTCTAACTGTCACATTTTCAGTGGGGTCAACCTTCTCCACCAGAAAAGAGTCACTCTTAACACAGTTGAACAGCTCATAATAGTGTTGCCTCCACAGTTCTGCAATGTTGCCAGACCCACACACACCTTCAATGGATGACGGTAAGGGAGTTTTACTACTGTTTAAGGTTTTGACCTCTTGCCAGAAATCAAAACAGCTGTTGTTGCGCAGCTTTTTGGCAAGTGAGTCAGCCCTCATTGTGTCCTCATTTTTTTTTATGAATCGGACAGCATACTTGTATTTGGCATTAGTGGCCTGTTTCTGTTCAAACACAGACCCCTGTCTTGGCCTACCTGATTCTGACCATACTTTAAAAGCATCTCTAGCAGCAGTGTGTAGCTCAGTCACATATTCATTCCAACCTGGTTTTATACTGAACTCCTTTTTCTTATCCTTGTAAAGACCCTTACTTGAGGCATTTAAAATGCTAATGATATCATCATAGGTAGAACATAAATCTCTACAATGATGCACATTTTTACAGTTGATGTCACTGCACTGCATGGCTTCTCTAGGAAGTCTAACAGAGTCTAATGATTTGTCTGTGAGTGAGGTATAGTGATTAATATCCTTCTCACTTAGCTTAGTCCAATCCAGCCTCCCTGTGTATGTTTTACTGTTATCCACAGCTATAGCTGGGATATTTTCAACATTTAGGGTCATTATAATCGGAATATGATCTGTGGTGGCCAGATCATAGCAGATAGTTATTTTATCAACAGAAGCATGTGCATCAGCTGTGCATATACAATGGTCGAGCCATGACACTGTATGCCATGCTTCACTAATATATGTATAGCTTTTCTCAGGTAATAGTGATTTACTTGTCAATATGAGATTATTATCATTACAATATTGCAGTAAACATTTTCCAAACAGAGATTTGTCATCCGATATATCAGCATTCATGTCACCAATGATATAGACACTGGTTGTGGCATTGTCCTTGATGAATGCATTAATAAATGCCAATCTATTGCGA
The DNA here is from genome assembly GCF_963280865.1 of Gymnoscopelus braueri. Classification (NCBI taxonomy): domain Eukaryota; kingdom Metazoa; phylum Chordata; class Actinopteri; order Myctophiformes; family Myctophidae; genus Gymnoscopelus; species Gymnoscopelus braueri. Next base: position 52,716,512 of record NC_137613.1, read on the forward strand.
TATTCGTCTTCATTTTGATATGATTCATAAGGTGTGTATATGTTTACAATAATAAATGACCTATTTTCATACTTGATCTCTATACCAATGGCCCAGTTTACCTCTAGTCTAATCACTGTAACCAGAGGATCATATTTACTGTTCCAGAGAATCGCCACTCCACCTGGTATTCTACCATGAGCTATTCTATCACAGAGGTCAGTAGTAGACTCTCCAACTCCATGAAAGTTAGCATGCAGTGAATTCAGCTTTTCTAGGTCTTGTTTAGGTAGCCATGTCTCTTGTAAGCACAGAATGTCACATTCCTCCAATAGTTTGTCCACAACCAGCCGCCTCGCTTTGTCACCAGCACTGTGCCCCACACGTAGGCCCCGTGTGTTATAAGACACCACCCGCATCATACTGTTTATGTGCTACGGGCATTTTCATCCGTAGATGACTGATCCCCGTGTTGTACAGGAGCGATCACTTTATTTATATTATTCGTTGTAGTGTTTACACCTATAAGCGACCCACTGGTAGCTGGCCGTCTTGGCTCAAAATATCGTCTCACATAGATGCCTGCTGGCCACAGTTCTGGGTCGTACATTTCAGCCACTTCATTACATTCAGCAGTGATGTGAAATGAGCTGAATCTACTCTGATACTGCGACTCAATCTTCCGACACGTAACTGTTCGGTTAAGTTTCTCTTTCAGATACACAGCTAGCATGTTAGCTTCCAATTGTGGGGCGAACTTAGTGGCAAACACACTCACCATCTTCGTGTTTACGACATGTATGTCAGAACTCACAGGGCCGGTTCCAACAATACCTGGCGTCTTCTTCCTCTCCCGTTTCTGTGGTGCTTGAATTCCACGTTGACGTGCAGCTGGTATTTGCTCTGGTGTCGCCTTGTTGCGTCGGTGTCCTGCCTTCACGACCCGGGACCATAGGGGAGATTTAGGTGCCTGTGGTGTAGACACAACTCCCTCTACGCTGCTGGAGCCTCCTTCAGCCACTGCTACCTCCTGGTCGGCGTTCTCAGCTGCTGGCCTCCGTCTCTTGCATGGCCGCACGTACCCAGCCCCTGGGTCCACGCTGGTCTGTCCACGGGGCCTCTCGATTGCCGACACTCTGTCGTCTATGGCCATGGTTGTCGCCCGTAGCCCCTCACAGGCATCTGTTTGAGCTTCGAGCGTTTTTTTCACACAGCACATATCTTTATTCAGCTGTTCCATCCGCCCCAGCAATGCCGAAACATCAATGTGGTCATATGATACTGGTGGGAGCTCATCCAGGTAGTGGGATACGAATCTTGGTATATTCTCCCCACATTCATTTAGCACCTTCAAGCATGTTTTTATGTTGTTTGCATCCTTCTGCACTCCTTTATGAGCAACACAGCGCTGCACCGTTTGAGGACACATCTCAAACAGTAGTTTCTTCGAGGCTTCGATCCACTCCGAGTTGAAGTTATTTGAGGCCAGCAAGACAATGTCATCATGGTTCAAAGTTTTCATTTTGATGACAAGGAAGTTCAATAGTTCATCTTCCACAATCACCTTATTATCTGTCGTGCGGTACACTTCAGGCTTAGTACGGCCGGAGAAGCTAGCAGCCCCACGCCCGGCTGCTGCCGCCATCATACAGAATACAGGTCCCGTAGAGAGTTCAGGGCTCTTGTATGGAGTGTTCCCTGCTCTTGCGGTAGTATCCCCCGGATCCTGGCTGAAAACGAGCCACACCGAGCTAGACTACTCACGGATTGTTTGTTATTATTCCATGCGGTTAGCTTTAGCACAGCTAGCACTCCCAAGGGAGCTACTGCTGCTCATGCAGAATACAGGTCCCGTAGAGAGTTCAGGGCTCTTGTATGGAGTGTTCCCTGCTCTTGCGGTAGTATCCCCGTCTACTCCAACCCGGATCCTGGCTGGAATCCGGGTTCCAGCCACACATGTCTCCAACACCATCATAAAGTACGCGGACGACACGACAGTGATAGGCCGAATCGTCAACAACGACGAGTCTGACTACAGAGAGGAGATCAAATCACTGGCACACTGGTGCCGCGAGAACAACCTCTCTCTTAACGTCGACAAGACCAAAGAACTGATCGTGGACTTCAGGAGGCCGCGGAGAGACCATGCGCCCATCCTCATCGACGGTGCTGCAGTGGAAAGGGTCAGCGAGTTCAAGTTCCTCGGAGTACACATCGAGGAGGACCTCAAATGGGAGACGCACTCCACACACGTGAGGAAAAAGGCTCAGCAGCGACTGTACTGGCTCCGCCGCCTGAAGAAGCTCGGAGTAGGACGTCGCATCCTCAGGCTGTACTACAACAGTTCTGTTGAAGGCATCCTAACAGGCTGTGTCACGGCCTGGTACGGGAACTGCACTGCCCGAGAAAAGGTCAGCCTACAACGAGTAGTGCGATCGGCAGAGCGGATAATGGAAATCGAGCTCCCAGCGCTCCAGGAACTGTACAAAAAGCGGTGCGTGGTCAAAGCCAAGCGCATCATCAAGGACAAGCACCACCCAAGTCACAGACTGTTCAACCCCCTACAACGACCGCGACCGGGCAAGGGGCTCTACCGCAGTATCAAGAGTTCCACCACCAGGTTTTGGTGTAGTTTCAATCCAGCTGCTGTCAGAATGCTGAATGGGGCATAAGCCTGGATGAGTTCAGCAGCCTGACAGCAGGCGGCGCAGACTTTTCTGGCTCTTCCTGAACACACCTGTGGATTATACCAGGGACAATGACTTGGACTTTAGCCCCCCCTCGGACACACCTGTGGACTACACCAGGTACAAATGACTTTTGTTGCACTCCCTCATGGAGCTACATGCGGATTATACTAGGGTCAGTCCACTCTAGGTGGACACGCACTGACCTTTTGCACCTTAATCCCTTGTATAACGCACTGACTTTTTTTGGGTCTTTTTATTGTGCTCCTTTTCCTCTAAGCACCTTAACGTCCATTGTCTATCATGCACAGTATAAGTATAACATGCACAGTATACAATACATTGCTGCTATGCTCAGGCACCTTAGTTTAGTTTTTTTAGTTTTTTATTATCTCAGGTAATTTGTAAATATGTAGATAACTTGTCTGGCCTTCTGTTGCTCTCTTGTTTTGATCTCCTTCCCACCTGCCCCCCACCCTCTTCTTCTCCCCCCCCCCCCTCTTCTTTCTATGGAAACTAACGTTGCGATGGGAACGATGTACAAAAAAGAATTTCACCCACTTTTTTACCTTGTAAACCTGTGATGTGACAATAAAACTGATTCTGATTCTGATTCTGATTAGCTTTTATTTAGTTTTCATCAGTGAAAAAAGGTAGTCGACGAACATTTTTCGTCACAGTTTTAGTCGACGAAATCAACACTGCTTATGAAGAAAAGATGGGCGCCACTTTGGAGAGCATCACTGAACTGAAGTGGGATTGCTTCAGTATAATAGGACAGGGTGGGGTCATGCTGAAATGGTTACGGTCAGAATGGCACACCAGCTATTTCACGGTCACCATGTGTACTATAAGAAATTGTTACTCAGCTAGGGTATAGTCTTCAAGAGACACTTTTGTAAGTTTCCTAGATTTGTTTTCAGCACAAGTATCGCTCACTCCAGGCAAAAATAGACCTTGAAGAGAGACATACAGTGCAGTGTAATGCAGAAGGTGTGCTATACCTTTAATAGGGTTAGATACATAGTAAGTGGTGATGCAAGGTTCCAGCGTAACATACAGACAAAGACCCCGCTCATTCATTGAGAAAGGGAGGGGTAGGGGGGTTTCGGGTGTTGTTCCTGGTCACCATACCATAAAGATACCACTCCATAACACCATACCACACCACACCACAACACTCCGACCAGAATGGGAATCATCTCTACACTGGTAGCGTTCCATGAACATGTATCTGTTCAAGGAAACTGGGGTCAGGTCCGTCAGGAGAAGGCCCGCTCAACTCAAGGGGAGTCTTGAGGTGTGGTCTCTTACAATTGAGCTGGGTGCAGATTCTTGACGATATACAATGAAAGGAGTATCCGCACTCTCTTGAGTAGTTTCTTATATTCTCTTTAATAGAGGTTTGCACAGCAGCAGCAGTCTACCTCAAGAAATTGACGCGTTTTGGCACGTAGGCCTTCCTTAGCGTTTCAAACTAAAATATGTCAGGCGTAGTGATGTGCGGATCGGTTTTTTCATAACCCGCCCCGCCCCGCCACGGAACCCAACCCGCCTCAACCCGCCCCGCGAACCCATATATAAATCTATGGCTCAACCCGCCCCGCGACCTGCGGTGGGAAAAAAAAGATAATCATCATCATATTAGCTCAGATTTATATAGTGCTCTTTTAAGTACCCAAAGTCCCTTTAAATGTCTACTACAGTAGCACAACATTGTCATGGGCTAAATAAACAAGCATGTTGTTCAAAATAGGGTTGTTGTTTTTTTTTGCGTGTGAGAGCGGCTGACCCACTCACCCGCAGCCCGCATAATTGCCTCTGAAATCCTGACTCGACCACCCGCGCTGCGGGTTGACCCGCGGGACCCGCGGGTCGGGTTACGGGTCGGCCCGCTCATCACTAGTCAGGCGATAGTGACATATATTCTCATAATACATGTAAAACAAATTATATGGTTGTGGTGATTGTGGAAGTTGTAAAATACAAATATTATTTATGATGCATTGAATGTAAACATGACTGTATTATATTCACTAATGAGACACAGCTGTACACCATCCTTTAGCTATTAATGTCACTTCCGCCTGACGTGCTTTAGTTTGAAACGCTGAGGAAGGCCTAAACGTGACGGAACGCGTCCGTTTCTCGAGGTAGACTGGTGCTGCTGCTGCTGTGCAAACCTCTATTAAAAAGAATATAAGAAACCACTCAAGAGAGTGCGGATAATCCTTTCACCATGTATTTGTTCTCCCACCAAGGAGCTCATTAAACAAAGTTGGAGGCCACAGAGTGTTTCCTGACATTCCTGAGAGCTGGCAGAAAGAGGGGAGCACCCCATTTACTCCACACATGTGAATGACACAAGACTGTAGTCGTATAGGAAACATAGAATAGATATTCCGTGCTTCCCCTATAAAACACGGAATAGGAAGCAATGTAGGTGGGCTTCTGCCAGTGTTGCCAAGTCTGCTTATTATAAGCGACTTTGGAATTGCCACTTTTAAATATTGGCGGTTGCGTTTTTTTGGGGGCTTGTTTCTAAAGTGAAGCAGCTTATTTAAATTAGTTAAAATGTTTCAAAAACCTTCCACGCTATTTGTTCAAGATTTCAACGCCATACGTGAACTCGCGAGTGCAAAATAAACGCTCAGCGCCTTGTCACGGTGCTGGGTGTGAGTCTTGGTGGACACGGGCCGTTAGTGAGGACCAATTATAAGGATGAAAGTGGGTGAATTGCTCCTTTAACCCGTTAAGACATGAGGCCGATTTTACGAATGCCTTCTAAATCAGTAGTTCTGAAACTTTTTCATGCCAAGGACCCCCAAATTGATATGAATTTGGCTGCGGACACCGCATCTGAAAATGTTTTGCGCCAGAAGCAAAGAGTTAAATTGAGTTAAAATGTTTTTATGTTTTTTTTGTTTAAAAATAGCAGATCTACAAGCTCATAGCACGCACTAAGTGACACGTTATGAGATTGTATATATGCAATTTTTTTGAAGAATCGTGACACACACTCGTATAGTTAAAATCTAAAATGACACGGATGATTTCCCGGTTTTATTGGGTTAAAATACAAGGTAATTTTTATTTTATATCAATGCATCCCTATAATATCAATAATAATGAAAATAGCAGATGTACAAGCTGCCTCACATTGTGACTCATTGTTAGCTTGTAGATCTGCTATTATCACAATATTCTAAACAGGGCAAGTTATTCATTCATAAGGTAGGCTACTTTTCCCTTTCCTAGAAATGTAGTGGAGTCAAAAGTAGACTTTACAACATTTCTCTTTGAAATTGTCAGTGGAGTGAAAGTATCCCAAAATACAAATACTCAAGCAAAGTACAGATACTCACAAAATGTTCTTAACAACTTAAACCCCATTATGGTTGAGCGGAGCCCCTCAGGGCTCTAAACTAGTGTCTTTTCTGTTTTCTGTTCTTGTGGGGAAAGCTTTTGCTGAACATAGCCGATAAACAAGCTCACAATGCGACGCAACGCGTCGCATTGTGAGGTTGTCGATCGGTTTCCCCACAATCCAGATGCTGGGTTTAATGGGTTCAGTACAGTACTCAAGTAAATGCACTTTACTTGATTGACCGCTGAGCGCTGCAGAGGCGGAAACCGCAGGAAACCTATCAGATCTTACGAGCAGAAAACTGGTAAAAGCAGCTCTATCCACTACAGAAGGAAGTCTGTCGTCTTATCAATCGTGATGTTTGCCTGAAATGGGAGCGTTCCATAGACCGTAAAACATTAAGTGCCTTCAGGAGGTGCCTGCAAGTCTCTCTCTCTCTCTCTCTCTCTCTCTCTCTCTCTCTCTCTCTCTCTCTCTCTCTCTCTCTCTCTCTCTCTCTCTCTCTCTCTCTCTCTTCTCCTCTCTCTCTCTCTCTCTCTCCTCTCTCCTCTCTCTCTCTCCTCTCTCTCTCTCTCTCTCTCTCCTCTCTCTCTCGCCGTGGTTTCATGCATCGTCTATGGCGATGGTTGCCCCAATCTTCTGATTGGGGCAGATTGGCTTAATAAGATTGGTTTAATAACGTTGTCTTCTCACTCAACATTAAACAAACCAACAAACCGCTGGAAGGTCCTGGGTTCGATTCCCGCCGGGGACGCTGTGGGCGTGTTCTCTCCTCTGCGTCATCAGTGCCCATACCCTAGGTGGGGTTGGCGAAAGGGCCTTTCTGTGTGGAGTTTGCATGTTCTCCCCGTGTCCCCTAGGGTAGGTACCCTCACAAAAAACCTGCAGTAATCCTGGTCTCTATTATAATACTGCCTCCCCTGGTCAGCCGGGGCGCCTGATGGAGGGGAAAGGAACTGGTTGGAATAATTGAAGGAATCATGATCCCAGTTCGGGGCTCTCCCCCAGGCTGGCAGAGGGAGAGTAGCGCCCAGGATTACAGCTTAGGATATACATGGGCAACTGGCGGCCCGGGGGCCACCTGCCGCAGGTTGATATCGGAATACAGATATATTATTGATTTAAGCTGTTACAATTCAAAACATGCAAACATGAACCGCTTTAATTACTTCAGTCTATATTATAGTAGCTTAATGACTAGTATTAAAATTATATTGTCTTTTTTATGTCCAATGTATTTGTATTTAAGTTCATAAAGTTAACATAAGTATAACTAAATGCATTTGGAATTAAATACACATTTTACTCTTCAGGATTCCAATTCAAAAATAGCAAAAGAAAATTCAGGATTCCAATAAAAAGAAATTCAAAAATAGCCGATCTACAAGCTCAAAACGCGTCGCACTGCAACGCGTTTTGAGCTTGTAGATCGGCTATCTTTGCAACTTTTGTGTGACATAGAATGGCGAAGTACGGCATTAATTTATGAAAAAAGTGTGGCCCAATGTGGCCCTCTGGAGTGAGTGTGTAAATATAGTGGCCCTCTCCATCATCAAAGATGCCCACCCTGGCTTAGGCAATAGGCATGGGGGGAAAAAATGGGTTACAAAAATCGTGGGATAAAGATGTAAGATATATAAGTGTATACAGGTATCTGCACATTTCTGAAGTTACAATTGAATGACCTTTTTTCACACCAAATTGGCCAAATTGTCAAATATTACCTAAGAAAGAGGCAAACATTGTGAAAATAGCCAAACTACAAGCTGACAACGCGGCAGCACGTGACTCCCATTGAAAATGAAAGGGCCGGCGTGAATGGGCCGACTCACCCCGCGTTTCCGACATGCTGCCTGCCGCAACTGTGTGGCCAGGCCCTACGACCAAACAGCAGCAGGCAGCCATGACAGAGACAGAGGACAGGAGCAAAGATGCCCAATTATTATAGGAAGATACACAATCCCACGTTTTGCCACTAGATGTGAAATTGTACACAAATGGTCACACAATTGATGCTTGCCGCCTGGTGCGAGCATGCAGCCAACAGGTGCCTCATCCTGGCCCTGATTAGGCAACTGCTTGTGGGAGGAGTCAGCCTTCACTGATGCTGGTGTGGTCCAGGGACCCTCACGGTACCTTGAGAGCAAACCAGCTGTACTTAACAGAATATTTTAGGTCTACATTCATTTGATTGTATTTTCCACCTGGTTTGTAAACCTTTTGCTGGGGTATAACAACTTAATTCAGAAGCAGACTTTTTTTTTTAGGTGCTCGGGTGGCGCAGTGGTAAAGTCATTGCCCAAGTCATTGTTGTGGGTTCGAATCTATCGTGGTGCATCTGGCTTTATCGAGGGTCTACTCGAACACAATTGGTCCGTGTTCGGGGGAGGGAAGCCGGGCAGGGATGGAGGGTCATTGCACGTACTCCTACGGGCTGGGGTGGCACCTGTCAGCGAGGAGTAGGAGGATACCACTGTAGTTAGCCTGGTTCCAGCCGAATCTGCCTTTGCAAAATCGCATCGCACTTTAGCCCTCGGCAGATTAGGTCTGGCCCCCCTCCATAGAGATTCCACTTCTCTCCCTCCGCAGTGGTGTAGAGCCAATCAGAGCAGTGCTTCCTTGTTCACGAACTAATCAGAGCAGTGCTTCCTTGTACGTCATTGCAAGGAAGCACTGCTCTGATTAGTTCGTGAACAAGGAAGCACTGCTCTGATTGGTTTAGGTCTAACCTAGCCTGGGACCAGACGAATCTGCGAGTGCAAAAAAAAATTGCACTCTGGATTTGGGTCTGGCACCGCTCCATAGAGAATCCATTTCCTGCTCCAGAAGACGTGGGTAACCAATCAGGGCCCAGTATTCGAATATGGGAGACTGTAATTGGTAGTTGGTTTGTAGGTCTAACCAATTGCGTCGAGAGTCATTGTTTTGATCCCGCCCCCTTGGAAAAAAAACTTCCTCATAGAAGCACCAGACTCATATCCACGCAGTGATATAGTCTGTCTACGCCAGGCTAGGTCTAACCAATAGAGTCCGTTTGGATCTTTTTGTAACCGCCCCTTGGAAAAAAATCTATCGTTGATAAGGACCAGACTAATATCCACGCAGTGTGTCGTGTGATATTGTCTGGCCACGCGAGGCTACACTGTAGTGACAGCACAGAAATGTGTGTGGGGAAGAATCAATTGCCATAACGACTAAATTGGGGAGAAAAGGGGGTAAAACAATACTACTTTTCCTTCACAAAATTCTTCCATTCAGTCAACTGCAATCTTTTTTGTTTGCTGAATCCTTCCATTCGGTCTTTGCTATCTCTCCCCCCCCATTCCATTGTCTTAGTAAAGTGTAAACAATGGCCTCATTACCAGTGGAGCAAAGTAACTAAGTGCATTTATTCAAGTACTGTACTTCAGTACAATTTTGAGGTATTTTTTTACTTTACTGGAGTATTTCCAATTTCCAGTACTTTTACTTTTACTTCTACTCCACTACATCTCAGAGGCAAATATTGTACTTTTACTCCACTACAATCATTTGAAAACTTTAGTTACTAGTTACTTTGTAGATTTTAATTATTATTAAACATACATTAACCACTTCCCTATATAGGACTTTGGCTATTGAAAATAGCAGATCTGCATGCTCACGACGCATTGTGAGCTTGTAGATCCGCTATTTTCAAAAGATTTGAATACATTTGAAAACTTGAAATGGGCCATTCCGCATAATGAGTACTTTTAGTTTTGGTACTTTAAATACATTTTGATGCCAATACTTATGTACTTTTACTCAAGTAAATGTTTAATTCCAGACGTTTTACTTGTAGTATTTCTACATTGCAGTATTGATACTTGTACTTAAGTAAAACATTTTAGTACTTTTTCCACCACTGCTCATTACTGAATTAAAACAAAAATAAAAAGCCCTTCTCACTCACTCAAATTAAATTGTCTGGCTCTAAAACTAAATTTGGATAACAACATTAAAAATAAACTTTGTTAATAAACTTTGTTTTATCCACCACATTTTCCATAGCCTCTACTATCTTTAATCTAGTCAACTTTCCAACAAATGAACCCAGAAAATATTTGAATTCAGAGAATTTCTACTTGGACGAAATCATTCAAATTATTTATAAAACATTAGTGCCATCTAGTGGTCATGTCATATAACAGGAATAAGAGTAACAGAGAGCGAGAGAGAGAGAGAGAGAGACACAGACAGACAGACAGACAGACAGACAGACAGACAGACAGACAGACGCACACGCACCCTTATTGATTCCAAGAGGGAATGATTAATTTCACGGCAGAGCATATAACATTTATATTTGCATTTCACTCTTTCTTCTTTTTTGTCCCCTTTCTTTATTGTCACATGAGCATGGTATTGGCTGGAATATAACCTTATACACCTGACACAAATAACTAGAATTATCCTCTGAACGGGACTGCTCATTTTGCCATTGTAATATGAAGTTAAAGAGGGGTGCTTTAATTTAAAACACTCCTGGGGTGATTTTAACATCTACTTGGCCTATTGTTGAAACAAAGTAGTTCAAAACACATGGCCCCTTCACACATTAGAAGGATGTCAACAGTGGTGGAAAGTAACTAAGTACATTTACTTAAGTACTGTACTTAAGTAACATTTTTAGGTATTTGTACTTTACTTGAGTATTTCCAATTTCCAATACTTTTACTTCTACTCCACTACATCTCAGAGGCAAATATTGTACTTTGACTCCACTACAATTATTTGAGAACTTTAGTTACTAGTTACTTTTCAGATATAAATTATGATATTATGAAACATACATTAACCACTTTAGCCCTGTTTTATACATAGGCTATTTTCAAACATTTTAGTACTTTTACTTTTGGTACTTTAAGTACATTTTGATGCCAATACTTTTGTACTTTTACTCAAGTACATTTTGGACAGAGTATTTTTATTTTGCAGTATTGGTACTTTTACTTAAGTAAAGAATTTGAGTACTTTTTCCACCACTGGATATCAATCACCAGAACCAAAGGATGAGTTTTCAGTGAACCAACTGTGATTACAATGGAGTTACAATGGGTTTATATAGGAAGGTGTCGTGTCTGATCTAATACATATCAAATATCTAAATATTGAATGAAGCAACTTTTTTTTTTAAACGTAGACGTTAAAATGACCCCAGACGTGTTTTAAAGTGAATCACCCCTTTAAGCCTAGAGCCCGATTTAGCTGATCTACAAGCTCACAACGCACTTGCAGATCGGCTATTTTTGCCGTGCGGCACCGTTGTAGGACGGAGCATAAATAAAATTCAACCTTATCTATTATAATTGGTCCTCACTACTGCTCATTTATGAGATGGTACAATATCCATACTCTGTGTCTCATTAGTGGACTGTGGACAGTTCTGAAACCTGCCTACCAGTGACGTCATCGATGGGGAATCCAAGCTAATAATAGAAATAGAAGACACTGTTCTTGCATTAATAAAACAAAAAGAAACAAGCTTGACATTGTGTTTGAAATGACCAAACCTGCCTGCCAAAGATCACAATGGTAGGCAGGTTTCTGAACTGTCCACAGCCCTCCCCTGAGACACACAGTGAGTAGACAAACGTTTTTATGTCACAGACCCCCCGAACTGACTTTCATTAGGCCATAGACCCCCATTTTAAAACCCTATAGATATGTTTTTTTTGTAACCACTTGAGCCCTATAGCATCTCTATTTTGGGGGGGGGGGGGGTGGCATTCAGCGAAAAAAGCCGATCTACAAGCTCACAATGCGACGCGCTGCGAGCTTGTAGATCGGCTATTTTGGGCAAAGACATTTAGTGTAGTCCTTGGGAATCGGGTCGACTAAACATTGGGTTTAAGTGGATAAATTGTCAAACTTGGATCAGTTTTCATCCATAGTCGTTATTGAAATTTTGAATATACTCACTCATATATCTTTGTATTGCAATGATTTGAATGTTGATTTAATTAACACTGACACTTGGACTGGCTATGGACCCATGGGAACACCCTCGATGGCCCCCCTGGGGGTCCTCGGACCACACTTTGAAGACCGCTGTGTTGAGACAAACTTGATAGTAAAAAAAAAACTACACCAATTTATTATTTTCTTCAGGGAAAAGCCACAAGCTTGCCAAGTGTGTGCTGATAGCAGCCAGGAGTGAGTTATTACATAGCCAGTGTACAACCACATGTGGTGGAATGTATAAGTAGTACATATCGTTGCTTGTCGGGCAGAAAGCTCTCATCTCCATATTCTAACCGTTTGTGTTTTTTCGTAAATTAACGCCCTACTTGATCATACCCACAGCGTCACACAAAAGTGTCAAAAGTATCAGATCTACAAGCTCGAACTGCTACTTTTGCCGTTTAAGAAATTGAATTTGGACATATGAGGTTTCCACCCGACAGAGACGATATACTCAAGTACAGCACTTAACCACTTGAGCCCCAGCATGCCTAGGGGAAACATTCGCCAGAAATAGCAGATCTACAAGCTCACAACGCACCGCAAGTTCGTCGTGAGCTTGTAACAAAACTGAGCTTGTAACAAGTGTTTGTTGTACGTTTTACTCCACTACAATCACTTGACAAGCTTTAGTTACAAGTTACTTTGCAGATTTAGATTACAAAACATATATTGACAAATTAAAGGTAGGGTAAGAAGTGATATGTTTTGGTTAAAACAAAAAGGTTTCTGTTAAAAGGTTAAAGCTCTATATTCTAATAGTAATCATTGCTATAGAGTGAGTGTTCAGTAACAGAGGTCTCCATGTCTCTCCAGCTCTTTAATAAACAGAAAATACATGTTCAGGTAGGTGACAAAATCTCAGCCAAAAAGTACTACCCATACTATATACATACTATAATATACCCATATATCAGCTTCATTTTACAGTGTTCCAGTTCCAATGTTGTCTGCTCATTTCTTTGTGTCATCACTTCCAATTTCACTTGTTTAATCTGTATCCTGACTGAGTTCTCTATCCTTATTGGATAAAATTGGAAATGAAACTGAAACTGATTTATTAAACTGTTTAATAAAGAGGTGGAGAGACATGGATACTATCAGAATATAGAGCTATTTAACAATTATTTCAACCAAAGAAAATCACTTACCCTACCTTTAAGCCTTATTTTATACTTCTATACAGATCTACAAAAATAGCAGCTCTACAAGCGTGTAGATCTGCACATTTTGAAACATGTGAGTACTTTTACTTTGGTACTGCAAGTATATTTTGATGCCAATACTTTTGTACTTTTACTCAAGTCAAATTTTAAATACGGGCATTTTACTTATCACAGAGTCTTTTTTGTTGTTGTTGTGGTATTGCTATTTTTACTTACTGTAAGTAAAACAAATCTGAGTACTTCTTTCACCACTGTACAACCACAAATAAGAGGTGGGATCAAATCAATCCAAAACACCGCTCTCCAAAATAAATAACATTCCTCCCGGATTAAAAGGGGGCGAGAGGAGCTCTGAGGTATATCAGGTGTCATGAATGAATGCTAATTAAACTAGAAAAAGTGCGCTCCTCTGAGTGTAGATCTCCGCCAGGCCGGGTTGTCTACCCAAGCGCTGTGTCATTGGTGGGGGTGCAGCTGCCAAGACATGAGGAAGCTGTAGGGGGAAATGAGAGTTTATGCGTTTGTGGCGCCCCCAGAAGACGCTACAGAAACAGGAGATAGATAGGCTCCAGTCCTATGGACCACATGGCTCGTCAAGGCTTACTTATTTAAATATAATTACAGGCAAATGGTATCAAAACTCTGTTTGACGGTTATACGGTAGCGCACAAGAGCATCTGTGCCTAGTTTGGTGAAAAAAGATCCGGTCTGGCAGAGATCAAAACAAATGCATGGTTTTGAACCATAAAACACAACTTCTAGTCAATACGGCATGCAGTTTGCGAATGTACCATTTTCATCCTCCTCGATGTAGAGCTACTCCTCAAAGTGCAGGAAAACAAACTTTCTTTTATACAGAGAATGTGGAGGAAAAACAAAACAAAACAAAAAACTAAAGAGGGATACAATTGTAAACATTTACTTTTGTATGCATTCCCTGATAAAAAGATATTAAAACAAAACAAAAACAAACACAAAAAGTGCGGGGAAAAACTGAAGGAAGTGTAACACTGAAAATACTCTACTCTCACTACAAAATGTCCTGCTTTACGCAAAGTCAACCAGTTCCCTGCTTTGCAGGTGAATACAGTACAAGTGTTGGCCTTTTGGCCCTTCAGTGAAGACATTTGAAGTGCGATACTGACGGTTGCATAATCCCAGAGTTTGTCCCATCTACTAATATGACAAAGCTACTGTTTTTGCTACTTTTTGGTGATTCTGGCATGCTGGTAAATCGTGTTTTACATGAGATTTTATTCATCAGAGGAAGATCAAATCCGGTCGGCTCCTAAAAAAGAGTTGATGTTTTGCGTGTTGATATTGAAAGTCTGTTTTCACCGCAGATGAATCAAGCCCGATTCACACTTCGTCGTAAATAGCAGACCTACAAGCCCACAACGCAAATGCTGCGTTCAGCGCTTCAAAAGCGACCCGCTCATTATGGTCACACCACTGCAACTGGGCCCGGCGCTTCCGTTGGACTAACGAACAATCCATACAGGTGCGTCATCACTTGTATTGAATACAGAAGTGAGTTGTACTGCGTCGCAGCATGCACGCATCAAACTGTCCAATGTTCACTCACGGAAACGGTCCTTCACTCCAAACGGTTTTGTGTCAAGGACCTACAAATTGTAATTGTAATTTTGCAGCAGAACCCCATTTGAAAAATTATTGGGCTAAAGGAGCACTTTCACCAATTCTCTTCATATCATTGGTCCTCGCACCATTTCCGTCTACTCTGAATATCACCTGTGGGCTGTGGACAGTTCAGAAACCTGTCTAATGAGATCATCGATGAGGATGCCATGCCAAAAGAAATGCCTTTCTCTTCTTGGACAGGTAGCATGCTGAAATAGAAGCCATTGCATTGCATTAATAACACAATAAGTTTGAAATCTTGTTTGAGATAGGACCTAACCTGCCTATATTGATGATGTCACTGGTAGGCAGGTTTCTGAACTGTCCACAGCCCTTCTATGAGACACAGAGTGAGTAGACAGAAATGGTGCCATCTTATAGTGAGCATCAGTTTTGTAAAGTAACTAAGTACTTAAGTAGCCAACTTAAGTACAATTTTTAGGTATTTACTGGAGTATTTCCAATTTTCAATACTTTTACTTCTACTCCACTACATCTCAGAGGCAAATATTGTACTTTTATTCCACTACAATTATTTGAAAACTTTAGTTACTAGTTGCTTTGCAGATATAAATGATTATATAAAAATATATACATGAACCACTTCAACCCTATTTTATACAAGCTATTTGAAAATAGCCGATCTACACACTCAGCGTTGTGAGCTTGTAGATCTGCTATTTTCAAATATTTTATTACTTTTACTTTTGTTACTTAACTCTTTGACTGCCAGAGTATTTTCATAAAGTACTCCCCCAGTGCCAGCAATTTTCGTGTTTTTTTATTTTTATATTTTGAATTTTTCTCATGAAAATAATTTAAGGACACATAATGTAAAGACCCAGCACAAATCCGCCACTAGAGCGCAGCACATGACAGCTTTGATCATGTCGTTGGGTCTCTCTCACCCTTCTTCATAGATTAGACAAGGAAAAACATGAAAACGGATGTGACGTCCCCCCCATTGTTTTGATCGGCGAAAATTACGTTGTGATATACGACGGCGATGACTGATCGTCACCCAGACCATAGATTATAGAAGAGAAACTGTCCGTTTGTCCGTCATACCGTGTGAAAGACCGTTTATTTACCTATTTTGGACGAAAATGACTGGGGAAAAGAATCAAAAACCGGAAACGGAATCCAGGTCATGAAACCGGATGCAGATGTCCGTGAAGTAAGTGGAACTCGAGAATAACATTGAATATTAAGCAGCATAGCGCAATCAGAGATTAAACAATGAACGCGCGTCCAGCGCGTCGAGCGCGTCGACGGCCAACTGGACAAAGTAGCACTTGACGCGTTATCGCGTCGTCCGCAGTCAAAGAGTTAAAGTACATTTTGATGCAAATACTTTTGTAGCTTTTACTCAAGTAACATTTTGAACACAGGCCTTTTACTTGTAACAGAGTATCTTTATATTGCGGCATTGCTACTTTTACTTAAGTAAAACATCTGAGTACTTCTTCCACCACTGATGAGCTTTAGCGAGGACCAATTATATGAAGATAAGGTTGAAAAGTGGGTGTTTAAACTGTTCCTCATTTAAGTCCCCCGGAAGCCCCTCAGTGACCCCCTGGAGGTCCCCGGATCCCACTTCGACAACCAGCGCAGTTCAAACCAGTCGGAAGAGGTGCATTACGGGACAAAGCGGGCAGTTTTGTGTCCCCTGGCCTTGTACCCGCTACCCGGGTGGGGCGTGTGTGGGGGGCGTGGGGAGGTGGGGGAGGTCGGAGAGGTCGGAGAGGTGGGCGGGGACGTGGGGAGGTAGGCGGGGCCCGGGACGCGGAGCGCCGCCGCCCGCCTGCTCCGCCTGGGTGGCCGGCTCTTCCTATTGGTGCGTCGAGGAGAAGGCGGGGCGTCGTCCGGGGAGGAGCTGGTGGTGGTGTGGCTCGCCTCACCGGCTGGGGGGTCAGAGTTCACGGCCAGACTGTCGGCCCGCGGGGCGGGGGGTGGGGCCTCTGCGGCCGCTGGCGCTACAGGGCGGGGCTTCCCCTGAGGACAGGAAGTGGAGACGAGGAGAGGCGAGCGAGCGGCCGACTCCAACAAGCCTTTAGTTCCCTGTGTACACTGAGATAAACACACAATATGTAATCACACTGTGAACACTGAGATAAACACACAATATGTAAACACACTGTGAACACTGAGATAAACACACAATGTAAACACACTGTGTTCACTGAGATAAACACAATAAACACATTGCTTTAAGCTCAAACTGCTTAAAGTGGCGGAAAATCTAAGGGCGGAAGTCAAAAGTCTGGTCAAAGTGACAGATGTGTTGCTCATGATTCAAGGCACATGTGTGAGCATGGCTGGTGTTCAAATGAGGCATGATATATGCATGTTTAAAGTTTGCATTTTCAAACGACTGCTATAGCGCCCCCCCTTTGGCCAATTGGAGTAAGATTGGTTTTAGTGATATTTGGAATGACCCTCTATCATACTGCAAAGTTTCATAAAAATGTGACTCTGCACTTACGTATTGGGGCAGAAGAATATTTTTCATAAAAGCTTATATTTTCACTTAAAAACAAAAACCCAACATTGTCTTTAGATATTGGTCCAAAGTTTGTGTGAAGAAAGTTTCGTGCATTTTGATCAAAAATCCCAGGAGCAGATGTTTTTCATATTATTTCAAAATGGTGGGAGATCTAAGGGTCAGAGGTCACATGTCAAAGTGACAAATGTGATCCTCATAGTATTGATACTTTTACTTAAGTAATAAATGTGAGTACTTCTTCCACCACTGACCATTACTATGCAGTAATGCCTGGTGATATACTGTCTACATAGATGACGGTTGCTGAGATACTGTAGATACTCTGGGACTCGGAAGCTCTTGATCATGATTAGAATATAAACCGGATGTGAAGCCTCCTCCCCACTTCTGTTTCATCTTTACAGTCGCGCAAATTTATCCTAATATAAATCAAAGTCATCTAAGTATATTTAGCTTGCTGCTTAGCGGAAATGGAAATAAAAAAAATAAAATGTAAAGATATTTCAAAATATATTTTTGTTAACGGAAGTGCCAGTTTCCTCTCTCGGATATCAGGCGGTGTAGTTTCAGGTGCTGTTTACACGACAACAGTCTCTACAGAAAACGGCAAAATAAAGTATCAGATGTGCCGGCACATCTGATACTTGTGCCGGCACATCTGAACCACTGGTTTAAACAACATTAGGAAACAAGTCCAAATAAGCAACTACACTTTAGAAACAAGCCCAAAGTCGCTTAGAATAAGTGGACATGGCAAACAAACATAGGAAGAAGGAAGAAGACACGTCACCGCCACCTAGCCACCTGGCATGCACACTACAGCGTTTTAAATCACTGGAGCGTCTTCGTGTAAATGCATAATAAGAAGTGACAACGCAACAGCACTTTGACGTTTTCTGTTCTGATCGTTGCCGTGTAAACGTGACCTCAGACTCTATATAGCATTTGGAGATTGTGGGGCATGATACGCGAGACTAGTAGAGAGGGACTTGACTGACCCCAGAATCCACCGTGGTCCTCAAATAACTAATTTCTAACTCTTAATTTCTTTCCATTAAGGCTTCAAGCTGACCATTTTAATGTCCTTTACACTCTTCTCAGTTTACGACACATGTGGAAGAAAAACCCTTTGTCATTTAAAAGCTCATACTTATTCAGGCCTGGGGTGAACGTTAGGTCAGCTAAGATCGCTGACCTGCAAGCTCACAAGGCGCCACAATGCAATGCATTGTGAGCTTGTAGATTGGCTATTTCTGTTGAAGGGTTTTGATGTTGATGGGAAAAAAACTGAGCGTGCCTAGTATAGAACCCTGGGGGACCCTGGTTAACTAAGTATATAGTTAAGTTAGGTTTACATGTAGTTAAAGGGATATTTCACTTTCAAAACAAATGTGGGTCATTTTATTGTCTACTCAGGCTTTTGTGAGCTCCCCAGACAGTTTTTAAGTTGTTTGATTCAGTAATTAGATATATGATATTCATTTTATCAGACCCCTTCCTATACAAACCCATTATAATTTCAAACTGCATTTTTAACAGTTAGATTCATCAAAAACACCCGTCCTTGGTTCTGGAGACTCATCCTGCCCTCCTAATACGTGAGGGGCTGTGTTTTTTTATTTATTTTATTTAATCTTTTTATTGTATTTCTTTTTTTTTCCAAAAAATATATAAAAAATGAATTAAAAAAGTAATTGAAAAAACACGGTCTCTTCACATATTAGAAGGACAATATCAGTCACCAGGACCAAGGACTGGTGTTTTTGATGAATCTAACATGTTAAAAATGGAGTTTTTGAAGTTACAATGGGTTTGTAAAGGAAGGGGGCGTGTCTGATAAAATGAATATCAAATATCTAAATACTGAATCAAGCAACTTAAAAAATGTCTGGGGGGCTCATAAAAGCCTGAGTAGATGATAAAATGACCCACATTTTTTTTTGAAAGTGAAATATTCCTTTAAGCAGTTTGTTAGCACCAACCTGTTTTGACACTTCTAAATATTAAACCATGAATGAGACCATCATGCATTCTTTGACATGCACGTGTCTAGGGCTATCACGACGATCATGACATTTTACTTGACGATTAATGATCATACAAACAATTGCAACAAACGATTTAATTGTGTTTTTGGCATGGAACATTGGAACATATTATATTTTAAAAAACTGTGAGCTTGTAGTAGATCAGCTATTTACACAATTTTCGAGAATGCCATTTCAACAGTCAATGTTAGAAATTCAGAGATTATAAAAAACTATTATTACCTCAAATAATTATGTTCATGCGATTAATTACATTGTAACATGCCTAACTGGTGTCAACGTTTTGTGTGGAAGCTAATAGCTACTGTACTACAGTACTACTGTACTTGAAAAATCATACATTTTAAATGGCCATTTCACATACTCTAAAGCTTTTCTTTACATGTACAGTGTAAGTGGACCTTGAGCTTATGTTTCATGTTGGCCAGTTGTTTTTGGGAAATAGAGGAAATAGCACACAATAAATGTCCCTTTCACACTTTTCTCCACAGACAGAAAATACGGACGCGTAACGGAACAGGTCTTCCTCAGTTGTTTTTGTGTACCAGTGGAATATTTAATACCCAATACTGGCTAGTTTACTGAACACAATGTTGCATGATGAAGAGTCACTCAATTACAGTATACTGACAATGCCTTTGTGTCCCTGATTGCTCCATCATATCCCTCAGTCAGCAGTTGCCTCACATGCAAAGCCAGCAGTCTGTGTGTGTGAAAGACCAGCTCCTGATAAGCTCATCACAGAGCGTGTAGATACTGTGGTTCTCAGTGGTTCTCAATCTTTTTCATGTCAAGGACCCCCACATTTGTAGTAAATGTATAATATTATAAATATATTTATATAAAAAAATATAAATATGTATATAAAATCTATCATATTCTGTGACGGAGCCCCCCACCAAGATTTTTGAAGTGTTTTTGAAAATAGCGTTGCAATGCAAGCTTGTAGATTGGCTATGTAGAAATAGTCTTTAACATCGTAATCAGTGATTAAACTGATTTAGATGCCAGAACTGCGAAAAACGGCGGAATAATAATAATAAAACCTACAATAACAAAAGGGGACCACCGCACTACGTGCTTGGCCCCCTTTTAATACAAATAAATACAATATAACAAACAACATACAGTGAGAGAAATACAACCAACCAAGGAGGTCCAACGATTAACTGTCCCATTTAATATGTATTTTTTGTATTTTAAAACATGGTAGAAAAATATACTGAAAATAGCAGATCTACAGTACATTGTGAGCTTGTAAATGAAATGTAAGTATAAACTGGTATTACTCGATTAATCAAAAAGGTTGCAGCACTAGACCACCAGACGTCAGAGTTGAGGAGAGGATTGGAGAAGAGAGAGGAGACATGGGAGGACGGAGGAGAGGAGAGGAGAGGAGAGGAGAGGAGAGGAGAGGAGAGGAGAGGAGAGGAGAGGAGAGGAGAGGAGAGGAGAGGAGAGGAGAGGAGAGGAGATCAGTGAACAGCTGTGCGGAGCAGTCCAAGGCACTATGTGATGAAAAAGGTTTTATCCTCTTATGGGAGATTAGATTGTAAGGGTTATTGTCCAAGGTTCAGTGAAGAGCACTCAGGCATTCACTGTGTAAACGACTGTATTTATGTTTCACACATCAGCTTAGAGCAGTGGTTCAGAAATCTTTTCATGTCAAGGCCCCTCAAATGAATATGTATTTGGAGCTCACAGGATCGGCTATTTTCAGCAGATTTTGGCTGATATTGAATCTTCATTTCATACTTTTAGCTGGGGACCCCCTGGAATCCCCTCAAGGATCCCTGGCGGTCCCCGGACCCCAACTTGAGAACCACTGCTATTATGTGACATGATGTGACTATAAAAGACGAAGAGCCACGTCACATGCAGACACAGACAGACAGACAGACAGACAGACAGACAGACAGACAGACAGACAGACAGACAGACAGACAGACAGACAGACAGACAGACAGAGCACGGTGACAGTGTCGCAGACAGACAGACAGACAGACAGACAGACAGACAGACAGACAGACAGACAGACAGACAGACAGCCACAGTGGTGGCAAAATGGAACCAAATGGACCCGTAACACTCTCAGAGTTACGGGTCCACCGTAATGGTCCATTTAGAACACCCCCAAGGAACCCTAAGGGTCCCTGGACATCACTTTGAGAACCACTGCAATAAAAAGACAAATGATAGGAAACCAAGACTAGCCGTCTTTGATTTCCTGTATGTGTGTATGTCACATGGGTTTAGGAGACTTTGCGAGTCTCTTTAAAGTGGAGTGACCACGCCCACTTCCAACGACCATGTCCTACCTAGTGGCGAGGTGTGGGATTACGATATCTTGGTATATTAAGGATCTCTGACTAAAACCAAGAACATCAGCCAGCAAAGGACACAGCAAAGTCCAGACATGTCTCCTCCTGGTGGCCGATGGCAGAATAGCATGCACACACACACACAAACACACACACATACACACGTATTACTATACTTGTGATAATGTTTTAACTAACCTAAACCTAACCTCTAAATGTCTAATCCTAAACCACAATCTTAATCATTTCCTAATTCTAAGCCTAACAAAAACAATTTATCTTGTGGGGACCACGACCAATTTCCTTACACTGGCCCTCATTTATCAATGGAACGTATAGTAGAAACCAGCGGAGATCCGAGCGAAGGGGCTCACAAAGGGGCTCACGTGTGATTTATACAAGGGTCTTTTCCTGCCAATTTAAATATACCGCCCATGTTTCAGAGGCCTCGCCCCACGAGCGCTTCGACATGAAGAAGCGGATGACGGCCAAGAAGAGAAACTTCTCCGATGTGTACAGTTACCCCATCCCCACAATGGTTCACACTAGGGGTACGTTTTCGTGACGATATGTATCGTTTTGGGGGGGGGGGGGGGGGAATCGTTTTGGAAAAAAATATATATATATATATATATATATATATATATATATTTTTGGCAATAGAAATAATGCAAAAACAGAAGTATTTGTTTGCATTTGCTTTTTTCCCCCCCATATATTTTCATAATAAAAAGTGTCATATATCGTATCGTATCGATATCGTATAGATGTTGTGAGCCCAATATCGTATCATGTCGTTTCATGAAATTAGTGTGTAATTAGTGTCGGCACACCCCTAGTTCACACACGGCTATTTACATCCACAGCACAGCCAATATGCACAGAATGGCACAGGCTATTAACATACACAGGGCACAGACGGTACCTGACATAGACACACCCAATAAGAAAATATAACACAAATATGAAACATATATGACTACAGTTGTAACAGAGATACAGTAGTAAATCACTGGCTTTTAGCCATCACTGACTGAATGAAAACCTGAAACATGCATTACAGATTTGAGATTTGAGCATTGGGTACGCTCACATCAAATTGACGAAGGCTTAAAGATGGAGTGCCATGATATTTTTCAACCCTAAAACCTGATCATAAGGTATTATTATTATGTAAGGATTTTTTTCAACAAAAAAAAAGTGTACAGTAAGTGTTAAAATGTTGTTTTTATGTAGACACACCCACCAGTTCATTAAGTATACCTGCTTCTCACCTTAGCACCTCCTCCACCACCTTAGCACCACCCACCTGTCCTAGTCCCTCCTCCTCCTCATGCCCACACCTGTTGTGTTATGATAATGAGGGGGAGGGTAGGGCTTTGTGATGTCACTAAAGCGCTGTTTCTCTATTGGCACGTTTGACCCTCAAGGTTTCAGCCTCCAGGAAGAAACTCCAAATAGTCAGAGAAGACATAAAACACCATAAAAACACCACCGGGGGGCTTAATGAAGTTCTATCAACCTCATAGACACATGAAAAACAGAAAAAGTGCAAAAACATGGCACCACCTCTTTAATAAATGGCGACAGTTGCGTTGAGATGACCGTTGCAAGGTCGGTGCAAGGTTGATAAATGAGGGCCACTGTCTATTTCTCAACAGTGTGTGTGCACACGTCACACGCACGCACGCACACACACACACACACACACGCACACACGCACACACGCACACACGCACGCACGCACGCACGCACGCACGCACACGCACACGCACACACACACACACACACACACACACACAAAGATTAAGAACATGGAATGAAGGGGGCACCGGCTTCGGATGCTGTCAATGCACAGGACATTATCACGTTTAATCAGACTATTGATTGGTCTAAGTAGTGGTGGGTTGATGAAAATTGAGGCAAACGTTCACCCCAAAACATGATTTACGATTCTGTGCCTATCGGTACATAACACGGACGGCGCTGAGTCGGCTCAAGCGAACTTCGCAACGTTCGGCACCGCAACTCGCTCGCTTTAGCTCACTGGTGCCTCTCGTGGCTCAAGTTTGCTTGAGACGTTACGCTTCCGACGCGGTCCAAAACGACACTTTATACAAAACACCAACTGAGCCCCGTCGTCGGTAGGTCAGCATATCTTCATTAGACCAATCAATAGTCTGATAAAACGTGGGTAGGTCAGTATCTCACCTACTTAGACCAATCAATAGTCTGATTAAACTTGATAATGTCCCATTCAGTGCATTGACAGCATCCGAAATGGGTGAGGGGGGAGGAGTATGGGGGGCCCTCCTACCACGTTGATCTGGTTTTTGGCGTCCGGATCGGGCGGCTGGATCTCTGTGGCGCTGGTCTGGACGGCCACGTCTGTGGGCAGGAGGCCTCGCCTGTCGATCAAACTGCAACACAAACAACAACAACAGTGACTTGCCGCAACGTTGCATCGAGCAGAGTGAGGCGAACAAAACGTTTTATCGCGTCTATTTTGTATTTTGTATCTTCGCTCCAGATGGAAAATCCCTACTGAAGCGGCGTTCGCTTCACCCCCTCTTCGCCCTTCACCCTTGTTATGTTACTGTATGCCACCCTGACGATGGAAGGTTGACTCCTTGATTCATCCAGCTCCAACCGACTGAGAACCAGCGACACGGGAAAGACAACGCACACAAGCCCTTTCAGAGACACAGGCAGACTAAAAACACAGCTCTTATAGAAGTATGTGTCTGTCATTTAATGTCACTATTAATTGAGTACAAAGGACCCCAATAGAAACAAGCCATAGGCTTTTTTTATTAGTTTTTATCCTATTTAGTTGACCTTGTATTTGAACTGTACTTTTGTGTGCTTTTTTTCTGCAATCTTCTAAATAAAGTATTCAATCAATCAATCAATCAATCTTAAACAATATTGTAATATAGCACAAATTAAGTTCAATAGTTGAAAGAGTTGTCTTAAAAGAGCCATTTTGGGTGTTTTTGTGCGATCTCATGGTTAAATTAACACCGGTGAATTAAAGCTGGAGGGGTCCCTGTGTACATTTTCTATCTGTTGAATGTGGCTGCTGACAAAACAAGCCCCCAAATAGGTATTGGAGTATTTGAACTGCATTCTATTTACTCTTGCCGAGCAGGAGGTCCTGCTCTGTCGCCCCGGGCAGTAAGCTACAGTTGCGGGCCGGGATGGAGAAAAACACATCAGTCAGTGCGTGTTTTTGAGCTTGATTGTAAACGATCAATATAATTTAGTCATGAAATAGAACTGTGATTCCAAACATAGACTACTATATTTAATAGATACGCTTTTCTTTGCCGTTTTCAAATATTTTTTGACACAGAATCAAATGTTTTATGGTCATGATTCACCAGGAGCTTGGATGGCTTGGTTCCAGGCTTAAAATAATGAGAATAAATATTTTTGGAAATCTCGATGGGAAAACATGAATGGGTTTTATATCTGTGGAATCACAAACTGGCCGCCACTGCCATTTCCATCCACACTCTGCATATCACTGGTGGGCTATAAACAGTTCAGAAACCTGCCTATCAATGACATTGAAGGGGATTCCAAGCTAATATAAACTATAGCTTTTATCTTCCTGAAAAGTTAGCATGCTGAAATAGAAGCCATTGTTCTTGTTAATACAAATTTAAGTTTGAAATCTTGTTTGAAATGAAACCTGCCTACCGATGATGTCACATGCAGGTTTCTGAACTGTCCACAGCCCTCCTCTGAGACAGAGTAAGTAGACAGAAATGGTGCCATCTTAATGACCTATTAATGTGAATTAGTGAGGAGCAATTATATAAAGACTAGATTTTCAGGCCTGAAAATCCAGCCCTAAATTGCACTGATCAGAGCAATGGTCACCGAGTTATGGCCATTTGAAGTGTTATAGTGCAATTTACTGCTATAGTGCAATTTAGTTTTCTGGGTGTGAATACTTTCTGACATGGCCCCTGGGGGCAACACGTGGCCCCTGGAGGGACTATTGTCATGGCAGTCATGGGAGCGGTCCATGGTCCATCCACCTCTAGTAGGCAATTTTAATATATAAGGTTGAAAATGGGCAAAGTGGTCCTTTCAGTCTAGGTCTGAAAACATTATGCAAGCTAACACTTGTTCAGTATGGTCGACATCAGGAGGGAACTGGCCACAGTGGTGAATAGAGTACAGTATGTACGTGTGTGTGTGTGTGTGTGTGTGTGTGTGTGCGCGTGCGTGCGTGCGTGCGTGTGTGTGTGTGTGTCCGACCGTCTGACTTCAAACCTGGCGTTTCTGACGCAGATGACCGCGGGGTGTACAGTGCAGAGTGGGAAATCAATGGGACCACCGGTTGTCGAGAACCGAGAAACCACAAATGACTGGCCACAAAATCTGTCTGGAGGACGCACCTAATCTCTGTGTCTGTCGTCGGGGGTGTAGGCATCAGCTCCCCTGATTGGCCAATGGCCAACCCAGCCCTTCGGCCTCAGGGATCGGCTGAGCTTTGCGTCATGTTCGTGGCGCTTCACCAGTATAAGTGGTATACAATGGAAATCTGTGTCTGCCGTCTGTTTCCCATTTATGTCCACGTACATCATCAATGCATCAGCAGTTTTTGATGACATCAGGGATCCCCGTATCTCCATATTTGGTCGATCAGTCTAATGGTAGTAGTGGGTACCACACACTGGGTACCCAGATACTCTGACAAGTACAACAGATATTGCATAAACGGGTGGGGCATGCATTCCCAACTTGCACTTGTGTTTATAAATAACCCATTGATTACAATATCTAACATTACCGCACTGGGTACTCATGTTCTAACAACAGGTACAGCGAGTACTCTGACAACACGTACAATAGATTTGCGTGGTCCCGAGTAGCCCGGTGAAGGGCACCGGTCTAGTACAGTATATAATGCATTTCAGGAATGTCTCTTTATCTTTTCTCTTGTCTGCTTCTTGACATGCCCAAACATGGAGATGACTGATGTCATAGACCGGCCTCCATGTCCTCTGACAACGGCTACTGATGTCAGCAGACCAACATAGCCTAATAGAAGGAACTGCTTGTACGGTCTGTCCTTTAATTTTCTCTTGGAGCGTTTTGTAACCTTGCAGGTGTGGTTACTGTATGTCATCAGAAAGAGAACATCAGGGAAAACAGGGTAAACTCCCCCCTGTCAGGTGAAAAGAAGGTCAGTTGGCTCTCATGCATTGAAGGAGGCATGAGCCGGCCCTGGGCTCCCTAGGCTGGTGAGGGGAGTGTAGTGCCCAGGATCACTTAGAAAATTGGCACCGGGTGAAAAATAAGGGTTACAAAATTGTGGGATAAGAAAAATTATATATATATATAAAATAAATAAAAAAGCTAATCAAAACTAGCTTGTAGAAATATTTAAAAGTGCCACTCTGAAAACATAAAATGCATATTGTGAACAAAGAATGTGTTAACGTTTTGCATTTATTAGACTGCAAGAATGAGCTTAGGATTGATATTTTCTTTTCCATTTTCTTGACACCTGAATGTTATTGAAACCTTGTGGGTTTTGATTTGACAAACGTATCATGACATGTTGTCTGAGTTATATGTCGTAAAATTGACTTAGAGGTGGCTGTTGTGGTTAGTTATGCAAGGAGAAAATCTATTTTCTGCACAACTTGAAAGTACTCCTACATGGAAAACGGAGCTTTTAACAGGTATGATTACTCCTCTCACCTCTCAACTGGTACTTTGCCTCGCTATTTTGTACACCTACATGCATTCCAATATTAGATAGTCAATGACTATATCACTTGTATAGAGATACATTATTTCTTTAAAAACATTGAGACTGCAAGTGGAGGTGCCGGTTGCATAGAGACACACGGGGACTACAAATTTCACGCCCACTTTTGAGACAGCGCCGCTACTGCCGGTCCGTTGAACTGCAGCTGCCAATGCATTCCTATGAGAGGATATGAAAGTTAGCCTACTTTTAAAATTATCCTGCATTAACTGAAGACGATATTGATTTAAATAAAAATATGTTTCCAAATGTATGGAGTGTCTTTGTCAACATATCTTCTTGTTTTCTTAATAGTTGATGTGTTTCACATTTAATTTGCCACTTTAACGAGTTACCCATAATGCTAACACAGCAGAGGGTAGACAGCAGACGGGCATTTCAGTGACATCACTGTCTTTACGAGCGCCGACCAGTGGCGTACCCAATGTAGAGGCAGGAGAGACGGTCGCCTGCCCAACTAAGATCTCGCCTCCCCTAAAAAAAAAAGAATAGCCCGAAAATGTGTCATTGCGTGCTTAATGTCCTCAAAGTCACGCATCCAACAAGCTTTGAACTGAGCAGATTGGACATTCTGTTCCAGAGATAATGACTAAAACCTATTGAAAACGGCCACTTTCGCCAGTTTTCTGGGTATTGAAAACCTCAAGGGATGCGTCCGTGACGTATATACCATGCGACCACTTAAACCCTGGATCTCCGATGCTAGCGGTTTTGACATACTGATGGAGTATATTATAGTATATTGTGGGTAGTATATCGAGATGAAAGATATGGGACATTAAAAAGGACAAATTAAACAAATGGGACAGATTATTAGAACACAAAAATAATCGCTACAGCCTCAGTAGTTAACCAGTGAAATGACGGTATTTTACAATGCCTCTCATAGAGATTGCATTGAGAGCTGCAGTTCATCGTTCTAACGGACCCCGAGTGTCAAAAGTGGGCGTGGATTTGTAGGCCTTCCGCTTCCGGCCGTGTGTCTCTATGTAATCAAATCCCAACAGATCCCCAAGCCTCTTTTTTTTTCAGGTGCGCTGGTTTTGGTTCATTCAACGTCCTGCGTGTAGGCTGGCGAGGCGATCCTGAGAGATGTGAAGGGATGTGCATGTGAGTCATATGTTGTTGCAGTATCGCGGTGTCAGGCACAGAGAATAGCAGACCTACAAGCTCACAATGTGTCAAGGACGTGACATATTGTGAGATTGTACTGTAGCCGCTCTATTCCAGACCAGTCGAAAGCCGCACCCATTAACCATTACCTGTGATTTTCAACCCATTACCCGTGAAATATGGGTAATGGAGCAGGCACTGTCCCTAAACACTATTCTGCACCTGCTATACCCGTTCTGCTTTATGCCGATTACGTTATTTGCGGGTGGAGGCGTGCCCATCCCCAAAATTGCTATTCTGCCCTGGGAAAGCGCACAGCGGACTCTAAAACCACCCGCAATGCCAACTTGGTTTGTAGAGCGCACAGGCTGCAATGGATTCCTCGAGACGGCCAGGACGCACAGCGCGGCACCTCTCTCTACTAGGCTATTATTGTCAACAAATCTGTGATTCTAATTCACCTATAATCAGCAGAGTGTCAATTCCTTGTGTCAATTGTGTCTATATAAGATGATAGTCTATTTAAAGAAGACAATTTGTGTGTCAATGCTCTCCAAATTACACACGTCAGTTTTATTCATCGATTATGCAGGAATTGGAAATAATGAACCGATTACAAAAATATAAAATTCTCTCTAATCAGTAACATGTAGGTGATACATATGTCTATCAGATGTGGTTTTATTGAAAGGCAATCAAAGGCCGGAGCTTAGAAACCCAACATCGGGTGTATGTTTCCATGTAAAATCCTCACAATGTGTTGCTTAGGGTTGCCAACATTCAGAAATGGAAAAACGGGACACATGCACAAGCGCGCAGCGCGCGTGCATGGGCACGGTTTTGGGCGGATTTGGTTTTTTTTTTTTTGGGTACTTTATTTCGGTTTTAGGGTTAGGTTAGGGTTGTTATTTAATTATTTTGGGGGAGCCAGCCCCCCAAACTCCTGAAATGCATAGAAATCTATGAAATTTGTATTAAAAAAGCCAGCCCCCCAAACTCCTGAAATGCATAGAAATCTATGAAATTTATATTAAAAAAGCCAGCCCCCCCAAACCCCTAAAATACATAGAAATCTATGCATTTTGGAACAGTTACTATAACAGTTTCTAACCTGCTGCTGAAGCCGCAGGGGGAGGAGGAGGAGGAGAGGAGAGTAGAGCTCTTTCTTTCAGACTTCTTTCAGAATAGCCACACAGTTTTGGGGCCAGGCACGTTGGCTGTTGTTGCTGTTGTAGCTCAGTCCGTGTCTAACTAACTATAAGCTAGTTAGTATGATATACTGTAACCTCACATGCAGCAACTTATTTTCGGTAGAGTAATGCCAATGTTAGATGCACGTGCACCTTTATTTTGTTTCGCTCGCTTGAACCACAGAACCAGCGCACATTTTTCCACAAACACAATGAGGAAAGTCTCACACAGGCAGACACCAGAGCACGCACACTGAGCCTGCCCTGTCAACAGAGCGGCACCCCCAGGGTCTTAGCGCCCTTCTCATACAGCACACAAACCCATAGGCAGGCAGACGCACAGATTTTTTTTATTATTATATGCATCTTCCCTTTACCGGGACAAGTGAAGTCCCGTACGGGACGCGCCTCTTTTGGTCAAAATACGGGGCGTCCCGGCTAATACGGGACGGTTGGCAACCCTAGTGTTACTGCACACAGGAGCGGCGTTGCCAGTATTTGCGAGAGAGAGAAATAATCAACCAGGTCTATGAAAACAAGCCCAAAAAAGCGACTATAATAGGCCACATGAGCACTTCAAACCTATATGTCGGCTATTAAACAATGTTCATATTTATATAATATGTAAATATGAACATTGTTTAAAGTAATACTAGGTAACGTTTTCAACAAAACACAAGTTAAATTGTATATCTTTTGTGAGTGGCAAAAGTTTCACAACACCCACTCCATGAATTTCACCCCCGGAAGCTTTTTATTTATATATTTTCTATTGAACGTGGACGGGGGGGACTTTCCCGGGAAAATGACGTTCCTGGCCAACGTCATGACGTCGTGGCCGACGTCCTGGCCGACGTCATGACGGTTTCCTGTTTGGCCAGGAACTACCGCGCTAATAACAAAAAGGAACCTCACGCTGATTTTAAGAGAATGTAGGATTGGAAGATCGAAAAAGAACAGAAAAAGAAAGCACAGCTCATGGTAACTAATGCTCCACTGGCTAAGAGAAACGATCCGTAGATAGTATAAAACAATTAAAAGATCGCTTTTTGAAACGCTTCCGGCTTCCAGTGAAAACGAATGGAATTCTGGGTAATCGAGGACTACGGAAATTGTATGCAGTGACGGTAGTGACCAGCAGAGGTTGCTAAAAATCGTTATTTGTGATTCTGCATTGTACAACTTTAATAGCCAACATATTATGTTGGCTATTTGAAAATAGCCGATCTACAAGCTCACAACCGTTCTACCATTATTTAGAAGCAACAGAAAAACAAGCCCAATGTGGCTTATCAGGCAACACAGCAGACAGGGATAAAGGACAGCGTAAGATTGGATTTGAATTTGGGGATAATGGCTAGCGCAGTCTTCTCTTAGTGGTGATGGCATCTGGCACGGTGATTGGTTTTATCATTGTAACGCCCAAACCACACCCATGCATAATGTAACGGGTAGTGCAGGTGTTTTGCGGGTAAGACAGGTGTCCCAGAATAGCAACATTTGCGGGGGAACGCCCCTTGCCTAGTCCCAAATCCGATATTCGTGGCATCAGCAACTTCGGTCCGGAATAGGGCCCTAGGTCTGCTATACTCTACCATTCTCTGCACGCATCACCATTGCACGACGGAGCATAAGTTGGGCTTGAGTGTCCGCAGGGGGCGCAGTGCTATTGTTATGAGGAGCGCAGTGACTGGAGGAGGGGTTTTGACGACAACTGCTTTGAGAATCGCTACTATCGCATACACACAACAGAAACCAAGGAGTATACATTTATGCATCAAGAGGGAGAGGTCACAGTAAACATCCTATTAAGCCTTCTTCCTCCGCACTCGGAGGAAAAGAGTTGCTGAAAGTTTGATGGAATGCGATTTCACACGTCTTATGAGCCTCGGTCGGGTTCTTTAGAAGCCAGCCTGCACGCGTATACTGGCTGTGTGACGTCATCTGATAAGGGATATATACACTCATAAGACATGGGGGGCATGTAGGAACACTGACCTGGGGGGCATGGGTGAGCACAGTATAGATCCACAGTTGTAGAAGATGTTTCTGTGACTGTAAGGGTTGGTGGTGTCTTCAGAACCACTCTTCCCCGACCAGGAGCCTTTGATCTGTCAACACACAACACAACACAACAGTAAGTCACAGTGACAAGCTGACAGCTACACGGATGAACGTTGATCATATCAAAAACATATCTAAACATTTCCTATTTTTATGCTTTTTACTAATAGCTATATTTACAGGAGGAGAAAAGGGAAATACAGTGTATGACCCCTCATTTCAATGGGAACTCCGCTTGTAGTTTCCTGATTCCAGATGCTTTTTCAGGACAGTTTTGAAAGAAACCAGTGATTCACATCCCTTAACCCATTCAATCCTGGAACACATCTGTGTCATTTTAGATTTTTAGCTGTAGACATTATCCATTATTTTATACTTTGGCTATTAAAAAATAGCAGATCTAGCTTGTAGATCTGCTACTTCTTTTTATCGTGAAAATGTGTGCAAATCTTTGAATATATATATATATTTTTAAACTACATTTTAACTCAAATCTTTGCTTCTGGGGGTCCCTGGAACCAAACCTTTTTCATGTCAAGGACCGCCCCCCCTCCCCGGAGCAAAGATTTGAGTAAAAAATGTTCCCTTTAAAAATGATTATATTCAAAGATTTGCACAAATGTTCACGATTTTTCCAAAATAGCAGATCATAGCTCATAGCGCGGCACGCGCTATGAGCCATAGCTCATAGCGCCGCGCTATGAGCTTGTGTATCTGCTATTTTTGAATTAGCTTAACAAATGTAAAATGACTCAGACGCTTTCCCGGTCTTCATGGGTTATAAATGTGTTCGAGCTCAAAAAACAATAGCTCTTTGGACGGTCGATATACTCACATCTTCGTTGGTGGTGAGATTGGCAGCCACCAGGTACGTATGGAAACCCGACAGACCCAAGATGGACCACACCGAGAAGAAACAGATAGCCAGCTCCACCGCAGTGCACCAGTGCTACGTCAAGGACAACGGACGGCATTACGGGAACGAGTGTAAGAAAAACCCTCGACAAACAAATCACCCCCACAACAACATGATCTGTGCAAATACTTGTGGGGACATCTGGCCCACACTAGTATATCTCTGCTATTCGGCCGGAACCAGCTAAATCCAAAATGGTAATTGTTCAGGAAATGAAAAACAAAATATAAAATTTTCAGAAAATGAAGAAAACCTTATATTTTTAAAACAAAGCAATACTGTCTCATCAAACTTGGTATAGTGACTTTATATATTATCAGATACTTGCATGTGTCATTATATTATCACCACTTTACCCAAATCAAGCTCAAGTGGAGTTAGGAGTTTTGTCCAAACACAAATCCAGCGCAAGTGGAGTTAGGAGGTTTTGTCCATCATTGATAAGAACAGCTGGCAATGGATCTCAAAGCTCACAACACATCACAACGCATTGTGAGCTTGGAGATCAGCTATTTATGGTGAGCGCCATCCTCATATACTAAGTATAGATCAAGCTGAATTCTGTACTTAAACAACTTTTATTTTAACATGCATTGTAAACAACCATGGATCTAACTGTTACCACTGTTGTTCTTCTACAGTTGAGTGCAACAAACAATTCTGCCTCAATACTCAATCATGTATTTAACAAAAGTAATCATGGCACACCAACAATAAATAAATGGCATATAAATACAAAATATTTCATGAAAAATAGAATCTGTAGCCTATCAAATCTGTAGCCTACTGCACTAACAATAACAACCACAGTTGAATTTACCTATCATATACCTATCAACATTTTATTATCACACTGTTGTGTGTTGTGTTGTGTTGCGTGTGTGTGGTGGATGTTTCTTAGTGCTTTAGATTGTCATAAAAGCTGTGAAAGTCTTTTGGCATGATCTCCTTGAGCTCTTGGATATGTTTGAAACAAACTCCTGCACACACTCATTCTCTGTCCATTAACATTTAAAAAGAAAACACGAGCAGATGACCTTTGTGAAGACACCCTTCTCCTCTTTACTGGGGTGAAATCTATCAAACCTTGCACATACATTCTCTTCTCTTCCCAGTTTATGTTCTCCCAAAAGCATTGAAAAATCTTCTCCCTGTCTGCCTCATACAGAGCAGAGCTTCTCTGAGAGCCTGAGAGGAGGGGGGAGTTGTTTGTTTTTGACGGACAGTTTGAGGGTCCAATGGAGTTAGGAGTTTTCGTCAGAGGCGCTTTTTAATACTTTTCATATGTTATTATTTAAAAAAAAAAAATACACAGATGTAGAGGGGGTTCAATAGCGTTGATTTATGAAAATAAAATAAAATAATGAAAATGGAGTTAGCTGGTCCCGGCTGGACACTGACGATATTCACAATTTACTTGAGTTAAATTACAAAAGTATTGGCATCAAAATGTACTTAAAGTACCAAAAGTAAAAGTACTTGTTATGCGGAATGTCCCATATTTTCCCAAGTATTCAAATTTAGCAGAAAATGGCCGACACACACACACACACACACACACACACACACACACACACACACACACACACACACACACACACACACACACACACACACACACACACACACACACACACACACACACACACACACACACACACACACACACACACACGAAAAGGATATCTGCCAGGACTCTGCTGAAGCGCAAACACCAAACCCTTTCCATCTTGAGCCCCTGAAGGAAGAAGGAAGACAGACAAAGCAAGTTAATTAGTTCTCCATACAAATGACAGATGAAAGTCAAGGTTAAGGTACAAACAGGGTCAAAGAGGTTGACTCCTCGGCCTCAAGGTCTGCTAAGTCGGCGCGCCTCCGTCATGGTCCAAAACTATACTTTATCAGCGAAAAAAAAGTAGTCCGCGGTTGTTTGAAAAAGTAATGTCCCAAGCGGGAATCAAACCCCGGCTCCCAGTGGTAGTGGGTGGGGAGTCCAATGATTATCGAAGTGCGCCACTGAGGCTTGTACTAGTGGAGTAAAGTAACAAATTGGATTTACTCAAGTACAATTTTGAGGTATTCGTACTTTACTTGAGTATTTCTCTCATATTATCCATTTTATTTTCAGCGTTCCCCTAGCGTAGCTTCCTGGTTGCTATATTGTTGTTGTGGTCGTCGTCCTCGCATCAAAGCCCCGCCTCGCAGCACCGCCCCGCGCCTATAAAACTAGCGCTCCCCTGTCAATTTCCCTGGAATGCCAATTTCCCTGTGACATATATATATATATATATATATATATATAACAGTTTTTTCAGGAAACTCTCAGGATTTAGAACAACTGGTTTAGAACAGTGGTTCTCAAAAATAGCAGATCTACAAGCTCACAGCGCGTCATTTTGTGCCGCGCTGCGAGCTTCTCATCTGCTATTTTTGAATTTCTTTTGAAAAAATTTTATTATTTTTTGGAATAATGTAACACAAATCATCTCTTCTGGTGGTTGCCTGGCAAAAAACATTTTCAGATGCGGGGGGGGGGGGGGGGGGGTTCGCGGCTAAATACATATAATTTTGGGGATCCTTGGCACAAAAAGCATTTGAGAACTACTGATTTAGAAGGCATTTTGTAGAATTGGCCGCAGGTCTTCATGGGTTATTTTTCATCTCTCCCACAGAGTCCGTCCGTCGCAGGCACACACCTGCTTGGGGTTCTGGAAGAGCCCCGCCGAGCGAGCGATGATCCCACAGGCCAGTCTGGCCCCGGAGTTACCCGTCTGTTCGGAGAGGGCGTGACCTCCTCGACCCAGGTCGTCCTCCCCGGTGTCCACCACCAGCGAACGCCCGACCACGTCCCACACCTTTATCTGACCGTCCTCCAGCCTGAACGCAGCTCTGCCGTCCGGCCCGGCGACGATGTTCCCCAGATCCCCCACGTGCCTCTCGGAGTCCCTGGGACCCCCGTGACGCCTCCCGAACGGGTTGTAGTGCTCTCCGCAGCCGAGGCAGTCGTCCCGCGTCAGGTCTCCCAGCGCGTGCACGTGGAGGCCGTGCGCCCCGGGCTCCAGGCCGTCGATGGTCCCGTCCACCAGGCAGCGGTCCGGGGACAGCTGGACGAAGCGCACCGCTCCCCGGACCCCCCGACCGGCCGGGCCGGACATCACGGCAACGGCCGCGGCCGCGCCCAGTTCGATGCCGCCTCCTCCTCCGATGCCTTTGAGCACCGCCCTGCGCCCGGTGCTTTCGATCAGAGCCAGGACGTCCGCCGTGCTCAGAGAAGACTCCACCAGAACCTCCTGCCTACCGACATCCACGCTGACCGACTCCACACCCGGCTTTCCCTCCAGAGCGGCTCTCACG
This sequence comes from Gymnoscopelus braueri, assembly GCF_963280865.1. Taxonomy (NCBI): domain Eukaryota; kingdom Metazoa; phylum Chordata; class Actinopteri; order Myctophiformes; family Myctophidae; genus Gymnoscopelus; species Gymnoscopelus braueri. The sequence continues at coordinate 52,752,643 of NC_137613.1, forward strand.
CCGTCTCCGCAGCTTTCACCTGTCATCTGCACGCCGAACTCCAGCTTGGCCGGTCTGCTCGTCTCCATGTTCAAAACGCTCGTCCCCTCCGCTCGTGCAACGATGACACAATTTATTGGATAAGTCCCCCACGTGGTGACGCCATGTTTGAGAAGTCCATATATGGCTTACGTAAAAGTAGCAATATAGGCTGTGAGCTTGTAGATCCGTTATTTTCACTGTTTTTGAAAACAGTTGCATACACACAATATACATACAAACTATAATGAATAAGGCAGGGTTTCATAACGGCATACTGTAGCTTCATGTGGATCTCAGACTTCATGTGAGCAGCCTGTGACATCAGTCGTCTATGACAGTGGTGACATGTACATGCCATGGACCCAGTATTTGGCACGGACCCCATCTGAAGATATTTTGTGCCAGAGACCACCATACAAGATTTTTGTTGTTAAAATGTTTCACAGATTTCATATAGGGACAAAATTAGTAGTAGAGTACAAGCTGCGTCGCAGCTATCTTCACTATATTTGAAACAGGACTTAAGTGGTTAATTCATATTATTACACGGCTTGGTTGAATGCTCGATTCTGATTGGTCAGTCATCGGTCATTATTTCTCGATAATGACCGATGAGCTCAATAACGGACCGCTGTGTAATCAGAGACTCAGAGCACCTGCTCATGTCAACCTGCGCTGCTTGTTTTTATGCTTTATCCAACATGACAGCCATGTAAACAAACAACCAATGTCATTTACAACTAAACATTGCTCTCAAGAATGTTTTTGAAAACATTTGAAGTGAGAAATAGACGATGCAATAACCGAAAATTGATTCTATTTGATCCACTGCACTTCCTTGTTTATCGTGGCACAACAACGGAGGAATAACAAAACGCTCGCCCCAAAACAAAACGCTCGCCCCAAAACACAGTCGCCCCGGGGCAAATCCGGCGGTATTACAGGCAAATCGGCAGTATATAGAATGGGGGGCGACTGTGTTTTGGGGCGAGTTTTTTTTTATTTTGTCATTTGTTTTCCGAGGCAAACTTGTCCGCCCAGCCCAATACTTATGGAATACTTTCATTGCCGTAAGCAAGGAAATACTCTGTTTTGTTGTTACTTTTGGGTAAATTTATTTATGTATTTATTAAGTAGCCGTGTAATAAGCGGGATAATGCATGGGGAGGCGGTCATTATTGATATTTGAAGCCCGACAGGGTGATTATGCACCGAGGCGGAGCCGAGGTGCATAATCACCTGCATTATCCCTTGCATAATGCTTTTATATGTTTGGGTTCCAAGACTCCCTTCCTAGTAATGTAGTGTTAAAAGTACAATATTTATTTTTGAAATGTAGCTGAGATAAAGTCATGTGCTTGCAAAAAATAAATAGACCAAATACTCCAGAACTGTACTAAAGTACAGTACTCAAGCGAGTGAAATGCACATAGCATGTGAATATAGGTAGTATAGTTGTGTGTATACTTACTCAGCGCTATATGAGCCGTCACACAGCCGAAGATGAAGGCGGTGAGGAAGGACAGCGACACGATGAAGGTGTAGAAGAAGCGATAGTTACGCTTCCCAACGCAGTTCCCCACCCACGGACAGTGATGGTCGAAACGCTCTGAAATGAGACACAAAAACACTCATAACACCCACGGACAGTGATGGTCGAAACGCTCTGAAATGAGACACAAAAACACTCATAACACCCACGGACAGTGATGGTCGAAACGCTCTGCAATGAGACACAAAAACACACATAACACCCACGGACAGTGATGGTCGAAACGCTCTGCAATGAGACACAAAAACACACATAACACCCACGGACAGTGATGGTCGAAACGCTCTGCAATGAGACACAAATACACACATAACACCCACGGACAGTGATGGTCGAAACGCTCTGCAATGAGACATAAATACACACATACTGTAACACCCAAGGACAGTGATGGTCGAAACACTCTGAGAGGACACACAAAAACACACATTACACTCAGGGACAGTGATGGTCAAAAAACACTCTGCAAGGAGACACAAAAACACGTGTCCTATGGCAAATGAACCAGGACTCACAGCTAGAGCTGAGCAATATACAGTATATTGTACAGTAAGTTGTAGTTGTCACAAAATGACAGTGTTCATCAATTCATTGCAATGAGTGAGTTGCTACAATCAGTAAAAGCCTCCGACTTTGGAACCGAGGTGGATATAATTTACCTAGTACAAGCACAGTGACACTGTCAATGACATGGAGAGAGCGTTTTGGAAAGTGATGGAAGAACGGCAGGCAAGTGACTAATTATGCTGGCATGATGTAACAGTGAACATGACAGTATTAGAAAGCTCATTATTTACGTTACTAACTAGCCTACCTACATGATCACCCGTTCATACAACCTCTTTCAACCTTAGTTGAACGAGGTTGAGAAGCATAGCCTGACACCTAAGATGTAACAGTTTTAACAACAGTAACAACAGTCCACAATGCACTCCAATCCACGCAGCTTAACAGGTCCTCTTTAAATGCAGTCCAAGGCTCTGTCAGCAGTATTTATGAATACAGACATCTGACATCTGTGAACAGTTCCAATAGAGTACAATAAAACCTCTGTTAACAGACTGTTTTCACCCACATAGCCAGTGTTCCACCTCGCCCCAGTAGGGCAGAGAAGGTTTCTCACCACCGCTTTGACCAGTCACAATTATGCGTTAAATAACTGAATTTGAGGTTAAATGTGAACGCTATAGGGGTGACGATTTGATGCCTCTGTGTATTGTATCTTCTTGCCAATAGGCTCTATGCAGAGCAGCCATATTGGAAATATGGGCCTGATCTTTACTTCCTTCACAGGACTTACCAATTGTTTTAATTGGAACAGAAGGCTCTGTTCCATTTAGTGTAGCACAGTGGTTCTCAAACGTCTTAATTTCAAGCACCCCCATAACTCTGAGAATGTACAAATGGACCAAATGGTTCCATTTATACACTCTCCGAGTTGTAAGTGGCCATTTTGAACCCCCTCAAGGCACCATGAGGGTACCTGGACCCACTGGTGTAGCAGAGCGTTTCCAGTGAGCCAACATGCACGCAATACCAGCACTGTGACTCTGTTTGACCAGAATGGAACAGAGCCTTCATTAGTATGATTGGTAACACCTGTGAAGGAAGTAAGGAAGAGGCCCAGTTTCCTAACGATATGGCTGCTGTGCATAGAGCCTAGATACACAGCCCTGGTGAGAGGTGGTGACTCACCCACACAGTTGTCACACAGGCTGCAGTGGGAGGTGCGTGGAGGACGGAACATCTTGCAGGTGAAGCAGTACTTCAGTTTGATCACCTGCTGGTTGATGAGAACCTCCTTGGTGCGCGGCGGGGGGCGGTACGACGAGTTACCTACGCTGTCTGCGTGACAGAGAGAGAGAGAGAGAGAGAGAGAGACACACAGACAGACAGACAGACAGACAGACAGACCTGTTTACACAATTCTTTATTACCTTTTAATTGTACACAATTTCTGACATTTTGTTGTTGTTTTTTTAGATTAGCTTTGACAATGTAAACGTTATGTTTTCTCATGGAGAGAGAGAGAGAGAGAGAGAGAGAGAGAGAGAGAGAGAGAGAGAGGAAGTGCGTGCGTGAGTAGTAGTGGTCTAACTATTTCCGAATAGCCGAAGTATAAAATAGGGCTTAAGTGACTCTGCTTAAAGTCTTTGATGTGTTAAACACCCCAACACACATTCATTAAACAAACTCAACCACTGCGCACATCAGTGTAGAACACACAGCAAACACGCGTATCACTGTCGGATATTTGAGAACTTTGTTTCTATTTCCCAGGATGTCAGGGAATCCAATAATAACCAACACAAGCCTCTCTGGAAGGAAGCTGTAACACGCTGACTGACAATTCATCACTGTCAGGCAGAAACCTTGTATCTCCGTATTTTTTTCGTACTTTTATTTTCGTAAATTAATGCCCTATTTCGTCATATACAAATGTGTCACGCAAAAGTAGCGAAAATAGCAGATCAACAAGCTCACATGTGATGTGACACATAGTGAGCTGTACATGAGCTCTTGTCGCTATTTTTATAATTAAGTGTGTCTGTGAGTTTTATACGCATTTATCCAATAAAAAGTACTAACAAGAGCTTATAACTAAATAATAACTTTTTGCATCCATTAGAAAACAGGTTATTTTTTATATTTCCTGAAAAGTAACGATTTAGAACAAACAAGGTTTCCACTTGAGAGAACATTACACTTAGAAGAGAATTACAGAGCATGTGCTAACTGTTGTGACGGAGTCTTCCTCTGTAATTGACACACAATCAAAGCGGTAGCAGTCGACTTGTGGCTGGGCGCGAGTGCCAACAAGCTTCTAAGCATCCTTAACCCATTAAGAAAGCATCTGATCTGATTTGAACCATTATCTTATACGTTGGCTATTCAAAAATAGCAGATCTACAAGCCCATGAGCTTGAGCTTGTAGATCAGCTATTTATTTATTTTAATCATGAAAAATGTGTGCAAATCTTTGAATATATATATTTTTAAAGTGAACATTTGTAACTCAAATCTTTGCTTCTGGGGGATTCTACAAATGTCTTCTACATTTTTTTTTTGCACTTGGTCTGCTCTTTTTTTCCCCCTATACCCCAAACCTCTTTGCAGTGCGAGGCGTTGTGAGATTGTAGATCTGCTATTTTCAGCTAATGTTCCCCTGGGAATAGGGATTCTAGGGTTCGAGTCGTAAAAAGTTCCTTATCACACAAAGATGTGGCGGTCCCCCTGTAATAACTTTGAGGACCACCTAGGGGTCCCGTACCCCAAGGTGTTGAAGACCCATGTTTTAGAGCACCGTTTCCCAAACAGTGGGTCGGGACCCATTTGTGGCTCATGGACCCATTTTATCCTATGTTTTGTTTTGAATTATTAATATTTCAAAAGATGTTCAAATATTTCTCCAAATAATTCAACATTTTTTTCTCAATTAAAAACAAATTAAAACATTTTTCAAAATAATTTTATAAATTAGGAAAGAAAAATAACACTTTTAAGAAGTAGTAAAAATAGCAGATCTACAAGCTCACAACAGCGTTATACATCTGCTATTTTCAGTAGTTTGAAGATTTCTCTTTTGGGTCTCCAGCTAAAAGGTTTGGGAACCCCAAGATGAAGGTGTGATTGTGGAGTGTGTGTGTGTTTGGTGATCTGCCGGGGTCTCTCTTTCATACCGATCTGCCTCTCGATGTGCGCCGCCTCGTCGGGTGTGGCGCGCGGCAGGATGCCGGGGTCCGACAGGCTGGTCTGCAGCAGCGTGACGATGACGAACACGCAGAGCACTCCTCCAATGGCGGGGATGCATCTGGTCAGGTGACGCACCAGGAAGGGACAGCTGTCGCGACGACGGTCCAACCACAGAGAGACCACAGGGAGACAGAACCATTCATTTCTTTTGGTCATGTTTTTTTTGTATTCTTTTTTTTCCCCTCAACCCCAATATGCTCTATGCACAGAAGCCATATTGTGACGAAATTCACAGGTGTTGTCAATGATACTAATGAAGGCTCTGTTCCATTCTGGTCAAACAGAGTCAGGGTGCTGATATTGTGCATGTTGGCTCACTGGAAACACTCTGAGGGGGTTCCAAATGGCCTCTTAACAGGTGTGTCACTCTGAGAGTGTACAAATGGAACCAAAAGGGTCCATTTGGTTCCATTTGTACACTCTCAGTTATGGGGGAGTTATGAGGGTCGTGGAAATTAAAAAGTCTGAGTACACTAAATGGAACAGAGCCTTCATTAGTATCATTGGTAACACCTGTGAAGGAAGTGATCATGTGGCTGCTGTGAATAGAGCCAATACAGAATGATATTCATATAGCCAGGGGTGGAAAAGAGTACTCAAATTATTTACTTAAGTAAAAGTATCGATACTGCAATATTGAAATATACTCTGTTACAAGTAAAAGTCCAGAATTCTAAATTTACTTGTATTAAAAGTACAAAAGTATTGGCATCAATATGTACTTAAAGTACCAAAAGTTATAATTATATAATAATAATTATTCAGAATAATTATATAATAACTAAAAATAATTTATGGGTACCAGGGGGTCCCCAGCAAAATGTGTTAATTAGTGTCACAATCATTTTAACCGATTTAACCATATTGTATACGTTGGCTATTCAAAAATAGCAGATATTTTAGAAGAATCTTTCAAAATATCTGTGCAAATCTTTGTATATATTTTAAAGCGAACTCAAATCTTTGCTTCTGGGGGTCCCTGGCACAACATATCTTTGAGATGGGGGTCCACAGCTAAAATACATATCATTTTAGGGGTCCTTGACATGAAAACGTTTGAGAACCAGTGGTTTAGACAGATGCTAGGTTCATCGTTTACCTGCTATCCTATAGTTTTAAATGATGTTATTCAGATAACATGCAGTGTAGACAGATGCTACTGTATACAGTAGGTTCATTGTTTACCTGGTATCCTAGGTTCTTTGAGGCACTACACTGTTCTCTCTGCACTCTACTTAATGCCGTGGTGTAAAGTAACTAAGTAGCTTTACTTAAAGGAGAGTTTTGGACTAAAGTTTTCTTACCTTTTCTATGACGTTATGATATCTTAGGATGAATGGTACAGTAGAAATTTGATAGCTTTAAAAAAAAAAGAAAAATGGTGAGATCTGACGTTCATAGTGACAGAACACTATGCAACCAAAAAAAAAACGAAAAAAAAAAACAGAAGTCTCGCTAGACGAGATTGAAATCTCGAGATTTCAATCTCGTCTAGCGAGAAAACTGTTTTTTTTTTGTTTGTTTTTTTGGGGACAGTGTTCTGTCACTATGAACGTCAGATCTCACCAAAAAAAATTAAAGAAAAAGCTATTAAAATATGTGATCTAACCTAAGGCCTATCCGCGCACCTTTTAAGCTGTGGCGGCTCAGGGGTGGAGTTATGAAAATGTTCTACTGTACCATTCATCCTAAGATATCATAACGTCATAGAAAAGGTAAGAAAACTTTAGTCCAAAATTCTCCTTTAAGTACTGTACTTAAGTACAATTTTGAGGTATGTTTACTTTACTGGAGTATTTCCAATGTTTAGTACGTTTACTTCTACTCCACTACATCTAGGAACCAAATATTGTACTTTTACTCCACTACAATTATTTGAAAACTTTAGGTCCTAGTTACTTTGCAAATATAAATTATTACATTATAAAACATACATTGACCACATCAGCTCTATGTTATACATAGGCTATTTGAAAATAGCCGATCTACAAGCTCACAACGCGTGTCGCATCGCAACGCATTGCGAGCTTGTAGATCGGCTATTTTCAAACATTTTAGTACTTTTACTTTTGGTACATTTTGATACCAATACTGTTATACTTTCCCTCAAGTAGATTTTGAATTCCGGACTTTTACTTGTAACAGAGTAGCCTACTTCTACATTGCAGTATTGATACTTTTACTTAAAGGGATACTTCACTTTAGGGCCGGGGACACATTTAAAAAAAATATTAAAAATAAATGAAAAAAGTTATGGAAAATTCATGGCCCCCTCACGCATTAGAGTGTCCTACTAATGCGTGAGGGGGCCATGAATTTTCCATAACTTTTTTCATTTATTTTTAATATTTTTTTTAAATGTGTCCCCGGCCCGAAAGTGAAGTATCCCTTTAAGTAAAACATTTGAGTACTTTTTCCACCACTGAACTTATGTGACTATTTGTTAACGTGTAGTAGTGTAGTTCATGCTTACTCTGCTTATTCTGATCTCACACTAGCTTGTAAGTCGCTCTGGGTAAGAGTGTCTGCTAAATACCTACATCAGGGGTCTTCAACGTTTTTCAGGCCAAGGACCCCCTAGCAGAGACAGAGAGATGAAGCAGGGACCCCCTCTATATTGTATAAAATTGTGTTGCAGATTCAACTTTTTTTTTTTACTTGCTGCTTTTTTCCCCCTCCACACCAAACATCTTTGCCAAAAATAGCAGATCTACAAGCTCACAACGCCTCGCGCTGCGAGGCGTTGTGAGCTTGTAGATCTGCTATTTTTGGCTAAAATTCTCCTCAGAAAAGGGACGCTGGTGGTTAATGTAAAAAAATATCATATCACACAAAGAATTGGCGGCCCCCCTGTGGTAACTCTGAGGACCCCCTGTTGAAGACCCCTGGGCCTACATTGTACATCGGGCGTCCATAATGCCACTTCTACCAGCAGAGGGTGCTGTTGGACTACTGTACCCCACCACTGAGTCAACAACAGGGCTGCAACCACCCCTGTTAGCTATTATTCTATTGATTCCTTTTTCGATTCATTGAATAATAATAATTATAATTGTGTTGTAATGTAAATAATGCATTTCATATATCAACGTATCGACACAGGAAAACGTTTTATAATGGACTAAATTCAGTGGTGTAAAGTAACTAAGTACATTTATTCAAGCACTGTACTTAAGTACAATTTTAAGGAATGTGTTACTATACTGGAGTATCTCAATTCTTCTATACTTTTACTTCTACTCCACTACATCTCAGGGGCAAATATTGTAACTTTTACTCCACTACAATTATTTAAAAAACATTTACTAGTTACTTTGTAGATTTTGATTATTATTACAAAACATACATTAAACACTTCAATGTAGTGGAGTAGAAGTAAAAGTATTGAAAATTGGAAATAGGTAAAAAAAAAGAAAATACTTCAAAATTGAGGTAGCCTACAGTACTTGAGTAAATGTACTTAGTTACTTCACACCACTGTGGACACACATATAAACATATATATGTATTTATTTGTATGATTTATTTTTAAATAAACATAAAAACGTGAACTTACTCAAAAATAAAGAACAGTCCACACGTGACCAGAATCAGGCCCAGGGTGAGGGGCAGGACGCCGCTCTGTCTCGCCACGATGATGCGTCCATCGCAGTAGAAGCGGTTCTTTCCCGGGAAAACCTCCCACTTCCTCCTGGGCCTTCTGTTGTCGCTCTTTGTGTCGACGTTGTTGTCGTCTTGGTGATGGTGGTTCCTCTCAGCGTCCCTCTCAGGGTTCAGAGCCTTATCCGCAACCAGTGGTGGACAACATATACACTCAAGTAAATACTCAAGTATTCAAAAGTGCAATATCAATATTTCTGCTGTATTGAAATCAGTGGTGGAAAGTAACTAAGTACATTTACTCAAGTACTGTACTTCAGTACAATGTTCAGGTATTTTTTACTTTACTTGAGCATTTTCCAATTTTCTGTACTTTTACTTCTACTCAACTACATTTCAGAGGCAAATATTGCACTTTTACTACACTATAATGATTTGACAACTTTAGTTATTTTTATTAACTTTATAGTTATTATTACAAAACATGCACATTGTGAGCTTGTAGATCTGCTATTTTCAAAAGATTTGTATACATTTGATAACTTGTGAAACAGGACATTATGCATAATGAGTACTTTCTACTTTTGGTAGGCCTACTTAAAGTAACATTTTGATACCAATACTTTTGTACTTTTACTCAAGTAAATTTTTAATTAAAAACTTTTACAGAGTATTTCCACATTGCAGTATTAATACGTTTACTTAATAAAGAAATGTGAGTACTTTTTCCAACATGAAAACATTCTAAAATAGTGAAAATAGCAGATCTACAAGCTTGTAGATCGGTACCAGATTTTGTTTTCCACTATTTCCAAGTATTATGACAGTATGAAATTATTAAATATGTCAGTCGTGTCTTTGTGTCATATGTGCCCTGTACAAAACCTCTAAACCTCTAAATGTCATGATTCACAGGCCTACCTCCTCAAAAAGTTTAATCTCTATATTGTGATAGTAATCATTGCTATAGAGTGTTTGTTCAGTCTCCATGTCTCTCCAGCTCTTTATCAAACAGAAAATACATTTTACGGTAGGTTGTCAATTTCAGACAGTGAATCAGGAGAGAGTAGGATTCATCAGCTTCAATTTGAAAGTGTTCCAGTTACAATTGTGTCTTCTCACTTCTTTGTTTCATCACTTCCAATTTAACTTGTTTATCCTGTGTCCTCTATGAGTTCTCTCTCCTGATTGGATGAAATTGATGTCCCGAACTGAACAATGTATTTTCTGTTTATTGAAGAGACGGGGCTATCATAGCAGTGGCAATAATAAATAGCAGTGACAATAGTAGCTATTTTAGCCTTGGATCAAGACTATCATAGATCGTAGCTCTGGTCCATTGCGTTAGGATAACTCCCTCTAACGCTATGGACCAGAGCTATCATAGTTATCGATTTTGACATTTGCATCTATCTAGATACGAAAGTAAAAGTCAGACTAGATAAAATACATATGATAGCCTTGATCAAAGGCTATAGATCTATTTAACACTTATTTTAACAAACAAATATCACGTAACGCACCTACAATTAATCGTCAAGTTTAATTTCATGATCGTGACAGAATCAGAATCACTTTAACTCAATTTCCCTATACATACATACATAAAGAATATAGCCTACCGTTTCCCCCTCAGCCATTTGCAGTGCAACATTAAACATCAAACCATAATTTTTTTTTAAAAAGCATATTAAAAAAAATGTCTTAATCTAAAAAAGGGCATAATAAAAAAACACACACAACTGGAGAAAAAGCATGTAAAGGCATCCCTACCTCCTCAGCCTCAGCATCTTCTCCAGGGTTCTGCTTATGGTGCTGATGCTGTGCTGGAGGTGGGGGCGGGGCGGCGGTGGGGGGTGTAGGTGAAACTGCCTGCGGTCCTATTTGCTGATATTCGCAGTTTTTCATGTTTTGTGGCGTCCGTTTGTTGTCGTTTTCGTTGCTGTTCCTCTGGCTTGGAGCACCATGTCATGTGCAGAGCAGCAGACAGCATCACAGCAGAACAGACAGACAGACAGACAGACAGAGAGAGAGAGAGAGAGAGAGAGAGAGAGAGAGAGAGAGAGAGAGAGAGAGAGAGAGAGAGAGAGAGAGAGAGAGAGAGAGAGAGAGAGAGAGAGACAGACAGACGGGCTCGCGGTGTTTCAGATGAACGGAGGCATGTCTGTCTGTCCGGTTGCGTCAAGAGCGACGCTTTAAATAGACTACAGTTCCGTCGGAGCTGGATTAATTCTGATTTCAAAATAAAAGCTAACGTTTTATAAATATTTACGCTTTACCGAAATCATAACTTATTTAGTGTTTCTCAAAAGTGGTGGAAAAAGTAGCCTACTCACATTTTTTACTTAAGTAAAAGTATCAATACTGCAATATAGAAAGACTCTGTTACAAGTTAAAGTCCGGAATTCAGAATGTACTTGAGTAAAAGTACAAATAAGTATTGGCATCAAAATTTACTTGAAGTACCAAAAGTAAAAGTACTCATTATGCACAATGTCCCATTTCAAGTTTTCAAATGTATGAACATCTTTTGCAGATCTACAAGCTCACAATGCGTCGCATCGCGACGCATTGTGAGCTTGTAGATCGGCTATTTTCAAATAGCCAAAATGTATGTAGGGCTGGTTACAGTATGTTTTGTAATATTAATACAAATCTACAAAGTAACTATAACTAAAGTTTTCAAATAAATGTAGTGGAGTAAAAGTACAATATTTGGATCCAAGATGTAGTGGAGTAAAAGTAAAAGTATTGGAAATTGGAAATACTCAAGTAAAGTACAACTACCTCCAAATTGTAGTTAAGTAAATGTACTTAGTTACTTTCCACCACTGTTTCTCAAAATATGTAAAATAATCATATTTGAACTGGGGGCACAGCACCCTCACAAGCTCTTGGAATTGTAGGAGGCATTACAGTTAGTTTGACAGTTAGTTCCACAGATTTGTGAATAATATTTGTTTTAATTGTTTGCCTCTTTCTTATATTATTTGTCAATTTGGCCAATGTTTGAGCAGTTTTTATTGTATAGTTTGTTGATAACTTTCCATGCAGTAATGGTCTTTTTCTTTTCTTTCTTTTTTTGGGGGGAGATATTAAAAAGATATTTAAAGTCCTTAAATTGTCTCTTCACTGTCATCTGGGGACCCCCCAAAAATCATGTGGGGACCCACATGATTTTGGGAGGTCCACCCCCCCCCCCCCCTCTCCATGACGCTTTCAACCACGCGACCCTATTGGTTGGGAAGTGTATTGCACTCTGATACATTATAACTCTATGAGAAAATGGCCGCCAATCGGATTAAAATGCTTTTTATTGAACAAAATGGAAGATACGGGTACTTATACCCACCCGAAGTGATTGTAACATGTATAACCATGGGGTCAGTACTTTATATTTGAAATCTGAACGTTTATGTAGATGTAGTACATCTGTAAATGGGCAAAGTGCAAAAAAATGGTTGAAGTTTCGTCATGACTGTCATGATATGACAGTCATGTTTCATGACAGTCATGATATGACAGTGATGGTTCAGGGCTAGTATTAGCCATGCATACGTTTAAATGCATACGTTTCTCATAATCTTCAATGAAAATAGTTATTCAGAAGAATCAGTGTAAGACACGGGAACAGCATTATTCACCACTGAGTGAATATACTAATCGCTATTATTTTGAAGCGCTACCGGAAGTCTAATCTCGATTCTAATTAAACCTGTCTTGATGCAGGCTTGTCGTTACATTATCCAGCTGCAAACTGAAAGACTAATACATCTATTTATATTTTATACACCGACCTATAGCCTACATCTATTTATATATACATACATATATACAGCTCAAAGTTGTGGTGTTCAGGGAGAAAAAAAAACAAGAGCAAAGGAGATTTAAGTGACAGTAGTTTAGTTTAGCATAGAACAAAGACGTTGGTCTGTGTTGCCATATTTTGTGAGAGAAACAAGCAAGCAACCAGGTCTAGGAAAACAAGCCCAAAAGAATCAACTAGGTCAAATGAGTACTCTAAATCTATTTGAAAATACATTTACTATTTTTTCAACTCTTGCAATAAAAAGGGGAATATTTGGAATATATTTGGGAAAACATTGTAAACAACACAAATACTCCTTGGGCACAACATATTTATGAAAATATGTGAGAACCACTTAAATTATAATACAAACAATTGGAAGCAAGCCTAAATAAGCAAGTACACTTTGGAAACAAGGCCAAAAAACTGCAACCTGAAACCACCAATATTTACAAGCAACTTTCCAGAAAAACAAGCCCAAAGTCGCTTATAATAAGTCTACTTGGCAACGCTGCTGTTGGCGAACACAAACGGCTAGCTTCCCCCGACCAGCCGGTGTTAATACCAAGGATGGTACAATGACGTCACGAACAATCGGAAGTGTGGGTAGCCTTTAGTGATAATTTAGCGCAATGGCGTTTAGCCAAGGCGGCTACGCATGACTGTGACGTCACTGTCGAATCCTTGTGGTATTTTTTATTCTAGATTTTCTAGCCAAACCGATTTTATAATCTGCAGTACGACGGTGTCGCTTGTCTAAAATAAATGATCTACAAGCTCTAGCTCTACCAGATTCCACCCAAATGGGCGTCCTGTCCACCTAATCAAAAATTAAGAAAATAAATGGATAGGCCAAAGTAAAAAAAGCCATAATCATTGCTATTACAGTCCAGTCTCTCGCTGTGATTGCAAGCACGTGATTTCTAGTAGAAATATTGTTCCAGGCGCCCACATGTCCCTAGTGCCCAGATGGTTTTGGTGCCCAGTTGTCCCGGTGCCCACCTGTCCAGGTGCCCACTCGTCCAGGTGCCCAGTTATCTCCATCCCTAAGTGCCCACTCGTCCAGGTGCCCACATGTCCCTAGGTCCTTGAAAGCATCAAAGGTAGGCATCTCATCAAAATCAGTTTAACCACTTTAAACCTATTTTATACTTCAGCTATTCAAAAATAACCAATGTACAAGCGTCCAAAACACATCCTGTAGATTTGGGGTTTTTTTATATAAAAATGTTTAGCGATTTTTTTTATCATTTTGAAATTATTTAAAGGGCAAGACCACTTTTGCCATATATAGAATATAGGCATAATAAATATGATGACAGACATTTTTGTAGTTACAAGTACAAAGCAAAATGTATAGTGTGAATCTTCATCATATTCCTGCCAAATACAAAATCAATGGCAAAAAAAAAAGAAAATTAAATATGTTTTGTTTTTGTTTACAATTACAAACTTGAACTTGAAAACCTCCAAACAATACTGTTTTTGCTCTTGGAGACGAATCTACTGAGAGGAAAGCTAGTTACAATTGTAAATATTAAAATAAATCCAAAGATAACACTATACCCAGTGATGGACAGTAGCTAATAACATTTACTGAGTATGTACTATACATTTATTTTATTTGTTTTCATATATCTGTACCTTTCTTGAGTATTTGTATTTTGGGATACTTTCACTCCACTTCATTTAAAAAACAAATATTTTGCTTTTGACTCAACTTCAAATATAGCCTATATCAAATATAGTGAAAAAAGCACAATGTGTCTATACTTGACTCAAGTAATGTGATTGAGTACTTTGTCCACCATTGCCTACACCCGTGTCTCAGAAAAATAATTATCTTTGCTCGGACTGGTGATGGGTTTGTGGAAGTGTTGCTCTGAGAGCTCTGAAGTGAAGGCATTCTCCAGCACTTTTAGCATAGACCTGTGAACTTCATCCTTGAAATCATGACCCATGAACACGTACAACAGTGGATTCAGGCAGCTGTTGAGACATGCCAGGCAGAAAGCTATGGTAAACCCGACGACCATCATGTTTTGCACCGTTTCACTGTGCTCTGCCACCATGAGATTCACCAACGCAATCTGTTCCATGATTTGAAAGGGGGCCCAGCACAGGAAAAATACAGCGATAACAGCTGCAATGATTCTGAAAGGGCGACCTGATTGGCTGGCCAGCAAGCGCTTCCTTCTGAGCCGGTAGATGATGACAGAATAGCAGGAGACGATGACGGTGAAAGGGAACACGAATCCCATGAGAAAGTCGGTGATGATCATGACGCCACGGCGAAACTTCCACAGCTGCATCGCGGGTGGACTGTAGTCATCGGTGAGGGCAAAGTTGTCAAAGCACCAGATGATGTCCTTATCACGGGAGGAGGGCCGTGTGTCCTTAAATATGAAGTAAGGGGAGCTGAGAGCCAAGGCCAGAACCCAGACACCCAGACTCACACAAGACGCCTTTCTGATGCTGCGGTGGTTCTTGGTCCACACTGGCCACACCACACATACACATCTGTCAACACTGATGACCATCAGAATGAAGATGCTGGCGTACATGTTTGTGTAGACAACGGTTAAGTTCAGTTTGCACATGAATTTACCAAAAGGCCAGTGGAAGTCCAAAGCCGTTTCTGTGATTCTCAAGGGCAGGAACGCTGCAACGAGAAAGTCGGCCACAGCGAGGTTGAGGTACCAAATAGTGTTGATGGTTTTCTTCATTTTGAAGCCCGTCACCCAGATGACAACTCCGTTCCCCAACACGCCGAGCACAAAGACCAGGCTGAAAATGACAAGGGACACGATCTTGAGGGATTTGTTGTTGAGTTCAAGTTCATAGTCATCATCCTCCTCATAGTCCTCCCAGAAAGAGCCATTTCCACCAGACAGATCCACGGTTGTATTGTGATAGACAGCAGTTGTGGTCATAATCCCCATTGTCCTAAAAATGGAAATAACAAAACAAAGTTATCACGCTTTGTTTTATCACAGCATTTTTAATTGTTTTAAAGGTGCAGTAGGTGATTATATTGTACTATGTGAAAGGAGCAGGACTACACCCATTTTCAACCTATCTTAATTGATCCTCACAAATGTGCATTATAGGGCATAGCAGTGGTGGCCATTTTGTGGTTCCACCGATCCAAAGCCTAATCATTTTTAGATTTCCAAAAATCTATTATTTTAAGTTATATACCTATAACTGCACCGATCTGTGTAAAACTATTTGCACTCCCTAGAGGCCAAGGAAAAACATTTGGACTGCATTTTTCACATCTGCCTTTTATAGCGCCACCGCTATTTTTCTAGTTTATTTTCTTTAATTTCTCTGTATTTTGTATTTATTTTTGCTATATTTGGAGGCCTGTTCATCGTGCTGTTGGGATTATGAGTGAATCAATGGGATACCTTTTGGCAAACTGCCAACAGGTATCACTTTGCCACCGAGGAGAAACGGACTGAGAACTTTGTAAATGACTAATATTGATTTATTATGGGATCCCTCTCTTTTGGACTGAATAGCCCGTAGCATAATGAGTGTTAAAAATCATCTGAAACGTACTCCTCCTATTGTACTGTACTGCCCAAGATGACCTGCTTGTTCTAAAACAAAAATAATAACAAGAAAGTATAGAAAAAAATAAAAGGGCATAAACTTGTGCGTCCCCAGCCGATATCGACAATAAGCCGCTCCGACCTATATAGAGCTTTAACTTTCTCACCAAGAAAAACATTTAGTTTTAACCAAAAAATATAACACTACCTGTAGTTTCATGTATCAGTATCCCTCAGTAAGACATAAGCATTTATAATGACCTAAATACAGTTGATGAAACATTTCAACATTTACAACTCTTAATTAAAGGGGGTGTAAGTGATTATTTATGTTAAAATAAGTGTTAAATACTCTACCTCCATATTATATATTATATATGTATGTATATATGTATATATGTATGTATAAGAAATGTATATATAAGAAAATATACCTGTTTCAATGTGTTGAAGTGGTGTCAGCCAGAGAAGTGTCTTCTTCAAACTGTGGTCAGTGAATGCTGAGGAGTTCACATCTCTATGAAGGTCTGATGTAATGTCTGACGTCACGTCAGCCGTATGCAGGGGACGGCTGGAAAGACAACTCAGCATGGGAAATTAAATGACAGAAGCCCTCAATACGTAACTAATTAATGATAAAAAGATATTTAATAATAATAATAATAATAATGACTAAAGGACCTCAGCATGATAATCTATGGTACCAGACCCCTACAGTCTGTTTTTCAAACCACAGAGCATTGTACTGCACAGGCTTGTGAAACTATGTATTTATGGCTTGATGTACTGTATGTATGTACTGTATATGTATATGTACTGGACATGATGCTAGTATGTCACATGATGTACAAGTACACTTACTGGACATGGCACTAGTATGTTGCAGGAACTTACCCCCAATCCAACCCTTGATGCTGAGTGCCAAGCAGGGAGGCATTTGGGCCAAGACCCAAAATAAGACATATTGGAGTTGTTTTTATTTCTTATTTTTTTTGTCCTATACTGCTGTCATTCATAAACAGTAAAGTGCCTTATACCAGGACATCATCTTTCTTTCATGTAATACTGTATCTACGGGGATATACAGCATATCCCCCGTAGATACACTCCTATGTAGTGTTTGAAGTAATTTATCTAATACACAGGTGTATTTAAGCTACCTTTGGCAGATTTTCACAGAGCAATCTTCGGCCCTACTCTCACTTATGTTTGTGCAGTGTGTGGGTCATGACCAAAACAATAAGACTGTGGATACATGCGGGTGGCTGGCGTCTCCCTTAGGGATAAGGTGAGAAGTTCAGTCACCCGGGAGTAGACTGAGAGAACGAGCCCAATCGATGGTCTTGAAGGGCGGATCCAAACCCAGCCGCCCGGATTCGTGCGGGGCTTCCTATAGAGCATCGCAGTTTCCGGGTTCCACCGCAAAATACTCAATGCATTTTTCCCATTGACATTTCCAAAAATATTTATATCAATTAATTTAAGCCTAGAATCAAGCCATCCAGGGTCCTGGTGAATCATGACCATAAAACGTTTGATTCTGTGATTTTTTATTTTTTTTAAACGGCAAAACAAAGGGTATTTATTAAATATAGTATATCATATAATATAAAATAAAAAAAATCACAGAAAAAAAACGTTTTATGGTCATGATTCACCAGGACCCTGGATGGCTTGATTCTGGGCTTAAATTAATTGATATAAATATTTTTGGAAATGTCAATGGGAAGTTTTTCCTTCCGGCACCAGGAAAAACCAGGAAGTGGGCGGGAACTGCGATGCTCTATTGCTTCACCAATCTATGTCCCCGCCTCCCCTCCCATCCCCCCCTCCCCCCCCCCCCGGCCTGTGCACGGAGCACGCTGACGTCACCAAATTTAGAGTGACGCCCCTCTGCACTCTGATTGGTTAGGATATAACAAGGTCCTAAGACCATCGTTCCTGCATGGCTCTCCCAGGCTTTTTTTCTTTTGTAACAAAAAAAAAAGCATGGGTTTCCGAGGCTACCCGGGAGAGACTCCGGGGAGTGAGTGTGTTGTTGAGCCGCTAAGTTCTTGAATCACGTTCATTTAATTATTTATTATTCTTTCCACTCCAGAAATGACAGTCGACTAAAATGCTGAGTGTTGTGCATGTTGGTGGTAGATATGAAACTGCAGGGGTGTAGAGAACAGCACTAGAGCAGAGGATGTGGTCACAGAGTAGGCCGTACGTCCTGTTTAGCGATGAGAAAAAACAACCTGGCCACAACGATGCGATGGGACCTGACCACAACAAGGGCTGTAGCCTTTTACACCCTATAGGGTGATTCCACTGTATATTGGGACATGAAAGTGGGACAGCTATACTTTGTAATGATGATGATATCTGCAAAATCAGTCAATGTCGTAAATAATAAATCTGTCAATGGTAGGGATGGAAATAGTTGGTTCACCTTATCAATCGATCATCGATTAATTGATTTTTCTGAATAAATACATTTTCGTGAGAACCTGCTTTAGCCCAAAGTAACTGCATAGTTATAGTAGGTTAACTCCTGAGATAGACAATGCTGAAACAATTTTGTCCTTAAAATACTGGTGTTTAAGTTAACCAAACAATCTGACACACAAAGGGTGTCAGATATTAACCTCTAATGTACGGTATCCATGACAACACAGTTAATAGCGATCGAACCAATTGTGGACATTTTCAGCTGCCCGTTGTAAGTCTTATTGGGAACTATGACCATACAGTATTTTCAAACCACCTAATCATTCATGAATCATTAGTTAGTTAGTTAATTACACCACATTTCCATTGATGTTCATAGATGCACCTATGGGCGACAATTAATGTATCACACCTAGTGACTGCACCTTTCAACACAATGGATGTTGGGGATGTTGGTTTGAATGAGTGGAAACCATGTCGATCACTGTGTACAGGGTCGGGGGAAATCCCCACGGGGCCCTGGGCTAATAATTTAGCACATACAGATGACACACTTAATCCACTATTGAGCACTATCGTTTGAGGACCATTCTCTCAAACACACCATCCTTTACCTCAGACAGTGACACAAACTCGCCAAACCCAATAAACTTGGCTTAAATTACTCAAATAGGCTAGACAACACATCACAGACTCATGAAAGTAACGCACCAATCCTGGTGCGTCAGGAGCACGTCAGGTTGTTGTTTGGTGGGAGGTGTGAATTCGGTGCCTCGTAAGACACTTCTGTCTTCTGTTCCCATCAGACTTCTCACAGCCGTGCTGCATTACCAGGGTTATTGTAGTTCACCAAAACTAACATAATAACAAAAACTAGAATTGACAAAATAAAATTGTTAACTGAAATAAAAATAAAATTGAGGCTTAAGATAAACAACAACATATAAGCCACAACGCCAAGCTGATGTAACATTTTACAATGAGAGTCTACAAATGGAACCGTGGTCAAATTTGAATGCTCTCACAGTTGCAAATTTATAAACTCAGGATTTTACTGTGCAAGAGAGAGAGACGCTATGCCAACTGAGGCACTGCGTGCACTTTCCATATCTCCATGAGATTTACGCACGACGTGTCGCTGCTGGTAAAAATACAAATCAGTTGTGTTGGAGCATGGCTAGATCTGAAACACCAGGGTAAGCGGTAACAGGGATTCCAGGAGATGTTTGGGAAACAGACAGTAGCCTACATTAGGTAATGACTAGATATTTCCTTCAGCTCCCTAGGAAAGAGGTGGATTTACAGTGATCAGAGCGGTTGAGAGAAGCGCTGATGTTAAATCCTACGATGAAGGAAGGGTGATGTGATGAAGATAAGGTGAAGGGGCAAGGAAATGAAGATGATGGGGAGAAGGGGTGAGTTGATTTAGTTGATAGCAGTGGTGGAAAAAGTACTTAAATGTTTTACTCAAGTAAAAGTATCAATGCTGCAATGTAGAAGTAGGGGAGATTGGGAACAAAAGTAACACTTTTTACATTTCCTTCACAATTCACAGAATACTTGAAATATACTAGTCATCTTTTGTTTTAAGAAACATAGTGCCCTAATTACTAATACCATTTATAAGCTTTCACTAGTAAGGACAAGACTCACATATTGCTTTTAATGCAATAAGTCAGAGAGTTACCGGGGGCAATTGTAACAGTGGTTGGGGGCAGATTACAAATGCCTTAATTTAGGCTTGTCCTAAACTAATTTAGAATTTAGATTAAAAAGAGGAGGTTCCATTTAGATCTCATTCAGCCTGAAATACAGGCTAGCCTAAATTTGGTAATTCCAAAAATGTCCTTAAAGTAGCACTAAATAGTTTTAATCTCATAATAGAGAAATGTGCCCTTTTTGATTTAATTAATTGTTTAAAGGTAGGGTAAGTGATTTGCAATTATTCAAATAATTGCAAAATGGGTCTATGTTCTGATAGTGCTCGTTACTATAGAGTGTCCTGTCCATATAAGGAGTCTCCAATATCTCTCCAGCTCTTAATGACGTCTTTTGACGGCCGTTTTCAGTGTGCCATTAGTGCCAATGACGTCTTTTGACGTCTCCTAAAAAAAAAAATGTTTTTCAAAATATATATATATATATATTTTTTTTCTTTTGAATCTCAAAGGAACTAGGAGAAAACGATTTTCAAAAAGTTAATTCTCCATCCACTTCAATGTTAAAATGTAAACGGAGAATTTTTTTTCTCCGTTTGACCCAAAATGCCTTTGGCATATGGATCAACTAGCTTGAAATAAGCCTGGCAGTGAATGAGTTAAACAGAAAATGCATTTTCAGTGCTCTCTCCTGATTGGCTTAAAATGTGTCACCTACCTGAAAATGTACTATATTCTGTTTACTAAAGAGCTGGAGAGACCCCTGTGACCGAACAAACGCTCTGTAGAAATGATTACTATCAGAATATAGTACTTGAACCTTAAAAAAGGTTAAGAAAGTCAGTGTGTGTGTATTTGCGTGCACATAGGCGTGCATGCCTAGTCTTAGAAGTCAGACGCTATAGGTGATTCTCAGAAGTCAGTGTGTCTGTATGTGTGTGTATGTGTGACTTTGCCAACAGCCACCCACACACACACAAAATGCTTACTTTGCACCTTGCACAACATTATCAGCATGGCCATATATGGGCATACTGAGGGGTTAATTTCCCCCAAAATGTGTCTTATACCTGAGAATAATTCAATAAATGCAATTATACTGCATATTATCAGCAATTATATATGATTAAATGAAATAATTAATAACATCAGATGATTTACACTTGCATACTGTATGTTCATGTAACATTTGGTTAAAACTATCAAATCTTGGGTACTCTTTGACCTCACTGATCAGCCATAGATGCAGGCTGTATGTGTCACATACGCAGTGAGTGCAGTTCATATACAGGAAATGCACATAAAGGAAATGCAGGCCTCTGCCTGCTGCAAGCCTTCGAGTGCACCTCAGCAGTCATTTCAACCAGTCAATATCATATTCTTACTTTAGGCAAATCAAGATAACATAATTTAAAGCCTATATCCTAAAGTGAGCTGTTCAACATAAATTACGTTCTAATACATTTCCAGATGTTCAACACTGGAATTCAAAATTTACTTCAGTAAAAGTACAAAAGTATTGGTATCAAAATGTACTTAAAGTACCAAAATTAAAAGTACTAACATTTTGAAAATAGCAGATCTACAAGCTCACAACGGGTCAAGATGCGACGCGTTGTGAGCTTGTAGATTGGCTATTTTCAAATAGCCTACGTATAAAATAGGGCTAAAGTGATTAATGTATGTTTTATAATGTAATAATTTATATCTGCAAAGTAACTAGTAACTCCTCTGAGAAGTAGTGGAGAAATACTCCAGTAAAGTAAAAAGTCCTCAAAAGAGTACTTACGTACTTGAGTAAATGTACTTAGTTACTTTACACCACTGGTTGATAGTGGGTAGTTCCGACGGACTCGCCACCTTGAAGTCTGTATAACTCTTGTGACGCGTTGTGAGCTTGTAGATCGGCTATTAATAATAATATAGTCCATACACCTTTGTGGTATTTGTCACTGTATTTCCATATACAGTGAAATGAGGTACAGTATATATAAATGTTTTCAAAAATGTTAACCTGTTTTTACATCAAATGGTTAAATTAAATGGTTGCTGTGTTCAATTTCAATACAAACACTTTTTTTAATGTACTTTAGTACAATGGGACATCACATTGGGGCAGATACGATATTGGATTTAACAATTAGTAATTAACTGACGGTAATCACTGATTCAGTCACATTCTACGACCTAGGGTTAGACACCAAAACCACCTGAGGTCACAAATGTGTTTTGTGACTGTGTTCAATTACAAACTCACAGCTGAATCAAGAAATAATCAACTTTATTGTCACTTCACTGGTTTACAGGTGTAAAGAAGTGGGGGGAATAATTTTTTGCGTAAGCTCCATCATTTTGTTGTTTTTTCAGAAAGGGAGAAGAAGAAAAAGGAGTTCGGACAGGGAGAGGGAAGCAGAGAAGAAAACTCTCAATCCAACTTTCAATCTTTGAGAATGTGCTGAGAAAAAAAAGAAAGCCTAATTAAAATAAATCCAAAGATAACCCTATACCTGTGCCTCAGACAAGGCAATCTCTTGACTGGTGACCCCTGAGTTTGTGGAAGAGTTGGTCTGAGGATCTTCAGTGAAAGCGTTCTGCAGCACTTTTAGGATAGACAGTTTGCAAACTTTTTCCTTGAAATCCTGAGACATGAACACGTACAACAGCGGGTTCAGGCAGCTGTTGAGAAATGCCAGGCAGGTGGCTATGGGCACCCCGATGATGATCACATGATCCAGTGCTTCACTGTGCTCTGTCGCCATGAATTTCCCCCACAACACAACCTGTTCCATGATGTGAAAGGGGGCCCAGCACAGGAAAAATGCAGTGATAATAGTTGCTATGATTTTGATGGGGCGACTTGAGTGGCTGGGCAGCGAGCGCATCCTTCTGAGCCGGTAGATCATGACAGAATAGCAGGAGACGATGACAGTGAAAGGGACCAAGAATGCCATGAAGAACTGAGTGAAGACCATGGCCGCAAGTTGAGACGTGAGTGTATAGGCGGGTAAGCACCAGATGATGTCCTTATCACGGGAGGAGGGTTGTGTGTCCATAAAAAATATGTAAGGGGAGCTGAGAGCCAAGGCCAGAACCCAGACACCCAGACTTACACAAGACGCCTTTCTGACACTGTAGTGAATCTTGGCCCACACTGGCCACACCACCATTAAACATCTATCAACACTGATGGCCATCAGAATGAAGACGCTGGCGTACATGTTGATGGAGAGACTGATAAAGTTAATTTTGCACATGAATTTACCAAAAGGCCAGTGGTCGTCTAGAGCTGTTTCTGTGATGGTCAGCGGCAGGAACGCTGTGAAGAGGAAGTCGGCCACAGCGAGGTTGAGGTACCAGACAGTTTTGACGGTTTTCTTCATTTTGAAGCCCGTCACCCAGATGACAACTCCGTTCCCCAACACGCCGAGCACAAAGACCAGGGTGTATATGATGATGGATATGATCTTGAGGGATTTGTTGAATTCATCCTGTTCATTCTTATAATAATCAGAGCTGTTTCCACCAGACAGATCCAGAGCTGTGGTCATAATCTCCATCGTCCTGAAACCTAAAATAACAAAACAAAGGTACATGGTTTGTTTTAACCCACCATGTACAGTATTAGTACCCACTCAGTAATACCATAACACTAACTAGAAAAAAGTGCTCCTCGGAGCACAGGTCTCCGCCAGATCAGGTAGGTTATCGTGGGCCAGCAATGTTTTGAAATTCTTTTTACCATTTACAACAACTTGAGACAGACACTCAGCAAGCATGGCAAATTCGCTCCCCCAATATATTTTTGAGTGGTGCTAGCCACTCCAAGGACTGACTTTGTGTGTGTGTCCATCCGTCCGTCCGTCCGTCCGTCCGTTTGCGGACGGCCTCAACATGTTTGTGTCTGGCCTCAACAGCTGCGGTTGATTGCAACACAAAGATGCAACCAGTTACACTAATTATACACAAACAGGAGTGCAACACACACACACACACACACACGCACGCACGCACTCACGCACACACGCACGGCACACACACACACACACACACACACACACACACACACACACATGAGTAAAAATACTTAAAATGTGTTAAAATGAGTAAAAACACGTAATAGTCAGTAAAAACATTTTAAAGTACTTAAAATTAGTAAAAATAAAATCAAAGTCTGTAAAAAGTAACTAATTTACGTCAAAGCACTTGAAAGTTACTAAATTGAGTAAAAATACTTGCGCACGCACATTCACAAACATGCACACACACACACACACAATTTGTACACTTCACATTTGCAGATTAGCTACAAAACTGAGATGTGTTCATTTCATGAGCTTTTGTTAGCTTGGTTTGTACAGAGTCAGGCCAATTATTTTCCCCTATTTCCAATCAATGTGATAATTAAAGGTAGGGTATGTGATTTTCTTTGGTTAAAATAAGTGTTGAATAGCTCTATATTTTGATAGTACTCATTGCTAGAGTTCAGTAACAGGTGTCTCCATGTCTCTCCAGTTCTTTATTAAACAGAATATGCATTTTCTGGTTGGGATACGAATTTTATCCAATCAGGATAGAGAACTCAGTCAGGATACAGATTAAACAAGTGAAATCGAAAGTGAAATAAGCAGACAAAATTGGAACTGAAATTTTGGCACCCACCTGAAAATGTATTTTCTGTTTATTAAAGTACTGTAGAGACATGGCGACCCCTGTGACTGAACAAACACTATAGCAATGATTACTATGCTAATATTTTAACAAACAAAAAACGTTTTGTTTGAACAAAAACGAACCAGAACGAATCCGAACGAATTTATGATGACCCTAAATACATGTCGATGAAACATTTCACACATCAACATTAGAACCGTTAAAGCAGCACTTTCCTGTTCTACATCAGATTTCAACCGCTGTGTCCTGCGCAAATGCTGAAATATTTACCAATAGAGCCTGCTTGCTCAGGGGAGAAATTGAATTTTGATCTTCAGGTCAAAATTTGTGTCAAACCAGAAACAGAACCGTGTCAAAGGTCATTTCTAACCCAGACACAGGATCTAAATGTCTCAGTAGAAGAGCATGGAGTCAAAATACAACCACCCCAATTGTATAACTTATATTTTATTAACATACTCTGCCATACAGATTGGACAAGATATAAATGTAATCGCTAAAGAAACGTTACAATACAGCTTTAATTAAAGGCGAAATGTGTTATAACCCTCCTGTAGTGTTTGCTTGCAAGAATTGCTATAGACTGTCTAGATAAAAACAGAATAGATACCTGTGTCAATGCGTTGAAGTGGTGTCAGTCAGAGAAGTGTCTTTTTCAAACTGTGGTCAGTGAACGCTGAGGATCTCTATGAGGGTCTGACGAAATGTCTGACGTCAGCCGTACGCAGGGGAGGGCTGGAAAGACAACTCAGCATAATAATAACATAATCATAATAATTATTATTGTATTGTTTTGTGGGGGAGGAAGCCCCATGTAGCCCCATGTATCTCACCAACACACATTATTCCCACGCTGATGTTGTCACATGGCCACCATCAATAATCAGAAGTTCATAATCACGTTCATAAGTTGTACCAAAATGTCACTATAGAGTTTCATTATAATGAGTATTTATCATCATACAACATGAGTCATGACCCCACTCACATTGAAAGTATTTCAAATGTTCCAGTCTCTTAAATATGTCATTTATAACATCAACAGTCCTAAGAAAATATTAACAAATGCTTCCCGTTGCTGCAGGAATTTTGTTTTAATTTATGCATGTTTTCTTGTCCGGTGTGCACACAAAGGCTTCAGTAGCCTACTGTCTCCAACCAACCAGAAACTGTTAAATGTAATAATAATAATAATAATAATAATAATAATAATAATAATAATTGCATACTGGATATGATGCTAGTATGTCACATGATGTACTACATCCCTTGGACATGACGCTAGTATGTTGCAGGGACTTACCCCCAATCCAACCCTTCATGTTGAGTGCCAAGTGCCAAAATATGACATATTGGTACCATCTGGGTGGGCGTTTGGAGTTGTGATTTATTTATAAATGTTTTGTTCATATACTGCTGTCATTCAAAAACAGTAAAGTGCCCTTATCTGGAAATCATCTTCATTACTGTATCTACTGGGATATACAGTATATCTCCCGTAGATACACTCTTATGTAGCATTTGAAGTAATTCTTCTAATACACAGGTGTATTTAAGGGCGGATTCACACTATGGTCCCGGATGTTGTGGTAGTGTGAACGTAGCGAACCGTTCCCCGTAACGCATCACCTGGGAAGGTAGTTTCGGGTCCGATTGCTGCACGCTCGGGAACGGAACGTGGCAGTGTGAATCCATCCGTACCAAGAGAAGGAAGTGGACTGCTAATCATATATCATTTATATATTTTTATAATGACACATTATTTTAGCTGGGTTATACCTTCTCATAGTTCTATTTCTATGTTGACAAGAAATAATAATCCCGCTAGTGTTTGAGTAGCGCGAGCCGTGAAAAATAATAAACAAAAAACACATGTTTGGCGAACGTATATATAAGGATAAATATACCAAGGATTAGTCCGTGACGTCACTGCTAAAATACCAAGGATGTATCAGTGACGTGACTATCATATTGATAATAACAGAGACGCGAGAGAAGACGTTACATTTTGAGGTTTGAAAGACCAATGCACACACTGCTTTGGTTGTGTATTGTTGTTCTGTTATTATTATAACTCAAGACAACGTGAGGAACACAGTCAAACTTTATTATTCACTTTAAACTCTGACAAGTGACTTCTGTAAATGACATTCTGTATCTCCCAAAGCCCCATAATCAACAGCGCCCCCATGAGGCACATATTTACCATTACTGTTAAATGAAAATGGTCTCGAGTGCGTTGGAATCTTGGCCAATGTGAATGCTGGCCAGCTGGGAGAGGCCATTCGTACTCGGGAACGGTTCGATTCAATCGCACCCAGTCTGAATCCGCCCTAAGCTATCTTTCACAGATTTTCACGTTTAAATCAAACCAATGCATTTTCTATTCAAGAGAATCGGAGCAGCAGGAGCGGTATTGTGGTCGCTGTACCGCAATGTTGTGACGAAAAGAGAGCTGAGCCAGAAGGCGAAGCTCTCGATATACAGAGCAATCTGCGTCCCTACTCTCACCTCTGGTCATGGTTTGTGAGTCATACCAAAACAATAAGATTGCAGATACAAACGGACGAAATTAATACAAAAACGCTCGCTCGCCCCAAAACAGCCTCGCCCCGGGTCGAATCCTGCGACCTCGGAACGGTCGGCACCAGGTATTCTTAAACGTAACCTCAGTAAAACTATGCCTAAACCTAGCCTTATTCCTAAACCTAACCTCAGTAAAACTCTGATTAACCCTAACCTTATTCTTACCTTAACCTCAGTAAAACAAATGCAAGAATACAAGAACTGCTGGGGGCGAGCGGTCAGCGGAAATAAATGGGGACAACTGTGTTTTGGGCCGAACGTTCCGGTTTCCACCGAAAATTCTCAGACGGGTGTTTGGCGTCTCCCTTAGGGATAGGGTGAGAAGTTCAGTCACCCCGCGAGAGACTCGGAGTAGAGCCGCTAAAGTTATTGAATCATGTTTATTACATTTTTTATTATTCTTTCCACTCAATGACAATTGACTAAAATGCTGAGTGTTGTGCATGTTAGTGGTAGATTGCGGGGGTGTAGAGAACAGCACTAGAGAAGAGGATGTGGTCACAGAGTAGGCCGTACGTCCTGTTTAGTGATGAGAAAAAACATGTGAAACCTTCAACCTGGCCACAACGATGCAACGCGACCTGACCACAACCAGGGCTGTAGCCTTTTACACCCTTAAAGGGGTGTCACACCATGAATTAAAAATTTTTTTGGGGGGGGGGTATTTTTAGGGCTCCCCAGTGTCTCTTTTACCCCAAAAAATATTTTCTTTTAACATTCAGTCATTCATTCTCATTTCAGAGATTTTCAGAATGGGCGTGTCTGAACAGGCCATTTCAGAATGGCAATGCAAGTGACATCACTTGCCTTGCCATTGCATTGATGATGGCCAGACAGAATTGCTCAGTAGCCCCCCCCTGCCCAAAAGGACGTTTTGGTATTGCAGCTGAAAGTGCTGTATAAGCCAGAGACAATTGACTTGGGACATACACCATATGATATTAAATATCAAATATATTTTTTTAATTCATGGTGTAGATCCTTTGAAGTAGGGTGATTCCACAGTATATTGGGACATGAAAGTGGGACAGCTATACTTTGTAATAATGATTTAATATCTGCCAAATCAGTCAATGTCCTAAATTATTAATCTGTTTATGGTACGCTCCCTCAAGTCGTGTGAAGCCAACCTCCTGGACATGCCCAGGACAAAGAAACCAACCTGGGGTGACAGGGCCTTCTTGGTGGCCGCTCCCTCCCCCTGGAACGCACTTAAAAAATGCCCCCACCCTCGCCACCTTTAAAGCCACACTCAAAACCCACCTTTTCAGACTTGCAATCCTAATCCCCCTTTTTTACCTTTATTTCTAACAGCTTCGAACCTTTTAACTATTTATTCCTAATAAAGTTGTTTAATTTGTTTTGCTTTGAAGCACTCAGAAGCGCTATATAAATTGTAGGTATTATTATTATTATTATAACCATGTTTACATGCAGATACCTTCTATATGTACATTATGAAATATCCGTGTGAGCAGTATACAGCAGTAACTAACACATTTATTTTATTAGATCCTTTCTGTATTTGTTTGTTTGTTTTGTTTACTTTTTGTTGACTTTTTCCTCTTCCGAAACATTGGTGTCGCCTATTGTTTGTATAGTTATGTTGTCGGCTGGCACATCAAAAGGACTGATGTGCTTCTGGGAACGAGGCCAGTCTCTTAGCCATTTTGTCGGTCGTTGTGAGTAAAAACTTCATGGGCAGTTTGTCTATCTGGAGAAGACAATGTTTCATACATCCTTGAGAGTGACACGTGTTTATGCATAGTCACTAGAGAGGGATTACAGAGGTGTTTATACCTGGAGGTTGGCTTGTGAGTAGCACTTCTCAGCCAACATATTCCTTTTTGGGTTTTTGTCTCCGCCAGGCCGAAAGGCATGGCGAGAGAGTATTTTGCCCCCTGTCCGTCCGTCCGTGTGTCCGTCCGTGTGTGTGTCCGTCCTTCTGTCTGCGACCAGCTAATCTCCGCCACCGTTGGCCCTGTCACTGTGAAACTGCGCACACTCACTCCCTGGATGCCACAGCAGAACCTCTGCCCCACATTCTTCAGATCAGCCTGTCATAGCGCCACCATGACGCAGAGTTTTGCAAAATATTTTTTTTTGCTTTTACTCCTACACATTTTGTCCAAAAAACACGCAAATCGGTACACAGTATCTCTATAGCCATGTGATCAACACGGATCTGTCTGATTTTCCATATTCCATCCTGATTGGCTAAAATTGCCTTCCAAAGTTTGCAGGATTGGTTCATTTTGAACAAAATGCCTCAAATTATGAACGCAGCATGCGATTTCCGTGAAATTTTCCACAGAGATTCCCACTTGGCCCAGGAAGAAATGCCACCCTTTTCACATTGGCCTGTTATAGCGCCACCAGCAGGTCTAATTTAGCAAACCACATTTTTGGAACTAAATGCCTCAAATCATGAATGCAGTGTCCGATTGTTGTGCAAGACCTAAGAAGAAATGGCACCCTTTTCACATTGGCCTATTATAGCGCCACCAGGAGGCCACAATAATCTACCTGACCTGGAGGAGACTTGTGCTCCGAGGAGCGTAGTGGTATTGTCTGTCCTGACCAGGACATGACATCCCACAACGCGGTTCTCAAACCGGTGGAGGGCGAGGAAGACCGCCAACAGCTCCAAATAATTGATATGGTACTTCCTCTGAAAGGAAGACCACACTCCCCTAGCCGAGTAGCCGTCATGTACGGCCCCCCAACCCGAGAGGCTGGCGTCCGTGGTGATCACCTTTCGTGACACCACCTCCCCCATCCTGACTCCCTCGGACAGGAAGGACGCCTGTGACCATGGCTGCAGGGTCGTCACGCACCAAGGCGAAATGACCACCTTTCGAGATTTCATGGTGTGCGGTATCTTAAGACCCTGCATCCACCGCTGAAAAGGCCTCATGTGGAACCTGCCCAACTGGATCAGGTGTATGGCCGAAGCCATAAGACCCGCAGCCTGCATGCACGCCCTGTATGCGACCCTGCGCCCCACGCGTAAGGAGCACACACAAGCCAGGAAAGCAGCCACTCTGTCCTCGGACAGGCGTGCCACCATCGTGGTTGAATCCAGGGCAATTCCCACGAAGGTGGTCTTCTAGGATGGGATTAGTACACTCTTTTGAGTATTGATCGTAAACCCCAGGGACGTCAGGTGCGCAATGGCCAACTCCATGTGCCGTGCCACCTCATCCCTCGACCCCAGCAGCCAGTCATCTATGTACGTCGACAGACGGAGACCCTGCTGTCGTAGCGGGGCGATAGCCGCGTCTGTGCATTTCACGAAAACCCGAGGGCTCAGTGACATGCCAAACGGGAGCACCGTGTATTCGTAGACTTTGCCCTCAAAGCCAAAGCGTAGGAACTTACGGTGCGCGGGGTAGATTGGGACGTGAAAATATGGCATCCTTCAGATCTATACTCGTCCACCAATCCTCCCGTCTTATTGATTGTAACAACTTGGCCGTTGTTAACATTCGAAATTTTAAGACTTTCAGGCACCTATTTAAACCAGGTTCAAATCAGGTTCAGGATAGGTCTTACGCCCCCCCCCCTTTCTTTTTCACCAGGAAATATTCCGAAACCTAGCCGGCTCTGATTCGGAGATAACTCTCTGATAGCACCCTTGCTCAGTAGAGACACAACTTCCTCCCGCAGCGTTACAGCCGCCTGGCCCGACGCCCGGGAGAACACGACCTCATCCGTTAGGGGAGGTCTACAGGAAAATTGCAACTATAACCCCGTGTAATGGTACGTAGCACCCAGGGATTCGTGTACACTTTTTCCATTGCGCCAGGCAACGAGCCAGAGGGTTCGTGGGTCCGGAGGGGGTCAATGACGTCATCCGCTCCGAAGAGCGCTGCTCCGTTGCCAAGGTAACTGGTGAGACTGCCATCCCCGCCGCCGAAGCCAGCGGGAGGGCGTCCACAGGGGGCAGTAGCGGTGGCCTTAGCTTGCGTCTCGACAGACGCGAGGAGCTCACCGCTCCGGAGTACGAGTCCGTTTCCATGGGAACCGGAGGCGTCGTCACTCCTTTCGACTGGACAGCGGAACCCTCACTCGGTCGAGTTGCTACCCGGAACGAAACACCCGTCCCACCCGGGGGGAGTCGAAGGGGTAACACCAGGGTCCGATGGTCCATCGACTTCCGCCTCTTGACGACCGCCATTTTAGGAAGGTCTGCTGAGGCGGGCCTCTTGCGCGGAGACGTTGTTGCTACACGGAACAAAACTTTCTTCCCACTAGGGGAGTTTTGACGGTGCAACACCGGGGCTGACTGAAAACTACATTTCCGCCTTCTCATGTCCGCCATTTTAGGGCCGGAGAGAGAGGCCGCCATTTTGGCACCATTTGAGCCATTTGCGCCATTTGAGCTTTGCAGCCATCTGCCGGACGGAAGGGGGAACTGCAATGGCGCAGTTAGAAATGTTTTGTTCACAGAAAGCCCCTGCTTCACATTGTGAAAACAACACTCTTGAGACATAAGATTCATAGCAGAAAAAGGTAGTACTTGCAATTGATTCATCATGTTCATGGCACGCACAGGAGTTGTCCCTGCAGTGTTCGGAATGCCGTCCAGGGTGCAAACCGAACATTGAGGGCTCATAGCATAATTTCGAGGACAGGGCACCCCACCGGGGTGCGATCCGCCTCTAACATTAGTATGAGAAGAAATGAGCATTTGTGGTTTCGGCAACTGGTTTATTCCACACACACAAGGCACATTACACACACAAGACTTAAAGGACAGCATGGCAATTGAATTCTCTTTAGCGTCTCTTATAGTCTCTGTGTTCCCGCGGAGCCGCCCGTGGCCCTGTCCGTCGGGGCAAGAAGAGCGCCCGTCCTGGTCCCCAAGTGGGGAGCTGACCCTGCATGATACCGGCCAAGTGGCCGTGACGGGATCAGCTGTAGACTGTCATTTACCCCTCCCTTTGCAACCGGACCCGAGGCCCTTTCGGGAGGGTTTTACCGGAGGAGGGGTGTCGGCGTCCTGGCGCAGCCTCACGTCCACAGCACCAAAGGAGCCGCAGGGACGTTCCCAGGAACTGGTCCTGGCAGAGGACGACCTAGACGCTCCTTGCCTGCGTCCAGCGACGGCAGTGGTGAGGAGGCTAGTAGCCGTCCCTTGCCTCTGCTGCTCCTCCGCCTGTGTCCTCCCGATCAGGTCCGCGCTGCTATCGAAGAGGTTGTGGGCCTGGAGGGGGAGGGCGATGAGTCCCGTAGACACTGTTGCCCCCACCTCTGTAGCCAAGTCCAGCCACTGGGCCCTCTCCAGATCCGCCGTGAGGGCCATGGCTCGACCCGTCCACACCAGGCTCTGGCAGGTGCAGAGGATCGCCAACTGCGTCAGCCTCTCCAGCTGCGTCGCATCTGCCACCCAGACTTTATGGACCGCTGCCGCAGACATCCGGTCCCCCAGGGGTTTGGCCACCAGCTCCCTCAGTCTGACGGCGGCCGACCCCTGAAGCAGCGAGACGGCGTTGAGCAACTCCGCAGCCGAGCCCGAGGCCTTGAAGGCGGCGTTGTGGGCCGCGGAGCGTTGCTGTCTGGCCTGCTCGGTGAAAATGGGCCTATGTCCCGGGCCCACTTCCACCGAGCCTCTCCTCGCCCTCTCAATCCTGGTTGCCAGGGTGGGATCCATCGGGGGAAGGCCCGCGATTCCCAAGTCCGCTCCAGATAGCATCTTGGTCGCGAACCCCAGCCTGTCCGGCTCCGCTCTGCCACGCCGCCAGGAATGGTGCAGGGCTGTGCGGACTCCCAGTGCTTCGGGCAGGAGTTTGGACGGCACCCGCCTGGGAGCGAGGGGCGCCAGGCCCCGGAAGCCCGGGATGGGGACCCCGACCGAAGCCCTTGTTGCCTCCATGGGCTGCTCCAGGCCGCACCTGGAGATCGCCCTCCGGAGTCGGCCGATACTGGTTCCAGAGGCTCCCTCTCCTGGCTGGCAGCCATCACCCACGGTGCTGGATCGGGAGCCTCCGACCAGGCCGCTGCAGACGCCGGGGCCTCTGCACGCGCCGCAGGAACGGTGGGCTCCGGACTGGTCCTCGGAGCGACCCGTGCTCGACGGGGCGAGAGGTCGACCTCCAGGAAGGCCTCTGTACCGCCAAAGTCCTCCCCGTTGGAGCACCCCTCCGGCGTCGGCGTGTCGCCCCAGTTGAGTACGTCGAAGGAGGGGGAGGAGAGAGGCCCACAGTCTCCTGCAGGTGGCCCACTGGCCTCAGCTGGGACCGCCCGGTCCGAAGCAGGCGACGGAGGCGCCTCTCCTCGAACCTTCCGTCTGGCGCCGCTGGAACGCGGCGCCTCCTGTGGCAGGCCTGGCCCGAGGCCTGTGCTTTGCACCGACGCCGAGTGGCCCATGGCGAGGCCGGCGTCGGCGCTAGCACTGCCGCCGCTGCTGGAGGCCGCCAGGCCTTGAGCCCTCCTGAGGCGGCCCTCCAGTTGCCGTACTGTGAAATCATCACACGGCCCGCAAGCGTCCTCGTCGCCCGGCTGGTTGAGGGCGAGCCATGCGTGGTTCGGCCCCAGGCACAGCAAGCACAGCCGATGGCGATCGTCCGCCGCCACAGGTAGACCACAACCTGCTAGGCCGCAGAGTCGTGGTTCCTCCATCTTCTAACGTCCTCTCGTTGCCACGAGGCGAGCGCAGCTAAGCTAAAACTAGCTTAGCCGTTAGCCGTGTGGAACGCGGCCTGTAGCCAAGCTAACGGCGTTAGCCAAAGTTAGCTTGCCTCGTGGTGGAAAACAGAGAGGTTAGGAAAGGAACGCGGGAGCGTTTACTAATTCTAACCGTGATAAACTTATATAAAACGAAAACTCCGGTAGAGCGGCAATCCGTGCCCTCGCAGTGGGTTTGTTGGGATTCGTAGAAGTTTATCGCAGTTGCTAGTTCGTGTTTTCTTTCAGGACTCGTGTGCATTCGCTCAAGCAGAGTGAAGGAAGAGGATGAACCTAGTGACGCAGGGGGCTTTATAGCCCAACCGGTTTCCGGTTTGCGTCACAGAACCCTGTCCAATCGAAGATTGTTCTCGGGAGCGTATGTTTTATGCTCTGTGTATCGCCAGAGGGCGATGGTATCCCATAAGTACGTTTCTTATGGAGAAACGCTGGAAAACCACGGTTATCATTGTTCGAAGTGAATCAAAACTACAAGCAAAATGATACTTATAAAGGAAGTTTCTTCTGATCTTCTGTGAGTTCTTCAAACACCTCCCAGAATGTGATAATGTTGGGATGATTGGGGTGATACTCGCCTTCATACACCGTGTTCTACAGTAGATGAAATTATGATAACGAACAATTATTGCCGTCTTATGTTTCATTCAACATTGTATAGTTTAATTTCATATTGTCGCTGTCCAGCGGGAACCAGCCAACTCCATTTTCAGCTTTTTTTTTCTTTTTCATAAATCAACGCTATTGAATACCCTTTACGTATGTGTAAAAACAAAATTTACCAATGAAAGGTATTAAAAGGCGCCTCTGACAAAACCTCCCAACTCTATTGGATCCTCAAACTGTCCGTCAAACCACGCAACACCCCCTCTCTCCTCTCCCTGCTGCCGTTCTACAGCACAGCAGCACAGCACACTGCGCAGTGAGCGCACACAGAGAGAGGAGATCTACCGCAGAGCACGCAGCAAACAAACTAACGACGCAGGGTTTTTCCCCCCTTAGTCTTTTAAAACTATGCAGTGTACCTGTTTATCAAACTTAGCACTGACAGTAATCTATGAAGTGTTTAATGAGGAGAGCAATGTGACAAGAAATAACTTCATAGCATTTCTCTCGCTAGTTCTACTCAAACTCCAACTCTGTGAACCCCTCTTTGCAGAAGTTATTGTAATATTTAAAGTCCTGTTTTTTATTGTAGGCCTATATAATAAGTGTCATGAAGCATCAGGGCATTATTTCACACGTTGTGATGCATTGTGAGCTTGGAGATCCATTGTTAGCTTTTAGGAATTTAGACCCATTTGAAACCTCTCCCTCAGCAGCGATTGGAGCTATTGTCAGATGATCGGACTCCTAACTCCACTTGAGCCGGATATCTGTTTGGACGAAACTCCTAACTCCACTTAAGCTGGATTTGGGTAGTGGTGATAATATAATGGCACATGCAAGTATCTGACAATATATAAAGTCACTATACCAACTTTGATGAGGCAGTATTGCTTTGTTTAAAAAATATAAGGTTTTCTTCATTTCCTGAAAAACTTATATTATATATTATATATTATATTGTGGAAGTTAGTGAGAATGAGATGAACAGACGGAGTATGGAGTCTCTGATCTTTACTTCCAAACAAATGCATGAAGACACACAGGGTAATTCACTTCCTCATATCACTTCCCAATCTCCTCCCATTACCACCCCACCAATCCATTCTGAGGTGAGATACCTCCATCTAGTGTCCACCGATTCCAGTAGGGGACGCTGTGGGGGTGTTCTCTCCTCCGCGTCATCAGTGCCCATACCCCTAGGTGGGGTTGGCAAAAGGGCCTCTCTGTGTGGAGTTTGCATGTTCTCCCCGTGTTCCCTAGGGTAGGTACCCTGTCAAAAACATGCAGTAATCCTGGTCACTATACTGCCTCCCCCTGGTCAGCCGGGGCGCCTGATGGAGGGGAAAGGAACTGGTTGGAATAACGTGTTCCTTCCACGCGCTACGTCCAACCAGGGAAACTCTCCCCTGTCAGGTGACAAGAAGGTCAGTTGGCTCTCATGCATTGAAAGAGGCATGAGCTCGGCCCTGGCCTCCCTAGGTTGGCAGAGGGAAGGTAGTGCCCAGGATTACATAGACAATTGGCACTGGGTGTAAAAAATGGGGTTACAAAATCGTGGGATAAAAAAATATATATATGGTACCACAATATTTTGTTTTTTCATTTCCTGAAAAATGAGGACGTGGATACACTGGTGCCTCTTCAGGTGCTGTAGCACCCTGAAAATCTTGTCACACTGTCTACAGTAGATTTATTTTTTCTCTAGTGTGGATACGGTGGTGTCTATTCAGGTGAGTTGACTTACTGAAACTCTTGCCACACTGTTTACAGAGGAACGGTTTTTATCCAGTGTGGATGCGCTGGTGTGTTTCTAAAGAATCTAACCGACTGAAACTCTTGTCACACTGTTTACAGAGGAAAGGTTTCTCTCCAGTGTGGATGCGCTGGTGTGTCTTCAGTTGACCTGACTGACTGAAACTCTTGCCACACTGTTTACAAAGGAAAGGCTTTTCTCCATTGTGGATGCGCTGGTGTGTTTCTAAAGTATCTAAACGACTGAAACTCTTGTCACACTGTTTACAGAGGAAAGGTTTCTCTCCAGTGTGGATGCGCTGGTGTGTCTTCAGTTTACCTGACTGACTGAAACTCTTGCCACACTGTTTACAACAGAAAGGTTTTTCTCCAGTGTGGATGCGCTGGTGTGTTTCTAAAGTATCTAACCGACTGAAACTCTTGTCACACTGTTTACAGAGGAATGGTTTCTCTCCAGTGTGGATGCGCTGGTGTGTCTTCAGTCTACCTGACTGATTGAAACTCTTGCCACACTGTTTACAACAGAAAGGTTTTTCTCCAGTGTGGATCCGCTGGTGTGACTTTAAATTATCAAACCGACTGAAACTCTTGTTACACTGTTTACAGAGGAAAGGTTTTTCTCCAGTGTGGATGCGCTGGTGTGTCTTTAAACTACCTAACCGACTGAAACTCTTGTCACATTGTTTACAATGGAATGTTTTTTCTCCTGTATGGACACGCTGGTGTGTCTTAAGGTGACCTGAACAACTGAACTTCTTGTCACACTGTTTACAGATGTGAGTTTTCTTTCCTAAGTAAGTCAGCTGATGTCTCTTTACCTCGGACTGAGTTAAAGTCTTGGTAAACTGCTGACTACTGTAAGATCCTGGTTCTTCTGTGTCTCTTTGCTGATGGCTCATTGTCAGGAGCAGCAGGTCATCGTTAAAGGTGCTGCTATACATGGTCTGTAATGGGCCAAGAGTTGAACAAGAGAATATTTCGCTTCTGGATCTCTGCTGGAATGTCTCCTCTCGATGTGCCATATGCCAGACTGTCATTCACACTGTGTCATTTGCTTTTAAGCCGAGCTAACCAAACACTCGCATCATCACTGATGAAACTATGATGTCAGCCAT
Source organism: Gymnoscopelus braueri (assembly GCF_963280865.1). Lineage (NCBI taxonomy): Eukaryota > Metazoa > Chordata > Actinopteri > Myctophiformes > Myctophidae > Gymnoscopelus > Gymnoscopelus braueri. Next base: position 52,790,448 of record NC_137613.1, read on the forward strand.
ACCCAAATATGGAGTTCCATGTCAGTCATTGAGTTAAAGTGCAACTTACAAGTTAACCCTTTAAAGGTCACACCAAGAAAAAAACTAAAGTAATAACAATCAATCATATTTTTTTTAACAGACCCAACAGTTTTCTAAATATAGGCCTCTAGGTTGAGATGTCACTTTATGGTAATGGTAAAAGTTTCATGCATTTACATCGATTTATATGCATATGAATAGATGAAGAAAAAGTCAAAATAAAGTGCAAGCCTATGTAGAAATAAAGTGTGGTGGTGGCTGATTTAGGTAATTACACCTGGCTTGTAGTGATGAGCGGGTCGACCCGTAACCCGCGGGACCCGCGGGTCAACCCGCGGCGCGGGTAGGTCGAGTCAGGATTTCAGAGAAAATTATGCGGGCTGAGGGTGAGCGGGTCAGCCGCTCTCCACGAAAAAAAAAAAAAAAACCCTATTTTGACCAACATGCTTGTTTATTCAGCCCATGACAATGTTGTGCTACTGTAGACATTTAAAGGGACTTTGGGTACTTAAAAGAGCGCTATATAATATATATATATATTCCCACCGCGGGTCGCGGGGCGGGTTGAGCCATAGATTTATATATGGGTTCGCGGGGCGGGTTGAGGCGGGTCGCGTTCCGTCGCGGGTTGGGGCGGGGCGGGTCATGAAAAAACCCGACCCGCACATCACTACTGGCTTGAGTCCAAACTAATCTCTATGCACTATGCACAGCAGCCATATTGGAAAGAAATTGGGCCTCTTCCTTACTTCCTTCACAGGCATTACCAATTAGTCCATGAGCCAGACAAGATTTGATTATCAAATGAGTGGGCAAAACCGTACCTGTATTAAATTGTTTATAGGGTCAATATAAGTAAATAAATATATGATAACCTTTCAACAGGAGTAGCTTTTTCATATTTATCACACATTTTGTTATTTTCACCATACGTACGTGACAGGTGAAAGAATGACAAAATGTAAAAAATAGTTATCATAATGAAACTTCCCCAGTTGATTACTTACATGAAGACAATGATTTATCGTATTACAAGTTTTCTGAAATTGTATATTTAAATATGCAAATTAGGCATTTAGTCCATGAGCCAGAGCCCCAAAATTGAGCCATGATTATCAAATGGGTGGGCAAAAGGTTTGATTTGTTGACTAGCTGTACATCTAGTTTACAATTTGGCATGATAACCATTGCAGACTCGTAGCTTAGTGGTAGTTATCATTCGTTATATGTGGACCCCTATATTGTCACATGCAAATTGTATGAACAACTTTTGAATCTTATTTTGTGTAGAGGCCTATGAACCTACTTTCCTGCATAATTCAAGTATGGGGAATTGATTAGAATGGTTATTTTACTTCTTCAAAACTTCCATATATGCTTAAATGGCCTTTTAAATGGCACGTTTTGGAGTTAGCTGGTTACTGCTGGACAGCAGAGATATCATACCACCTCATTACATTGCATCTAGTCTCTTGAGATAGACTGTTAGGGCAGGTACACACTGTATGATATTTGGTCCGATTATGCTGTCAGGACCTTTTTTGGGGCTCGCCGACAAATGATGTCAAAGTGTTGAAAACAGAGAGTGTTGAAACAGAGAGATGTATTCATTTGTAAGTGTCTTACTGTACCTCTGGTGGTGTAAAGTAACTAAGTACATTTACTGTACCAGTACTGTACTTAAGTACAATTTTGAGGTATTTTTGAGCGGTGTAGCCGCTCCTATAAGTGGGGTTGCGACCCATGACCCATCCGTCGTGAAAATGTGTCTTTCCCTGTACTGTGATTGGCTGATGAGTATTCAGACCACTCTGTGATTGGCTAGCGAGACGCATGATGAAATTCATAACCTATAAATAGCACCACGCACTTCAAAAAAATTTTTTTAAGTGAGCTTCCATCACTGTGATGACCTTAAATAACACCGCTCACTTCACACTGGGTGTGATTTTTGCCGGACCCAGGGGGTCTGGCTTACATGAGGCTTTGTACCTGTTTCCTCCATACATGGGCATGGTCACTTTGTCCTTAGGCCCCAGCCATAAAAGTCTGTCCCCCTTTCGTCCATACATGGGCATGTTTTGTACCTGTTTTCTCCATACATGGGCAAAAAACTGGTTTTGGTCACTTTGTCCTTAGGCCCCAGCCATAAAACTCTGTCCCCCTTTCGTCCATACATGGGCATAGACACAGGCTGACACGTCATGTGAAGTCTGGGTCTGGCAGAACCAGGTCTCCTGATCTTGTTTACTTTACTGGAGTATTTCCAATTATTCTACTTCTACTCCACTACATCTCAGAGGCAAATATTGTACTTTTACTCCACTACAATTATTTGAAAACGTTAGTTACTAGTTACTTTTTTTTGTGAGATTTGGAAAAATGTACAAATATCTTGGGCAGTGAAACCGCCCCTAAAAGTGAGGTTTGGAAATTTGTACAATTATCCTGCGCTGTGATTGGCCAATCACAATCTATTCAGGACTGTGATTGGCCAGTGTCACATGACACATGTACATAGCCCTATATAAGCAACCATAACTTGAAAAAAAACATACATTTGTTTTTTTCAAGTTATGGTTTTGTCCATCATAAAGAGTGTTTCAATAAATGTATTTATCTTTTGTACATGATTGGTTGACTCCATTCAGTATTGTGGTTAGCTAGGAAGACACCGCCCACTTCACACAGGGTGTGATTTTTTAGATATAAATTATTATATTATAAAACATACATTAACCACTTCAGCCCTATTTTATACATAACCTATTTGAAAATAGCCGATCTACAAGCTCACAACACGTTGTGAGCTTGTAGATCTGCTATTTTCAAACATTTTAGTACTTTTACTTTTGGTACTATAAGTACATTTTGATACCAATACTGTTGTACTTTTACTCAAGTAACATGTCTACCTGTGTCCCTTTTATGCCCATATATGGAGATCCCTGATGTCATTAGTATCCTACATGCCCAAACCCTGTATATTGGCTTGACCATATATGGGCATATCGGTCGGATCGGTGGTTCTGGACAACTGATATCCATCCATGTATGCCCATATATGGACATATCAGTCGGATCGGCGGTTCTGGACAACCGTATATCCAAACGACTCGGCGGCGAGCACCGTACTCCCTCAAGTCATTTTCCGGGAGCGTGCCGTGTTTCAAGTCTGTCGGGCCCATATATGCACATCACTATATATGGGCATAGCGGTTGGATCTGTGGCTCTGGACAACCGGATACTGTATCCATAAATGCCTATATATGGGCATATTTTTATGGTTATGTCTGAGTCATAGTGACATGCTTATATATGGGCGTATCAGGTTTGTTTATGGTTACGTCAGACTGACGTGGCCGAGGTCCGCCTTCTGGCCCTCCCCAATTTTAATTTAAGAATACTAGAGGTGTGGGCCGCTACGCGGCCCTCACATCTAGGCTCACATCTTGCTCACATCTTGAATCAAGGCCAATGTGTCCTCCGATGTGTCCTCCGTAGTCTCCCTTTGCTTGATAAAGGCAGTTCTTTATTTCATTATCTTGATCAAAGACAAAGATTTGTGAGAATTTGGGTTTGTTTGTGCTGTCAGGAAAGATTGCAGATGGCTTTGGTCCTTGTCTTTTGAACTCCACTATCTTACCAGTGACGTTCTTGGAAGCCATTGATACTAAGCCATTGTACTGCCTGATGTTGTCCATGAATTGCCTGGATTGGTGAGAGTCCCTGTCGAACAGAGATTGTAGTTTAGGAGGGGGGTCCATGAATGGCTGGAGTTGGATCCTTCCATACTGGCAACAGGCACGGAAGGACTTGTTACCAACAGGACCTTTTGATGTTTCCCAAGGGAACATGACAGCATCGCATGAATTGCAGACGCTATCCATAGTAGGTGTGTGAAAGTCAACTATTTGTGTGAGTTGGTGTGGAAGTGTCCAGACTCTTCTGAGGTTAGGGTCCTTTTTAATTTTTTTGGTCCTTATACAGCGTGTTGTGCATATATGTTCTTCTGCACGAAGCAAGCGTTTTTCTGTGGCTTTGTACTGTAGATGGTGGAAGTTGTAGTTTTGCTACATTGCTCTCTCGGTGTTCACATATGGGAAACAGCGCCCCTGGCGATGATACAGAAGCTTCACATTCACTCCCTCAGGGCCAAAACCCTTTTTGGCCCGATGGGCCTTCCGTCGCTTTCCGGTAGTCCCTTCCCTGAAGGCATAAAAGGAACCGGAACGCGGAAGTCATTCTCTTGGCTTCCTTCTGCCAACGATGAAGGAGCTTCACCGTATTCAACAAGAACACGTTTCTACAAGATCGAGGTCTGCGGGTTCTACTAACTCTAAAGCAACGGGTAGGATTCTCGGACCATTGAGAGTTCCCCTGACCTCCTTCTCTCCCTCCTATCCCCGCTGTGCTTTTCCGGACGAGGAAAACGCAGCATTCTACGGACGCTAAGCTAACCAGGCTAGTTACCTTGGCCTAGCTAAAACAGCTTTTAGCTTAGCCTGGCCTCTTGCTAGCTCAGTGCAGTCTTCCTCCGCCCCACCGCTGCCAGCCAGAGGCGAGCAGCGCGACCGGAGGGACAGCGACCGCCTCCCCGCCTTCAAACCCCACCAAGACAGGCCCCTACAGGGGTCTCCCCCGGGTCCCTCTCCTCCCAGACGGGGGATTTGCACCTGGACAAAGTGGCCGCGGGCCTCAGTTCCAGGACGCCGAGGAAGAGGAGGAGACCTTCACCGGACCTAGTGGCGGCAGAGAATTGCGCCACGAGCCCCGGGTTACGAGACACACATACACATTTCATTGTAGAGAATTATGTGAATGTGCATGCACTTGTGTCCCCTGCCGCCGTTGCAAATGTTTCTTATATGACAATACATGCTTGTGTAATAAAAAACATGGATTCGCAACGAAATACAGCAAAGTCTTCACCATGTGCATGCACTTGTGTCCCCTGCTGCCGTTGCAAATGTTTCTTATATGACAATACATGCTTGTGTAAAAAAAAACATGGATTCGCAACGAAATGCAGCAAAGTCTTCACCGGAGCCAGCGGAGACGGCGGAGGATCGCTCCTCTAGCCCCTGGGAGAAGTTCCGACACACACACTTTCAGAAGTACAAGTTTACTTGAACGTGCATGTCTCTGTGTCCGATGGTTTTGTTGCTCAGAATGTTTTTTTCTATGACAAGTGCTTGTGTATTAAGAAACAAATTGCAACAAAAGATTACGTCTGAAATGACAATGAGCCAACGATCTCCAGCCAACAGATGGTGGTCGTTGGACGGAACGTAGGCAGGTGACGGGCCTAAACCGTCACATGCTACACGGGTCACGTCAAAATTTTCCTTGGTCCACCAAAAAAGTGCCTTAAGGTAAGACTTAAGCCCAAATGTTGTTGTATTGTCGGCGGAGGCGGCCAAAATGGCTGCCTCCGTTGGAAAACACGTGCCAAAACACAAAATGGCCGTGGGCAAACACGTGGCACCTAAAATGGCGACGCACCCGAGCCCACGGGGCTCGGGTGCAACAAACATGGTTGCCGGGCCAACGAGTACAGCCAAGATGGCGGCTCTCGTACGCCCGACATCAATAACAACCCCTCCTATTACTTTGTCACTCCACATCGAGCGATGGAAAGAATGCAACCCGACCCCTGGGTGCTTCATATGAGAGCACGGGGGTACAGGCCGCAGTTTCCACAAAACCACCCATGTCCAACAGAGCGTTGTTGTCACACACGAGTGGACAGTAGTGACGTGTCGGTTACGACACGTCACTACTGTCACTACTAGAACAATTGGTTGCTGAGTGCGGACTCGTGTTCAGGATGCATGTCATCACCACAGACTGGTGGTGTCGCACCTGACCTCCCTGGGATTCACACTGAACTTCGAGAAGTGAGTGAAGTGCGTGCTCACCCAGTCCCATCACGCTACCTTATAGGTATCGCACTGGATGCGGTCTCTCAGGATGGGCTCCCTCAGTTTTTTTGCCGTGTGACAGTGTCCGCGGCATGCATGCAGTCCCTCCAACAATGGAAAGTAGCTTCTTTCCTGTCGGAGGGCGTCCCGGTAGGGAGGATCATCTCAAGTAAGATGATCGCCACCGATGACAGCCTCACAGGGTGGGTCACCACCTTCGGGGGCCGGACGGCCAGGTGTCTGTGGAATCGCAGCATGAGGACAGCCTACATTAACTGCTTGGAGTTGATGGCAGTCTTTTTGGCGGTAAAACACTTTGAGCCCCACATCAGTGGACGTCACGTCCCGGTCAGGACGGACAATACCACGACCATGGCCTGCACCAACAAGCAAATAGGTCCGAGATCTCCTACCTTGAACAGTCTGGCACGGAGGTTGAGTTTGTGGTGCGACGCACACTTGGAATCAATCAGCGCCTCTCATGTACTTGGCCTTCTGAACAGGGGAACCGATCCTCTGTCCAGAGGCGAGACTTTTATTCAGATTGGTCTCCACACCCCGGGGTCGCGGACCAGATCTGGACCTAGTTGCCGCGGAGAACGCAGATTGCTCGCTGTTCCTCTCAAGGAGAGGGCAGGCTCCACTGGACCTGGACGCCCCGGCGCACGAATGGCCGGGGGGGCTGCCTTATGCGTGCACTCCGCTGGAACTGATCCACCCCATTCCGGAACGGATCAGACTCCAAGGCTTGGTGACGTTGCTGGTGGCTCCGGTATGGGGCTCCTGGAGGTCGGAGATAGCTCCCCTCCTCTACGAGCAACCTTGGCCCCTCCCGCTAAGCACGGATCCGCGACAGCAGGCGAGGGGCGAAACCTTTCCCCCCCGTGGAGGGAAAAAATTGACTGCGACTGGTTTTCCACCTAGAATGGTGGCTACCAGTGGGGTATCGTTCAGGTTCGACTCGCTCAAAATAACTAGTTCCTTGCCGTGAATGTGAACGAGTTCGTTCTTTTTCTGAGACGGTTACGTTCACACTATAGTGCATGCCCCCATCCTCTCCCCCCGTATACAGGATGGGAGGTTGGGCTGATCTTCCTACAGGATAGGTATGATCTGGGAAACGTTTCTCCACGATCGAAGGGTACCTGGCGGCTATCTCAGTGAGCCACGTTTGGCTTCGAGGGGGAAACCGCGTAAAATAGCCTCTTGTGGGCCAGTTCAGGAAGTGCGCTGCGTGCACATCCTGTCTCAAGGTCCCTGTTCACCGCGTTGGGACTTGCTCCTGGTGCTCGATTCACTCTCTCATCCTCCTTTTGAGCCGTTGGAGACGGTGGAACCAAAGTTCCTCACGTTCAAGACGGTACTCCTGGTTGCGCTGATGACAGCGGAACGGGTGAGCAATATTCGTGCCCTCTCGGTGAGTCCAGAGTGCATGAGGTTTGCTGGAGGTGACAGTAGGGTTGTCTTCAAACCCAACCCGGCGTTTGTCCTCAAGACTACCTAGCAATGCTTAAAGCCTACTGAGTTGGTGGCTTTTCACCTGCCTCCGTTTGCCCGGAGGAGGATCGGAGGCTGCACTGTCTCTGCCCAGTGAAGGCCCTGGGGGTGTATGTCCGGAGGACTGTGGCCCAGAACCGAGCCTGCCGGTTGTTCGTTTCTTTGGGGCCCGGGTCACGGGGAAGGCGGTGGCTTAGTCAACGCCTTCCCGGTGGATTGTGGATGCTATTCGCCTGGCGTACACTAGTAGCCTCTGCAGAGGCGTGTCTTTCAGGACGTCTACATGACAGCGAGTTGGTAGTCTCCTCGACTTTCGCTATTTTTCTAGCCTGGACCTGGCGGTGTCTTCCTTGGTGCTCGCAGTCCTGGGTGTGGCTTCCACCTGAAGGTGGGTAGGTGCATAGAACGGATGTAGGATCTGTTCATGCCCTTGTGCCTAGTATGTCATAGGTCGACGTCTGGGCCTTAGGTCAGTAAGGCGGACTTCGGTCTGTTAGGGCCCTCCACTAAGATGGACAGGCTGTGCCTGTCCTTTAGTTCTTAGGGCTGACAATGGTCTGTCAGGGCCCTACTTTCCTGATCCTTGCCTCAGACCCGGTGGGTCTGATGGCGCCTGGGTGCCGAGGGCCACGCCCCTTGGGGGGCGGGGCCCTGGCGCCCGGTACTGGGGCAGGTATTGTGGTATCTCGATTTGTAGATACATTCCGGGCGTTTATATCTCCCATATGTGAACACCGAGAGAGCGATGTAGCAAAACTAAGGGTTACTTCCGTAACCCCGGTTTTGTAAATTGCGAACGAGGTGTTCACAAAAACACCCTTATTTTTGCGTTGGCAGAAGGAAGCTGGTGTGCAAGAGAATGACTTCCGCGTTCCGGTTCCTTTTATGCCTTCAGGGAAGGGACTACCGGAAAGCGACGGAAGGCCCATCGGGCCAAAAAGGGTTTTGGCCCTGAGGGAGTGAATGTGAAGCTTCTGTATCATCGCCAGAGGGCGCTGTTTCCCATATGTGAACACCTCGTTCGCAATTTACAAAACCGGGGTTACGGAAGTAAACCTTAGTTGTGGTAGAATGGTGGTGGAAGTTGTGGTGGAGGACGTGTTGCTTATTGCAAACAACACGTAAAATGTGTGTCCTCCAGCAGTATGTTTCCACAAATTCCTGAATAATACCTGTAGTGTTCTCTCCTCTGTACTGTGTCTATAGCCATGTGATCAACACGGATCTGTCTGATTTTCCATATTCCATCCTGATTGGCTAAAATTGGCTTCCAAAATTTGCAGATTCCCACTTGGCCCAGGAAGAAATGCCACCCTTTTCACATTGGCCTGTTATAGCGCCACCAGCGGGTCTAATTTAGCAAACCACATTTTTGGAACAAAATGCCTCAAATCATGAATGCAGTGTCCGATTGACGTCTAAGGCCTAAGAAGAAGTGGCACCCTTTTCACATTGGCCTATTATAGCGCCACCAGGAGGCCACAATAATCTGACCTGGTGGAGACTTGTGCTCCGAGGAGCACTTTTTCTAGTTTTTTCTTTGTTTTTATTTAACTTTTTTTTACCACCTTCCGAGCTGGTCTAAGAAGAGACTGACCACTTGTCAACATGTGTTCAACAGATTCTCGACATGTTTTTGATCATTGGCTGTCCTTTAAGCCAATGGGGATACTTTCCCATACTCTGAACGGGCGGTCTCGTCCTCCCAAGCTATGGCGGCCTAGCAGTGTTGTCAGATTCTGCGAGAGAAATCAGGAACCAGGTCTATGAAAACAAGCCACGCATACACGACACACACACACACACAGACAGACAGACAGACAGACAGACAGACAGACAGACAGACAGACAGACAGACAGACAGACAGACAGACAGACAGACAGACAGACAGACAAGAAAGTAAGCTGGTATACATGACTGTGTGTCATGTCTTGTTTACACCACAAATCATATCAGAAACAGCATACAAATATTGTATATATACATACACTGGCTTCCCAACATGTTCAAAGATGAACGCCATACACAAACTGAGAAAAACATAAAAGATTAAGAAAAATCACAGCACTAAAAACACATCAAACAACAGACAGACATCACACGGGGAGAAGAGTCATATTCTAAGGGGAGGAGCCCATTCTTTTATGTCTTTGCAGCCACCGCGGTCCCTATTATGTCCCTATTATGTCCCTATTCCCACCCCAGTCACGTTAATATGTCCGTCATTTTTGTGTCATAGACACCCCAAAGAAAACATCATTAACCATGTTACAGTCTTATAATACACCAGTCAGTAGTGTACTCTTCAGGTGCAGACCTTGGGCAGCTCTTGCATGCAGTGGAAAATGACTTTAAAATCTTTAAAAAGTGGTTGGACATAAATAAATGATCATTAAACATCAGTAAAACTAATTTTATTATCTTTGGCAATAAAACAAATAATTTTCCAATCCATTTAACCATAAATGATATTGAATTGAGCAAGCAAATCATATCAAATTCCTAGGAATCATTATTGATAACAAACGTACTTGGAAGCATGCACATATAGACATCTTAAAAAGAAAACTATCCAAAACAATAGCAATTTTACATAAAATGAAAGGTATCATTAAGAAAAAATCATTCCAGACACATGTACTGATCCTTGCTATTGCCATATCTAAAATACTGTATGGAAGTGTGGGGAAATACATACGAAACAATAATTCATCCCATCTTTATGTTACAAAAAAAAAGTATTCATTGAAAGCCACTTAACTCCAGTGCAATAATGTACAAGGCACACAATAAATTACTGCAGGAGCTGTTCAAGCCCAGAGAATGCAAATATGAACTCAGTGGAACCGTTATCTTCAAGAAAACAAAAGCAAGGACCAACTTCAAAGGGAGTAGCATATCAGTCATAGGGGTAAATCTGTGGAACTCTAATCCCTACCTGTTTACTGAGACCTTTGTAATTACGTTATAATCAACAATTTAACTAACAGCTAAAATAGCTGTATTCAGGAGTTTCTCCTTTGAGTGCCTGCATGCCAGCAGAGAGAGAGAGAGAGAGAGAGAGAGAGAGAGAGAGAGAGAGAGAGAGAGAGAGAGAGAGAGAGAGAGAGAGAGAGAGAGAGAGAGAGAGAGTGTGTGTGTGTGTGTGTGTGTGTGTGTGTGTGTGTGTGTGTGTGTGTGTGTGTGTGTGTGTGTGTGTGTGTGTGTGTGTGTGTGTGTGTGTGTGTGTGTGTGTGGGTGGGTGGGTGGGTGGGTGGGTGTGTGTGTGTGGGTGTGGTATAAGAGCACTCTGGTGTTGCCCCTCCCACCCAGCATTCCTCCACTGACATAAACCTGAGAGCTACAAAGCATCAAGCAAATAACCTCTGCCCTCCTCTCCACCCCTTTTTTAGATTTAGTTTTAGTCATGGTCTTTTCAATAAAATTTCATTCAGTTTTAGTCACAAACCTAAGTCACAAAAACATGAGAACGTGTGGCCGAGATATGTCTGCAAGGTCGTCATATCTTGGTCAATCGCTAGCATTCTCAACCGTTGAATGTGTTTCCTTGCATGGACAGGCCCCGTGGCAAGTCCTGTGAGTGCTATGAAGACGAGTTCACACTGGTCAGTTGCATACGATACCTGCACTCAGGGTATTCAGACGTCTTCTCAGACTACAGCACAAGAACACAGGTAAGACCAGCTGCACGCACACACAATAGAAACACATATGTACTAAAAAGAGGAATGAACATAGACTTATGTTTAATCCTGTGGGGGAAATTTTCAGCGTTTCAGCTTCACTCAGCTGATGGCTGCTCAGATGGATTATTCAGGGGGCTCTGTTAGTGCCTTGCTCAGGGACACTGGGGGAGGAGAGGAGAGGAGAGGTTGTTTGCTTGATGCCTGAAGCTCTCAGTTTAATGTCAGTGGAGGAATGCTGGGTGGGAGGGGCAACACCAGAGTGCTCTTATACCACACACACAAACACACGCACACACACACGCACACACACACACACACACACACACACACACACACACACACACACACACACACACACACACACACACACACACACACACACACACACACACACACACACACACATATAAATATAAAAATAGTTACAGCGGTCTCAGTAAACAAGTATTGATTAGGAACAGCATGTTGCGAAGACCACTGGAGGGCCAGGTGCTCAAAGAGTGTGCACGCTGATTTTTGGGGGAACTTTTCCTCTTGCCATTTCACACCAGAAATGTAGTACATAATGGAAGCTGTTCCACAATGACTTGGCCCATGTCATTCCTACTAATAACCGCCTATCTCCTCTGCCTCCTGCATATCTACCACAAACAGCCTAACAAGTTAACTTTAAAGGGGTAGTTCACCCCCCAAATAACTTTTTTTCTATTGATTACTCACCCCATGGAGCCTTGAATTCATGGATATTTTTTTGTTTTTGTCGCATTCCTTCCTTTATTATTTGATTATAATAAATTTAGCCCCATTGATTCCGGTAGGAGACACAAATGCATTTGTGTCTCCTACCGGAATCAATGGGGACACATTTATTATAATCAAATTATTGGCTTAGGAATGTGACAAAAACAAAAAAATATCTATGAATTCAAGGCTCCAGATGGTCAGTAATCAATAGAAAAAAAGTTATTTTGGGGGTGAACTACCCCTTTAAGATGAGGGCAAACTAAAGCCAGGAGCCAGTTTACTTAATTATCACATTGTTTGGAAATATGGGGAAACAATTAGCCTGACTCTGCACAAACCAAGCTAACGAAAGCGCATGAAATGAATACATCTCAGTTCGGTAGCGAATCTGCACAAAACGTGTAAAAGACACAATGTATTGGGGGAGTGAATTGACCATGCTTGCTGAGTGCTTGTCTCAGGTTGTTTGCAATGCGTCGTTTAATGTGTCTGTCTGTCTGTGTGTTTCTATGTGCAGGGCGTTGCTGAAAATGAGCACTTGTGCTCAGCTACTACCCTGGATAAATAAAGAATAATAAAAAAAAATTAAAAAAATGCAGCTGCAACATTAACAGGGTGGGACGGCCCTTGACATCACTGCCTTAGGTGAAAAGCTAAACTGACTCATGGCAGCCAGCCACCCAGCAGCCAGCTTTTAATCATAATATATAACTCATTTACACATGAGGGCATTACTTTATTCGATGAGCGATGCAGTTGAACTTGCTGAGAACGGAGCGCTGTGAAGTTGGTTTCATGTTGGCTATCTCTGGTTGCCTTGTATGATGTTAAATGGTGCGTGGAACAATGCAAATGGTGCACACAGGAACGTGCATTTGATTTACAAAGTATTTAACCAGGTCAAAGTATTTAACCAGGTCTGGTTGAGAAACTATTCTAGTCAGAGAAATTTGTTTTGCATCTCCACTAATGGAGAGGTTGCGTCCTACAGATTTCAGTCTTGTCTTTCTTTTCTTTTTGACTGGAGAATCCAGTCTAACACGCAGAAAACGGCGAAATGGCCAAAAGGGGGAGTTAACCACTGAAGCTATTTAAAGAGAGGCGGGGCGTCGGTGAAAAAGGGGCTGGGTTGGGTAAGTCTGGTTGGTCTGTTGGAAAAAGGGGGCGGGTTTGCTAAAAAAGGGTTCTGAAACGCGTCATAATTAAATGTCCGTCCACCGATTGGTTGTGATATTGCCCTGACAACCAACAACAACCAATCAAACACATGACTGTCCCTTCGGGCTATGGAATCTATCCTCCTGTTATTCTCCTGGATGAGGTTCCACACAGCGTTCCACCACATGCCGCCTCCCTCGTGGCGCGCGAGTGTATGTACGTGTGTGTGTGTGTGTGTGTGTGTGTGTGTGTGTGTGTGTGTGTGTGTGTGTGTGTGTGTGTGTGTGTGTGTGTGTGTGTGTGTGTGTGTGTGTGTGTGTGCGCGCGCAGCGTGCGTTATTGTGTTTGCCAGAGATATTTTCGTATTTTGGTTTGTCTGACAATTAGTCTGGTTCCTTATGCTTTGATTTAAAATGTTGTTGGATTTTTTTGAAGATTTGCAAAACTATACATTTTTGGAAAGGTTATTGTCTAAGGAATCAGAAAATCAATGTTCCCATTTGCCCAGATGTGTATATGGCGGCCATATTGGCAATTACAAAATGGCCACCATAAAATGTATGTTTTTTAATATCTCGGCCTCTAAATAAGCTGGAACATTGATTTTAACTCCTAAACCTACATTTTCAGTGTCGAGGAATCCAATGGTGGTAATTATAAAGCTACAAAACTTTACAACATTAACCCTTAGATGCATGACTGAGTCCAAAATGACCAGATATGGTTGTTTTCTTGCAATATCTTTGAAATAAGAAAATCATTTATCAATTCATATTCCAGCTGTTCCTAAAAACATGTTTCACTTGCTCATTCAAATTAAATAAAATGTTAACTTACCACTGATACTTTTAAAGACATTTTTGTTTTTGTATTATTGCTACTCTAAGCTTCCATAAGTGTGTCCAAAATGATCAAACTGTGGCTGATATTAATTGCGGAAATTATTACAAAGACATGCACATCCCAATACTACTAGGATGGGTGCTGAATCAAAAAGTGTAGCTTACACTATACTTGAGAGTAGATCCACACACCAAGTAGTTCCCGTTGCAAGCATTTTATTTGCAGTGACTGTACAAAAGGCCAGTAATCATTGCCCTCAGACTGTATTTGTTAATTATTTTATGTTGTGGCATGTTCAGGCATTCCAGACCCCCGCGCGAGGGTGCCGGACAGAACGGTAATGATCCTTCCGCAGGTTCACCTACGGAAACCTTGTTACGACTTTTACTTCCTCTAGATAGTCATGTTCGGGCGTCTTCCGAGCGCTCCGCCGGGGCCGTGACCGACTCCGGCGGGGCCCGTCCGAGGACCTCACTAAGCCATCCGATCGGTAGTAGCGACGGGCGGTGTGTACAAAGGGCAGGGACTTAATCAACGCGAGCTGGTGACTTGCGCTTACTGGGAATTCCTCGTTCATGGGGAATAATTTCGGCCCCGGACATCTAAGGGCATCACAGACCAGTTATTGCTCCTTCTCGTGTGGCTGAACGCCACTTGTCCCTCTAAGAAGTTAGTCGCCAACCACACGGGGCCGCGAAAGTAGTTAACACATTGAATGCCAGAGTTATTTCAGTTAGTTTCATTGAGAAAAAAAAAGTACTCAGGAGCCTAGATACAGAATTTTTAAGTTTTAAGTTAACAAGGAAGTAAAAAAATTAACCAGGGTCCTATTCCATTATTCCTAGCTGCGGTATTCAGGCGACTCGGGCCTGCTTAGAACACTATTTTTTTCAAAGTAAACGCTCCGGACCCCAAGCAGGACACTCAGAGCATCGGGGGGGGCGCCGGAAGGCAGGGACAGGGACGGACGGTGACTCGACTGGCGTCGGACCGTCAGCTCGATCCCGAGATCCAACTAGGAGCTTTTTAACTGCAGCAACTTTAAGATATTAAAGCTATTGGAGCTGGAATTATCGCGGCTGCTGGCACCAGACTTGCCCTCCAATGGCTCCTCGTCAAAGGATTTAAAGTCCACTCATTCCAATTACAGGGTCCTGGATTGCTATTTTTCGTCACTACCTCACCGTGCCGGGAGTGGGTAATTTGCGCGCCTGCTGCCTTCCTTGGATGTGGTAGCCGTTTCTCAGGCTCCCTCTCCGGAATCGAACCCTGATTCCCCGTTATCCGTGGTCACCATGGTAAGCACGTAGCGTACCATCGAAAGTTGATAGGGCAGACACTCGAATGACACATCGCCGCCACGGAGGGCGGGCGATCTGCCCGAGTTTATCCAGAGTCACCAAAGCGGACGACGCGGCGCCCGAGAGCGCCGCGAGGGTTTAGGATCTGATTAATGCACGCATCCCCGAAGGTCAGCGCCCGTTTGCATGTATTAGGTCTAGAATTACCACAGTTATCCAAGTAACTGAGGAGCGAATAAAGGAACCATAACTGATTTAATGAGCCTTTCGCAGTTTCACTGTACAAGCCGTTTGTACTTAGACATGCATGGCTTAATCTTTGAGACAAGCATATGCTACTGGCAGGATCAACCAGGTAGGCCTCCTGTTCCGCCGCGGAGAGCGCGCCCAGCTGAGGCGCGCACCATGGGGTTGCCGGTCCGCGGAGACCGCCAAGGCCCCCCGTGAGAGGGGCGGCGGGAGCTCCCGGTGGCGTGCACTGCGACGGTCGCCACATCCTCCTTTGCCCTCTACCCAGGTCGACAGGATGTTACGGGGGATCGGCGCCCATGGCCCGTTTCGCAGCTGTTTGGTCGGTCACCGGAGTACGCGACACACGCAGGGTTTGAGAAACGAGTCTCCGGAGCGCGCCCCTGTGGCAAACGGATCTCCTTGCCGAGCCCCGTGATGGGGCTCGAGGCGAGGCCGACCGCGGGGGCCCTCGGACGGTCCGTGGCAGGGCAACTAGGGCAGACGGGGCGTCTCGGTCTCGTTAGGCCGGTGTCGGCCGCGGAGGAGTGCGGAGGACAGGCCGGGGCCTCTCCGCACGTGGTCCCTCCGTGCCTGGTTGGGCCCGCAGGCTGCAAGCAGCGTCCGCCGAAGCACACAAGGTGCCGGCGGGGCCCTTGCAAGAGGCGGGCTACGAGTGCCAATCGGTCAGAACGTAGTGGGTTCCACGGCCTTCGGGCGGCCTGGTTCCCGGGTCACAGTGCAGCGACTAGCGGCCGCCGGCAGGCCCGCAATCTGGGGCGGCCTGCCTGCGTTTCGTCCCCAGCGTCCACACGCTGGTCCATATATCCGGGCTGGGAAAGGTTGCCGATAGTCCCGGGAGAGAATTTCAAAGGAGGGGGCCACTGCCGAGCCCAGATCGTCCTGGGCTCGCCGAGGACCTCCAGGGTGCCAGGCCGCCCGGCCGTGTCCGACCGGAGGCCTCTCTCTCGCCTGCCGTCGGCCCGTCCTCGGCGTCCGCACGCCTGTTCCATATATCCGGGCTGGGAAAAGTTGGGTCTGGAGTGCTTTTGGATGAAGCAGAAGTGACAGAAGGAATGCTGTCAACACTGGAGCTGTCAACACAAGGGTATCAACATCAAGACAATCCCTGAACTGCGATGGCATCTGTTCTGCAAACACAGGGCAGAAAGTGACAAGCTCCCTCCAACACCTGGAGCTCTGAAGCAGCACATCTTGAGAGTCCATGTCCAAACAAGGGCATGGGCACAAGCAGCCATTGCTCTGCAGGATCCACAGCTGGATCCCCTGCAAAATGGGTACTTCAAACACTTGGATGGCATGCTGAAACCAACGACCACAGAGGTCCTCCCAGCTCCAAAGGCCATCCTTGAGATGGTTCAATGCAAGTGTAAATCTGACTGTTCTTCTGGCAGATGTTCCTGCAAAGCTAAGGACTTAGCCTGTACTGAAATGTGTCAGTGCAGCAGCCAGTGCCAGAACGATGACGATTCCCAAGCTGTGATGCACGAAAGTGATGATGATGATGATGATGATTATGATGATGCATAGAGACTGTCTATGATTACACATGTCATGATGTTTAATATGGTTACACAAACATCCAAAGTTCACAGTTTAAATAAATAAAAACAACAGTTAGTATCTGACTGACTGCCTGGGCTGTGCTGTTTTTTACCCATATGGTGGATTATGTCAATGGGATGATAAAATAAAATGAAATAATAACTTGCACCATTGGATTCCTTGACCCTGAAAATGTAGGTTTAGCAGTTAAAATCAATGTTCCAGCTTATTTAGAGGCCGAGATATTAAAAAACGTACATTTTAGGGTGGCCATTTTGTAATTGCCAATATGGCCACCGTATACACATCTGGGCAAATGGCAACATTGATTTTCTGATTCCTTAGACAATAACCTTTCCAAAAATGTATAGTTTTGCAAATCTTCAAAAAAATCCAACAAAATTACATAGTGAACCAGACTAAATGGATATACTACTGATCTTAAGACAATCGTCTGTCACGACCGTCATTGATGAACTTCAACCTGATGTTTGCACTTTCTCCATTTACGGCCCTACATCTACATAAACGTTCAGATTTCAAATATAAAGTACTTACCTTGTGGCCACGGACGTTATAATGATGTACGGTTCCTCAACAGTATCCGTTTATTCCGTGTTGTTCAATAAAAAGCATTTTAATCCGATCGAGGGCCATTTCCTCATACAGTTACAATGTATCAGTGTGCAATACACCTCCCAACCGCTAGGGTCGCTTAGTTGAAAGCATGGAGATAATTCGGAGAAAGAGGCCATTGATCGAATTAGAATGCTTTTCATTGAACAACACGGAAGACACGGGTACTTCTGACGGCCCGTATATAATTGTAACATCCATGGCCATGGGGTACGCACTTTATATTTGAAACCTGAACGTTTATGTAGATGTACGGGTTGTAATGGAGAAAGTGCAAAAAACAGTTCGGCCATGACGCTGGTGGTGGACGATGCGATCGTGTTTCCACCCACAGTGATGTAGCTTTTTTCCTGTAGTTGTTTTGACAAGGTGTCATCTGAACTACTACAGTCCTAGCCTAATGTTAACCTTGCTATTTATAGTGTTATGTGCACACTACAGTAGGCCTATGTTCATTATGTGAAGGCCTGTAGTGTTATGTGGCAGTAGGCCTACCTTTTTTTATTTGACAACTTCAGTACTACTTTGTAGATTTCGATTATTATTACAAAACTTACATTAACCACTTCACCCCTATAAACATTTCGTCCATTCTAAAATAGCCGATGTACAAGCTCACAGATCTTGTACATCTGCTATTTTCAAAAGATGTCACACATTTGTCAACTTGTGCAATGGGATATTCTGCATAATGAGTAGCCTATTTTCTAGTTTTGGTACTTTAAGTACATTTAGATACCAAT
The DNA here is from genome assembly GCF_963280865.1 of Gymnoscopelus braueri. NCBI lineage: Eukaryota > Metazoa > Chordata > Actinopteri > Myctophiformes > Myctophidae > Gymnoscopelus > Gymnoscopelus braueri. The sequence continues at coordinate 52,808,797 of NC_137613.1, forward strand.
GTTTTTGTACTTTTACTCAAGCACATTTTTAATGCCGGACATTTACTTATAACATAGTCATTTTACATTTTCTACATTGCAGTATTGATACTTTTACTAAAGTAAAAAATGTGCATGCTTTTTCCACTGACTGTATGTCCAACCACAAGGTTAGTGCCAGGGACCACCATAACATTTGTGGTCTAAAAATGCAAAAACATGGCATGTTTTTCACATTTTGTCAAAAGTTTTTGAAAATAGCAGATCTACAAGCCCACAACGCGTCACACACTCTCTCACTGGATATGTTATCCAATGTATTCATTCAGATCCAAACTATGGTAAGTACGTAGCTAAGCTACTGAAATGCTATATTTCACCATAGCAGATCCAAACTATGCCATCAAAATAAAGTATAAAACGTAAAAATGCAATATTTCACAATAGTAGATCCAAACTATGCTAAGTAGGTAGCTAAGCTACCGATCGTCCATACTGCCAGTAAGTACATGTTGACCATAAATAAATAAACTTCCCTCTATTGCCTACATGACGAAAATGTGCTAATATATATATATATGGCTAAATCACCTGTTGTCGTGGGTTCCTTTTGTGGACCTGTAATGTTCATATAACCATCATAACAATAACTTGATATAACATAGGCTACTTGTGGCCACAATTTTGTAAGAACAAATAAAACATTATCAACCTGTAGATTTGTGTTACTTGAATGCTGTGATTGGTAAGCTAGGAAGACATAGTCTACTATGTGGTCATTAGCCTAAATGACTATCTAGGCCAGTGATTCTGGCTCTTTAATTTTAAGGACCCCCGTTTCATATGTACCAGGGCACAGGCCCAAATTTTTTCAGCCAAGGACCCCTTAGCTGACAGAGAGATGAAGCAGGGGTACTGATACAAGACCACCAACAGGAGACTCAACCTTTACAGACATATATACATATTATTTTACAAAGATTTCGTAGATTTATTTGGTAGATTAGCATTAGCATATGGAATGTGGCCAATCAAAACTGTCATTTATCTATTATCTATCTATCTATTATGAATAGCCTCATTTACATCGATCAAAACATATGACAATGTCATCTAATGACACTGCTGTGCAATTGATTCTGACGATGGGAAATGACTCAAATCAAGACGCATAGTACCCCCAAAGCTGAGCCACGCACTCTTATTACAAAGTATTGGTATCAGAATGTACCAAAAGTAAAAGTACAAAAATGTTTGAAAATAGCAGATCAACAAGCTCACAACGCGTCGCTTGTAGATCGGCTAATTTCAAATAGCCTATGTATAAAATAGGGCTAAAGTGGTTAATGTATGTTTCATAATATCATCATTTATATCTGAAAAGTAACTAGTAACTAGAGTAACTAGTAACTAGAGAGAGAGAGAGAGTGAGGACACACAACTTTGCGTGCAGCTCATTCACACCTCGCGATTAATTCGCTCATGCGTTAATGTGTCAATAACGCGCTAACTTTGACAGCACTACTTCTGTGTCTTTCCTCCAGGATCCTTCTCAGATCATGAACACAGAAGCCACGTCCTAGCTCTCCAGTCACAATGACATCTATTGTATGTCATACGTCCTTGTTTAAATATTGTGATAAATATATATTGGACTTGTTATCGTGATATTATCACATTGTGATTTTTGGTAACCGTTACATGCCTACTATTTAGGACATAAATGTTATGGTATTACTGAGTCCTAAAGGATAATAATACATGGTGTGATAAATGACCTTTGTTTTGTTATTATATGTTTTAGGACTATGGAGAGCATGAACCCAACTGCTGTCTATCACAGTAAAGAGATGGATCTGTCAGGTGGAAACGGCTCTGACTACAAGGATGAACATGATGAACTCACACAATCTCTCAAGATCATGTCCATCGCAATAAACATCCTGGTGTCTGTACTCGGCGTGTTGGGGAACGGAGTTGTCATCTGGGTGACGGGCTTCAAAATGATGAAAACCGTCAACACCGTTTGGTATCTCAACCTCGCTGTGGCCGACTTCCTCTTCACAGCGTTCCTGCCGCTGACCATCACAGAAACAGCTCTGGACGACCACTGGCCTTTTGGTAAAGTCATGTGCAAACTGAACTTTACCGTTCTCTCCATCAACATGTACGCCAGCGTCTTCATTCTGATGGCCATCAGTGTTGACAGATGTGTATGTGTGGTGTGGCCAGTGTGGGCCAAGAAACACCGCAGCGTCAGAAAGGCGTCTTGTGTGATTCTGGGTGTCTGGGTTCTGGCCTTGGCTCTCAGCTCCCCTTACTTCATCTTTATGGACACACAACCCTCCTTCCTTGATAAGGACATCATCTGGTGCTTACCCACCTATGCACTCACGTCTCAACTTGCGGCCATGGTCTTCACTCAGTTCTTCATGGCATTTGTGGTCCCTTTCACCGTCATCGTCTCCTGCTATTCTGTCATGATCTACCAGCTCAGGAGGAATCGCTCCTCAAATCGGTTCAAAATGATAGCAGCTGTTATCACTGCATTTTTCCTGTGCTGGGCCCCCTTTCACATCATGGAACAGGTTGTGTTGTGGGGGATTTTCATGGCGGCAGAGCACAGTGAAGCACTGGATCATGTGATCGTCATCGGGGTGCCCATAGCCACCTGCCTGGCTTTTCTCAACAGCTGCCTGAACCCGCTGTTGTACGTGTTCATGGCTCAGGATTGGAAGTATGATGTACTGGAGAACGCCTTCACTGAAGAGATGCCTCAGACCAACCTTTCCACAAACCCAGGGATCATCAGTCAAGAGACAGCCTTGTCTGAGACACAGGTTTAGGGTTATCTTGTTATTATACTTTAATTCATACGACTGTAAAAAAAAAAAAAAAAAAAAACCCAAACAAAAGGGACACACACAGACAGACAGACAGACAGGTACAACGGGTACATCAGGTATTGCATCAGGTTGGGGCATGCATTTCCAACTTGCATCGTTTCCCAGTAGACCGGTGCTCACTGGTCTAGTAATCAACATACTAGAAAAGTGTGCTCCTCTGAGTGCAGATCTCCACCAGGTCGGGCTGCCTACCCAGGGCTGTGTCAGTCATGGGGTGCGGCTGTCGAGGGAAATAGAGTTAAAGGTATGGTAAATTATTTACTTTGGTTAAAATAAGTGTTAAATATCTCTATATTCTGATACTCATTGTAGAGTGTTTGTTCAGTAAAAGGAGTCTCCCATGTCTCTCAAGCTCTTTATTAATCAGAAAATGCATTTTAAGTGCTCTCTCCTGATTGGCTTACATTTTGTCACCTACCAAAAAATGTACTATATTCTGTTTACTAAAGAGCTGGAGAGACCTCTGTAACCGAAGAAACGCTCTGTAGCAATGATTACTATCAGAATATAATACTTAAACCTTTTTAACAAAAAATTAAAACTACCAAAAAATATCACGTACCCTACCTTTAACTGTTTGCATTCATGGCGCCCCCCTTGGGCAGAAGTGAAAGTGGTTTTGGTGGTTTGCTGTATAGAGGCCCCCTCAACATGCAATGCCTAATTGGGGATGACTGGATGTTGCTTTCATATGTTTTTGTAAGAGCCCCACCCACAATTCTTTTAAGGCAATTACAGGTTTTGGTCTTGGAAATGAAGCCAATGCGGAAGTAATACAAATGTTGCAGTTCTCATTAATAGTCACATCTCACTTTTAAATGCTCCAAATGCATTCACAGCAGCAAGCAACACAACGTTTCGACCTCGCGGTCCTTTTCACTGACCAACCGGTCGTTCGGTCGGTGGGTAGAGGCCTGGAACTTCATCTTTTTAGGGGAAAGGCCTCTTGGCCTTTGGTCTTGTAAATGTTTTTAGGGCACAAAGGTCAAATGCCAGGACAGCAAAGTTGTCAAATTATATTAGGTCCACTGAAATAATTAATTGAATTTAAGGGTTAAAAATGAATTAAAGGTGTCGTATAACTATCAGTGAAATAAACAGTGATATTTACAAATTACCAATATTTGATATGACGTGTTGTGAGCTTGTAGATCTGCTATTTTCAAAAGATTTGAATACATTTTATACATTCTGTATACCTTGTGAAACAGGACATTCTGCATAATAAGTACTTTTACTTAAGTATATTTTTAAGCCATTACTTTTGTACTTTTACTCAAGTACATTTTGATTACGGGACTTTTACTTGTAACAGAGTGTTTCTGCATTGCTGTATTGAAACTTTTGATGTCAGTAATGATAAAAGATGCAAAATTGATTATAAATGCAAGTAAAATGTATTTTCTGACTCAACTCGCCTTTAATAATAAACAAATGTAACTTCCTCATGGTTTGACGTTGACCTTTCTGAAAAGATCCACATCAGGGTTGGCTATCATGCATTCTAATAGCAAATCCACCTCCACTGGTCTATACAATGAATACAAGGTTCAAATGAAATCATTCAAATGAAAATAAGGAGTGTCGTTTTGTATCCTGATTTGAGCTGTAGTTCAGCCTCACTAAACAGTTGACAGCGACGTTGCTATGGATACAGGGAAGGTAAATACAAGTTGTGCTCTGAGTTCTATATTTTCATATTTGCAATCAAAGAAAGGGGAGGAGAGGAGGAGGATAGGTTGTTTGCGCAATGATGTATAGCTGTTTGGTGGGAGGTGTTTCCTCGCCCCTCCCGTTTGTATGCGAGAGCTGGCGAAAACTTTGGGAAACTCAGATTAGGTGGGACGGGCCACAGTGTGTCACACACACACACACACACACACACACACACACACACACACACACACACACACACACACACACACACACACACACACACACACACACACACACACACACACACACACACACACACACACACACCTTAATGTCTGATTAAAAATACACCTGTCATGTCTGCATGGTCGTCATATCTTGGTCAATCACTAGCATTCTCATCCGTTGAATGTGTTTCCTTGCATGGACAGGTCTTAAGTCCTGTGAGTGCTATGAAGACGAGTTCACACTAGTCAGCTGCATACCTGCACTGAGGGTCTTCAGACGTCCTCTTAGACTACAGCACAACAACACAGGTAAGACTTTGATTTCCTTGGAATGGAAATAAATCAGTATTGCTTTATATTCCTATTTGACCTTGGTTGTGTATCGTTGAAATTGTGAGTAAATTTGAAGGAGTTGAGTGATGTGTAATTACTTAAATTGTAATTACTTATTGATGAATGTGGATCAGCAGCTCAGGTATAATGAAATTGTTAAAATCACTTTCAAATCCAATTGCTTTATTAGAGCATTCTAGTGCTGTATAGTGTTTGTAGTGCAATATACAGCGCGCGCGCGCGCGCGCCGCGCGCACACACACACGCACACGCACACGCACACGCACACGCACACACACACACACACACACACACACAAACACAAACACACAGACAGACAGACAGACAGACAGACAGACAGACAGACAGACAGACAGACAGACAGACAGACAGACAGACAGACAGACAGACAGACAGACAGAGGAGGAGCAGAGGTCATTTACTTGATGCTTTGTAGATCTCAGGTTTATGTCAATTCAATTCAATTCAAAGGGCTTTATTGGCATGAGAAAACATACGTTTACATTGCCAAAGCAGAAAGCACAATACAACAATACAGCAATACAATCAAAACAAAAAATATGTACATTTGAAAGTCAGAATCTTCAATAGATCAATTTCTATGTACCAAGATCACTGGGTGCAGGTATAGTGCCGGAATATACACACTGATTAGTCTTTAGGGTGGTTGTGTTCCGTTTGATATCCTTCTCCTATCACAGCAACTCACGAATCTTGCTGCTGTGTTTGCACATTGTTGTACTTCGCCCAGCAGATATGGGAGTTTTTTGTCATTGGTCATGTTTTCAAAATCTCTGTGTGGTTGTAATCTGTGGGAAGTATGTGTCTCTGATGTCTTGGTACAATGGACAGACGGTTAGGAAGTGTAGCTCGGTTTCCACTTAATTTTGTGCGCAGTGGGTGCATAGTCTGTCTTCTCTCGGGATACAGGTCTGCCTGTGACGACCTTTCTCGATCGCAAGACTGTGCTCACTTATGTCAGTGGACACGCACACAAGCACACATACACACACACACAAACACCCACCTGGCAACACCGAGTCGCCAGGTTCTGGGAGAGAAACAAGCAACCAGCGTTAGCTCGTTCGGCATTAGCGTTAGCCTCTCAGGAACTTTCAGTGCATGTTTGAGTATCATGAGACTCTACAATGAGTAGTAGTAGAGAAAAAAATAACTTTGCATCGGTTATAATAGACGAATTTCACTTAGGCACGCGCTCCCATTATGCCAACGGAGGGGGTTGAAAAAATGACTCTGAAATAACTCAACGTCCCTTTCAAGGATGGTGAGTGATAAGCGACACATCAAAGATAACACTTAAAATGTCCGGATCTCTCCTTTAACACCTCTGCCTTAGGTGAAAAGTGAAACTGCCAGCCAGCCAGCAGCCAGCTTTTAATTATAATATATAATCCAGGTGTGCTCGGGTGGTGCAGTGGTAAAGTCCCTGCCCACCACCACAGAGGTTGTGGGTTCGATTCCACCGCGGTGTATCCGGCTTTGACGCGCGTGTATACAAACACAAATGGCCCGTGTTCGGGGAGGGAAGCCGGGCGGGGAGGGTGATAATGGGTGGCACCTGTCAGCAGGGAATGTTGGGCCGGGGGAGTAGAGGGAATGCTCCGTCCCGGTGGGGGCTCCTCACTGGCAGGTACAACAGTAGTGAGACACATAAATGTGTGTGGGGGAGGAATTCATTGGCATAACGACTAAATTGGGTAGAAAAAGGGGGTAAAAAATGATTGGCTATTCTGAATTTAGAAAAATTATAATAAAAAAAATAATATATATAATTAATTTACACATGAGAGCAATATTTTATTCACATTCAGTGAGGGGCTCAAGTGATGGGTCTGCAATGCAAGCCTGCCTTTTTCCTTTTTGATGAGCGATGCAGTTGAACTTGCTGAGAACGGAGCGCTGTTGGTTTCATGTTGTATATTTCTGGTTGCTTTGTATGGTGTTAAATGGTGCGTGCATGGAACAATGCAAATGATGCACACAGGAACGTGCATTTGATTAAGAAGTGGGATTCATGATCTGATACACCTGTGATCTGCGCAAATCAACGATTTACACACCCTTTGAATGCCATGTGGGACTTTAGACAAAACTACAGTCAAATATAGTAGAAATGTAAGAACAGCTTTGTGAATGAGTTCCATTCTCTCTGGAGTCATGTGATCATGATGTATTTGTTAGATTTTTCAGATTCAATTCCGATTGGCTATGACTGACTTCCAAATGTACAGGCCCGGGGTATTTAACCAGGTCTGGTGGAGAAACTAGTCTAGTCTGAGAATTTGTGAAATGAGTTTTTTAAATTCCATGAATCAAGCAGATTGCATCTCCACTAATGGAGAAATTGCGTCCAACAGATTTCAGTCTTTTCCTTCTTTTTTTTTTAATATTGCGATAAATATATATTGGATTTGTTATCGTGATACATTGTGATTTTTGGTAACCGTTACATGCCTAGTATTTAGGACATAATAAATGTTATGGTATTACTGAGTCCTAAAGGATAATAATACATGGTGTGATAAATGACCTTTGTTTTGTTATTTTATGTTTTAGGACGATGGAGAGTATGAACACAACTGCTGCCTATCACAATGAAGAGATGGATCTGTCAGGTGGAAATGGCTCTGACTACAAGGATGAATCTCTCAAGATCATGAACATCACCATAAACACCCTGGTCTTTGTGCTCGGCGTGTTGGGGAACGGAGTTGTCATCTGGGTGACAGGCTTCAAAATGATGAAAACCGTCACAACGGTTTGGTATCTTAACCTCGCTGTGGCCGACTTCCTCTTCACAGCGTTCCTGCCGCTGACCATCACAGAAACAGCTCTGGACGACCACTGGCCTTTTGGTAAAGTCATGTGCAAAATTAACTTTATCGCTCTCTCCATCAACATGTACGCCAGCGTCTACATTCTGATGGCCATCAGTGTTGACAGATGTGTATCTGTGGTGTGGCCAGTGTGGACCCGGAACCACCGCAGTGTCAGAAAGGCGTCTTGTGTGATTCTGGGTGTCTGGGTTCTGGCCTTGGCTCTCAGCTCCCCTTACTTCATCTTTATGGACACACAACCCTCCTTCCTTGATAAGGACATCATCTGGTGCTTACCCAACTATGCACTCACGTCTCAACTTGCGGCCATGGTCTTCACTCAGTTCTTCATGGCATTTGTGGTCCCTTTCACCGTCATCGTCTCCTGCTATTCTGTCATGATCTACCAGCTCAGAAGGAAGCACTCGCTGGGCAAACTCTCAGGTCGCTACTTCAAAATCATAGCGGCTGTTATCACTGCATTTTTCCTGTGCTGGGCCCCCTTTCACATCATGGAACAGGTTGTGTTGTGGGGGAAATTCATGGCGGCAGAGCACAGTGACGCACTGGATCATGTGATCATCATCGGGGTGCCCATAGCCACCTGCCTGGCTTTTCTCAACAGCTGCCTGAACCCGCTGTTGTACGTGTTCATGGCTCAGGATTTCAGGAATGAAATTTGCAAACTGTCCATCCTGAAATTGCTGGAGAACGCCTTCACTGAAAAGCTGCCTAATACTGCGTTCAAACGGGCAGATACAAAGACACATGCTACCGTACCAATCCTGGGGGTGGAAGTCCAAGGGCTCTCTCCCCCCTCCCCTGTAGGGAGGGGGGAGAGAGGAGAACCATAGAATCCAGGCCACGGCGGACAGCGGTGTATGGGAAGAGAGAGAGGCACCTCGGTCAGGTACGAGCGGTTTGGCGGCGTGTCCCCTCTGGTCCCCTGGGTTGTCCAGAAGGAGCCCAGCAGGTCCTCCCGCAAAACAATTTCGAACTTTTCCAAGCCCGGATATGTGGAGAACAGTGGTGGAAAAAGTACTAAAATGTTTTACTTAAAAGTATCAATACTGCAAAAGTAGGCTGGTGGGGGGAGTGTAGCGCCAAGGATCACTTAGACAATTGGCACTGGGTGAAAAAGGGTTGCAAAATTGTGGGATAAAAAACATTTTGAAAAAAGAAAATATCAGATCTACAAGCTCACAATGCGTCGCATCGCGACATATTGTGAGCAGTTTGGCTATTTTGAAATCGCCGAAATGTATATAGGGCTGAAGTGTTCTTGTAATAATAAACAAAATCTACAATTTAACTAGTAAGTAACGTTTTTAAATAATTGTGGTGGAGTAAAAGAACAATATTTGAATCTGAGATGTAGGAGTAGAAGTAAAAGTACTGAAAATTGTAAACACCAGTAAAGTAAAAATACCTCAAACTTGTACTTCAGTAGGCTACAGTACATGAGTACTTGTATTTAGTTACTTTACACCACTGTGGAGGACCGAACGGCCGGTGTGCTCCGATGACACAGACCAAGTAGACAAAAATGGTGCATGTTATAATTAGCATTAGTGAGGACCTATTATCCACAACATTGCCTGCCTTCACACTGTCCCACATTGCTTTAGAGACACTAATTCATGCCTTCATCACATCCAGACTCGATTACTGTAATAGCCTCCTTTAAACGGTTTCACCTCCGAAGTCCTCAATAAACTACAGTATGGTCAAAACTCTGCTGTCCGCATGCTCACCAGAACCAGATGCAGAGACCACATCAACATCACACCAGTCCTCGACAACCTTCACTGGCTCTCAGTCAAACATTATTATTTTGTATCAATTACACACCCCATGAAGCCTTGAATTCATGTGAGTGAGTGTGGTAATATAGTGGCCCTCTCCATCATCAAAGCTGCCCACCCTTGATGTAGAACATCATATAGACAGTTTAGAAATGAAAATAAGATAAATAAGAAATATGTACAGTAAAAGGTTTGAGGGGGGGGGGCACCTGAAGGTACTCTTTTAGGGCAGTTTTGAAAGATACTATGGTTTTACACTCCTTCACTGCTTTTGGTAGGGCATTCCACATTTTTGTTGCATAGCAGGAGAACGAATTCAACCCCTTGAACCCTATTGTTTGTGCCAAATCTGGCCCGGACGTGATCAGTGGAGCTATACCTCTGGTGTTGTGACTGTAGACTTCATTTACGTCTTTGAAGTACTTTGACAGGTACATGGGTCTTTACATTGTGGTGTACAGTATCTTGTAGACCAGGCCCATTGCAAGTTTCTGTATATGTCCTCTACCCTGAGCCATCCGACCCTAGCAAAGTGAGCAGGGGTTAAATGAGTTACCACTTAGTTCCATTTGTTCCATTTCCACTGTTCTGAGTTCAACACTGAGGACTTAAGTAGAAATGATTTTTCTTTTTGATGGCTCTTAAAGGTGGGATATGTTAAAGATTCTCTTTTTTTAAATGACATATAAAAATAAAACATTACTATGAATAGCAACAATATTATATTAGGTAAAGAAACATATGTAAAATATGTGCATTAGTCATTGCACACCTTGATGTGATTAAAGGTGTGCATGGCTCCTACTTAAATATTATCTGTAAGTAAGTGTATTATGTGACTGCACACTGTGCATTATGTGTGTATAAGTATATGCATGTGTGTACATTTAGTACATATTTGTGTGTGCACTGCAGTCTTTATGCAAAGTATCATGTGCCAATATATATGTAAATATTGCGGTAGGTGTGTGAGGGGTGCTATGGGCGTAGATATGTGCTATGTTGGTTAATGTAAGGTCTTTACTTCCCCTTTTGTCCAAATATGGTGCTTACAGTTATGACTCACAGGGTGCTATAGGGTGTGATGGTGTGATGCAGTTTGCATATTATTTTTTTATTTTACTTTTCTGATATTAAATGTACTTAAGTATTGAAAGTAAAAATAAATGATGTTGATAAAAAAAGATATCAAAAAATATACCAGACTTGAACATATAATACTAGACCCGATGCAAATAGGAATGCATGCCCACCTCTGTCTGTCTGTCTATCTGTGTCCCTTTTCTGCCCATATGCAGTGGTGGAAAAAGGACTCACATGTTTTACTTAAGTAAAAGTATCGATACAGCAATGTAGAAATTCTCTGTTACAAATAAAAGTCCGGAATTCAAAATTTGCTTGAGTAACAGTACAAAAGTATTGGTATCAAAAAGTACTTAAAGCAACACAAGTAGAAAGTACTCATTATGCAGAATGTCCCATTTCACAAGTTTTCAAATGTAATAAAATATTTACAAATCCTTTGAAAAAGAAAAGCAGATCTACAAGCTCACAATGCGTCGCGATGCGACGCATTGTGAGCTTGTAGATCGGCTATTTTCAAATGGCCAAAATGTATATAGGGCTGAAGTTGTTAATGTAGGTTTTGTTATAATAAATAAAAATCTACAATTATGTAACTAGTAAAGTTTTCAAATAATTGTAGTGGAGTAGAAGTAAAATAATAGAAAATTGGAAATACTCCAGTAAAGTAAAAGTACCTCAAAATGGTACTGAAGTACAGTACTTGAGTAAATGTACTTAGTTACTTTACACCACTGTTCATGTGTAGAAATAATCAAACTTCTCTCAGAATGTAAAGAGACATGGATGCAGTACTCAACACCAACAGTGGGCGGCAGCAAAACACCAACAAGCGTACTATTGTGCCGGAAGTTGGTGGCTGCAGGACCTCACACACCAACCGGAAATGTAGTTTTACACCCGGAAATGTAGTTTTATCTAATATCCCTTTGCAGACGAATTGCAGCAGCGCTAAGGCGGGTAAGAGAGCGATACGTTATTTATATTTGAACAATAAACAAACGGTTTAAATTGTAACATGTTGAATTGACGTGGTTCGTGTCTTTGAAGCGACGCTTTGTTTATAAAAGCCGTTGAGGGTTTAGCATCCCTAGCTAACTGTTAGCTTCATGTGTAGCAGTGGTGGGAAAAGTACTCTATTCTTTTTACTCAAGTAAAAGTATCAATACTGCAATGTAGAAATGCTCTTTTTCAAGTAAAAGTCCGGATTTCTGAATTTACTTGTGTACAAAAGTATTGGTATCAAAACGTACTTAAAGTACTAAAAGTAAAAGTACTCATTATGCAGAATATTCCCGTTCACAAGTTATCATATGTCTAAAATCTACAAGCAGATCTACAAGCTCACAATGCATCATTTCAAATGGCTGAAATGTATACAGGGTTGAAGTGGGTAATATATGTTTTGTAATATTAATCAAAATCCATAAAGTAACTAGTCTAGTAACTACATTTTTCATACAATTGTAGTGGAGTAAAAGTACAATATTTGCCTCTGAGATGTATAGGAGTAGAAGTAAAAGTACTGAAATTGAAAATACTCTTCCGGGGGAGGGGGTTTATTTGCCTAAATAGTACTGAGTTCAAAAGTACATTATAACAGAGTTTCAAAGTATAATATAAGAGTGTATTTTGCCAAAATAGAAGTAGTGTTAAAAAATTGAACAAATTGGGAAATGGTCAAATACCCCCCAAAAAAATATGACACCAGAAAATGAGCAAATGATCGATGTTAGGATGGAGAAAACATAGCTAAACAGTAGACTATTAAATGATTTTTTAATAAACAGTAGTCTACTGTTAACAAAATAGATACAAATGAGTAGCGTACTGTTAAAAAATAGACAGAAAAAAATAACTGAACTAAAAAAAAATCTGAACTGAAACATAGCTCAACAGTACACAATAAAATGATATCACTATGTATGCACAGGGCCAGTCAATCCACTAGCCTGCTTAAGCATCTGTCAGACAGTCAGCTGTTCCATGACATAGGCAGACCACAAGTTGGCCTGTTTGCCCTAGACAAAGTCTAGTTTGCATGCACTGGTAGCGGCCCAGTCCTCCTGGTGCCCACTCGTCCTAGTGCCCAGTTATCTCCACCCCTAAGTGCCCACTCATCCAGGTGCCCACATGTCCCTAGTGCCCACTCGTCCTATTGCCCAGTTATCCCGGTGCCCACCTCTCCATGTGCCCACTTGTCCAGGTGCCCAGTCACCCCAAAAATATGGTGCCCAGATGTCCCTAGTGCCCACCTATCCTGTAGTCATTATTATTATTATAACATTGGTTATAACAACCTACTTTATCGATAGATAGATAGATAGATAGAAAGATAGATAGATATAGATACGCTGTTGTACACAGCCTCAGGTCTTAATGGCTTAACATTGGATGTTCGGCAGACAATATTTACTACACAACATGAACATAAACAAAACCGTATTGATCCATGAGGGCTGGAATGCCCGAACATCTATTTGAACTTTCTTTGCCTTTTTTTCCCCCGCCATCATTCTCTGATATGATATGATATGATCCAGAACTGTGTGTTCAACCATTGTGTGTCTGTGGCATAGGCTACAGTGCATGCTCCGAGGTGTACTCAAAACTAAGGTCAATTTCATACAGACAGAATGCAAGGGGACTTAAATAAATTGTTATTAAAACAATTGAAATAGAAAGAAATCCTCTCTCTCACACTTATTCCAGTGTGCCAGTGATTACCCTCCCCCGTGCCAATGGTCACTTACATCATCTTTAATCACTTTAACCCTGTATGTTTGACCGGAGTCCCTCAGGGCTCTATTCTAATGTGTTTTCTGTTATTGTGAGGAAAGCTGTCACAGATGCTGGGGTTTAACCCATTAAGACCGGGAACGCATCTGCGTGTCATTTTTTTTATTCCTTTGGCTATTCAAAAATAGCAGATGTACAAGCTCATAGTGCGGCACCGAATGCCGCGCTATGAGCTTGTAGATCAGCAATTTTTTTTCGTGAAAATATGTGCAAATCTTTGAATATATATATATATATCTTTAAAGCAAACATTTGTAACTCAAATCTTTATTTCTGGGGATTCATTCTACAGCTTTTTATATATATATATGTTTTTCACTGTTGCTATAATATCAGTGGTATCAACTTTTTCAAAATGATATGTATTTGGCCACGGACCCCCATCTGAAAATATTTTGTTCCAGGGACCCCCAGAAGCAAAGATTTGAGTAAAATAATTATATATTCCAAGATTTGCACACATTTTCACTATTTGAGCTTGTAGATCTGCTATTTTTGAATGGCCAAAGAAATCTTAAAATGACACCGATGCGTTCCCTGTCTTTATAATGGGTTATGTGTTTAAAGGCTACATCCCTAAAGTGAGGTGTGTTTACTGTTCTGTGTGTGTGTGCGTGCGTGTGTGTGTGTGTCTTCCTTCTTGTGGGATGTGATCTAGGATCAGTCGAGCATTCCAGTTCCAGTGTCCAGGCCATGTCGCTGCATCATGAGCAGCGCCAGAAAACGTCTCAGGGTCGACATGTCCGAACCCTCTCTGGTGCTTCCTGTACACCAGGAAGTGCTTCCGGTACACCAGGGAGTCAACACGTCCAAACCTTCGGTGCTGCTTCCTGTACACGAGGAAGAGGAGTTTCTACTGGTGGAGGAAGACACCACCGACTCCAGTCTGGTTATTACTATGGGTAGGTACAATTACATTTTACACTTGATGTAGATGGGTCTTCAACAGGGGCCCCTCAGAGTCACTACAGGAGGGCCCTAAATGTGTTATGTATATGGCCCCGTCCCTATTTTCGAGGGAACATTCGCCGAAAATAGCCGATCTACAAGCTCAGCGTGTCGCAGTATGACACGTTGTGAGCTTGTAGATCGCCTATTTTCGGCAAAGAGGTTTGGTGTACTGGGAAAAAAAAGCAGGCCAAGTACAGAGCCAAGGGTCAAGTTTACTAAGTATTGATGGTTTACTTTAAGGTGTTAAATGATGACAGAGCTGTCAAACAAGTTTATGAAACTGTATGTATGGAATCTATGAAAAAGATTAATCTACGACACAATTTTACACAGCATATCTCTCTCTCAGCTAAGGGGTCCTTGGCCTGAATTTGGTTCACTGGTAAACAAGGTAAACAATTAATCTAGCATCTGTCTAAACAACATGCTATCTAAATCACATTGTTAATATTTGTGGTCAAGAAAAAACAACCCCAAGAAACAACATGAGAACGAGTGACCAATATACTGTATGTCTGCATAGTAGCCATATCTCGGTCAGTCGCTAGCGTCAATTGAGAGAGAAGGTGGCAAGAAAGGCCACAGGGAGAGTGAATTTCTAGGGGGTGAGGTGGAGTATGAAGAGGTGAATGCTAGGGGGTGAGGTGGAGTATGAAGAGGTGAATGCTAGGGGGTGAGGTGGAGTATGAAGAGGTGAATGCTAGGGGGTGAGGTGGAGTATGAAGAGGTGAGTGCTAGGGGGTGGGGTGGAGTATGAAGAGGTGAGTGCTAGGAGGTGAGTGCTAGGGGGTGAGGTGGAGTATGAAGAGGTGAGTGCTAGGGGGTGAGGTGTAGTATGAAGAGGAGTGCTAGGAGGTGAGTGCTAGGGGTGAGGTGGAGTATGAAGAGGTGAGTGCTAGGAGGTGAGTGCTAGGGGGTGAGGTGGAGTATGAAGAGGTGAGTGCTAGGAGGTGAGTGCTAGGGGGTGAGGTGGAGTATGAAGAGGTGAGTGCTAGGAGGTGAGTGCTAGGGGGTGAGGTGGAGTCTGAAGAGGTGAGTTGGGGTCTATAGAGGTGAGTGCTAGGCGGTGAGTTGGGGTCTAAAAGCCACTCTCCACCAAACCGACTTTGGGCCGACTTGGCGTCGGGAAGCGTTCGCTATCGTCGGCCCGTCGGTTAGAGGTCCGTCAGGTGGTCCGTTGGGACCTTTTCGGCCGATCCAGAGCCGACTGGGAGTAGCCATGTAGCAGAGAAGAAGTGTGACAACAACACCGCAGCGAGGGCTCTCGGTGTTGCCAGATTATGTGAGAGAAACAAGCGACCATGTCTATGAAAACCTACATTCACTGTTTCTCGTTGTAGCTCCCAGAGAGAGAGATTGATTGATTTGACCTACTTTTGCGCTGTGGTGATGTAATTTATTGGGAGCAGGTGTGTAAGATTCCAATAGTATAAACATTTTTTATTTAATATATATTTAATATATTTTTTTCAAATTAGATTTGGCCTTATAGATTGAAATGTGCTCAGTTTTGGCTATTTTCTGGGTGTTAACTCATTCACTGCCACTGACGTAAAAAACGTAATTTCTCCCGTTTACCAATCCTGCCACTGACGTAAAAAACGTAATTTTTTTTTTTTTTTTTTTTTTTTTTTTTTGTTTCAAATTTGACCCAAAGACCAAGGAGATATGATTGTTTAAAGATCTAGACTCCCATCCACTTCCTTGTTAACTTAAAACTTAAAAATTCTGTATCTCGGCTCCTGAGTACTTTTTTTTTTCGATGAAAAATCTCTGGCAGTGGGCAAACGCGGCCAGCAATAATTGTGGCAGTGAATGAGTTAATTTCAATAAATTAATTAATGTATTTATTTTTGATAATTCGAATAACTGTTTTCAAAAATGTTGTGTACACCTCAGCAGTGGTGGAAAAAGTACTCTAATGTTTTACTTGAGTAAAAGTATCAATGCAATAGATGTACTCTGAGTCTGTTGGATGCTTGTTTCTTTCCAGAACCTGGCAACACGAGTTAACCAGTGTTAAGTCGTTCGCCATTAACGGTGGCCTAGCAGGAAATTTCAGCGCATGTTTGACTATCATGAGACTCCACAATGACTAGCAGTAGAGAAAAAAACAACTTTGCATTGGTTATAATAGACGAATCTCCCTAACCCACGCGCTCCCATTATGACAACGGAGGGGGTTTAAAAAATGACGACAGGGGAATCTATGGAAAAAAAGAACGCCACTTTTCACGTCGATAGGTGAGTAACGAGACATCAAAGACGACACTTAATTTGTCCGGTATTCTCCTTTAAGTGTCGAGGGTTTAAGTGGGTAAAGGGGTATTTCACTTTAAAACACTTCTGGGGTAATTTTAACGTCTTCTCTGCCTTATGTCTGATCACCCCAGACAGTTTTTAAGTTGCTTGATTCAACATTTAGATATTTGATATTAATTTGATCAGACCTATATGAACGTATTGAACTTCAAACTCCATTTTAACCATGTAGTGAGATTTAGCTTCTACTGCACCCGCTGTTTTTTTTAGGACCCTAATGGTGTCTAGTTAAGATTTCTTCTTGTTGCCCAGTTCAACTACTGTCCCATGGTAGCCTCGCGTGGCCAGACAATATCACACGACACACTGCGTGGATATTAGTCTGGTCCCTATCAACGATAGATTTTTTTCCAAGGGGCGGTTACAAAAAGATCCAAACGGACTCTATTGGTTACACCTAAACCAATCAGAGCAGTGCTTCCTTGTTCACGAACCAATCAGAGCAGTGCTTCCTTGTACGTCATTGCTCCAAATAAGGTGATAATCCCGCCCACATTTGGATACTGGTCCCTGGTTGGTTCCGCACAACTGCGGAGGGAGAGAAATGGAATCTCTATGGAGGGGGGCCAGACCTAATCTGCCGAGGGCTAAAGTGCGATGCAATTTTGCAAAGGCAGATTCGTCTGGATCCAGGCTAGTCCCATTGGGTTAATTTTTAACCCTTTCTTATACCTATCCCCTACCCGAACCCGAAAATGGAACAATACAGACACAAATTCACAAATTTTTCTTTCCAATTCTGACCCAGGGAATTCAATAAAATGGTTATTATTCAGATTCAAGCATATCTTGTCTCTATTTGGGAACAAAAACTGCACAAAACGAGCAGAAAAGATTCAGATCACATCTAGAGTTTTCTGAAAAACATATGTTTATATATATTGCTAACATCTAAAATGACACGGACGCTTCCCCCGGTTTTAACGGGTTAAAGGCCACTCTATATGTAAGCACATATAAGCATTCATTCAGAAGCAAGCGTTCATGTTCCTTTATCAGTTAAACATATTAATGGGCTCCCCCTTGTGGTCAGTCAGGGACAAAACAGGCTCTGAGAGAGTTTCACAGGCGCTTTACATAAATTCTACTTGCTATTAACTGTGTTTGCACATGTCACCATATACAGTGAGTGTTTTGTAATGCAATGGTTCTCAAAGTGAGGTCCGGGGACCCCCAGGGGTTCCAAGGGGTCCCCAGCAAAATTAGTTAATATAGAAGCACAATCAGTTTGACTATTAAAGTATTAAAGTAAAGCAGTATTACTAGTAATACTGCTTTGTATGATAACAGACCTGTATTGAAATATACATTGAAATATGTAAAAATGTTGTGTGTGTGTGTGTGTGTGTGTGTGTGTGTGTGTGTGTGTGTGTGTGTGTGTGTGTGTGTGTGTGTGTGTGTGTGTGTGTGTGTGTGTGTGTGTGTGTGTGTGTGTGTGTGTGTGTGTGTGTGTGTGTGTGTGTCAGAGGAGAGCGTGCCAGAGGGAAGGGGCAGGAGGAGAGGAGGGGTGCGGAGGAAGAGGATGGCGGTGGACCACGAAGGCTCCGACACTGAGGAGGAGGAAGGGGCGGGCGTAGAGCTGGAGCTTGACAGGCTGCTGGACCAATCACTGGAGAGCAAGTCCAGACAGCACAACCTGACCACGGTCAACGTCCGGAACATCCTGCACGTGAGTCAGCGTCATCTTAAGTAACTAAGTACTGTACTTAACTCTTTAACTGCCAGAGCATACATTAATAAACTCACCCACTGCCAGCGATTTTCGTGTTTTATAACCTTTTCAACTGGTCACAGAAAATGTAGATTCGTAATGATTCATCGATCCACCGTGTGTAGACACAAATAGGACCTGTGGCCGATAATAATAATAATAATAATAATAATACATCAGACTTATATAGCGCTTTTCTAGTACCCAAAGTCGCTTTACAAAACAGCTTAAAAACAATTTTATTAGGAGCAAAAGAAAAGAAAAACCTTAATAGGCTAAAAACAATAAGCTAAGACTTAAGGTCCTTACACACCGGCGAATATGCGAATATACGCAAAATTCGGACTCGTTCCGAATAATTAAAAGACGCTTTTTCGCTTCGCGAAACTGATGTGGACGCTTGCATTGACTTCATAAGGTTTTAAAAAAAAACGTATTTATTCGCATGAAGAATTCGCCCCGGTGTGTAAGGACCTTAAGAGGACGAAAGGGAGATTTGGTTTCGGTTAGGCAGGGAAAGCAAGTCTAAAAAGGTGGGTTTTGAGGGAGGCTTTGAACACGGCAAGAGTGGGGGCGGCCTTGATGTGAGGGGGAGTGGGTTCCAAAGGGTGGGGGCTGCAACTGAAAAAGCCTTGTCACCCCATGGGGAAGTCCAGGAGGTTTGCGTCACCAGACCTGAGGGAGCGGGAGGGGGCGTGGCGTTTGAGGAGGTCAGAGAGGTAGCGGAGTGCCTGGTTATTGAGGGCTTTGTAGGTGGTGATGAGTATTTTGAAAACTATTCTATGTTTTACTGGGAGCCAGTGAAGGTCATGGAGGTGATGATCCCCAGAGGAACAATTTTTCACCCGTGAGGTAACTTTCTCACCTCCCTAACTGGCCAACATTTATACACATTATGATCACTTGTCAGACAGTTGGTAAACACAAAGGGGATCACTGTTAGAAAAAAAAGTTAAACCGGAACCGTAGCTTCCTGTGTTAGACCAGGTTGAAACCACGGTGTCTCGCCGAATCCAGGGCAAAACAAATGAACTCAAGTTACAAACATTTGCAGGAAGCCAATAAACAGGAAGTGGACGGAGGTGGAAATCTTCGGATGACGTTATTTCCGTATCCGTGTGAGTTACAGTGAAAGTGGTCACTCCGGATTATAGATCACAGCGCGATCTTTAATAAAACAATTAAATAATGAAAACTCGTCCAAACTCATCGACAGCAGGCTGTGCCTTAGCAGAAATAGACGAGTTAACGCGTCCATGGCAGTAAAAGAGTTTACTTTACTTGAGTTTTTTAATACTTCTACTCCACAACAACTCAGATGAAAATATTGCACTTTTTACGGCACCACATTGTTGATTTAGATTATTATTACATTAACCACTTAATAGGGTATGTTTTTGCCACATCATATTGATGTCCTCGCATCACAATGATGAAATAGGTTGAAAATCAGATTCTTTTTAACCACATAAAACAAAAACATTGTGTGACCTTTGCCCTACAGGAAGTGATCACCAACGAGCATGTGGTGGCCATGATGAAAGCTGCCATTAACGAGACTGAGGCCGTCCCTCCTCCCTTTGTAAGTCTGTCTGTCTGTCTGTCTGTCCAAAAAGGAGAGGCGAGTTGAACTGTCTGATATTCAGCATTCACAAACAAAACGGAATATAATATATGATGTCTATCTGTCTGTATTAGGGGTGGGACGATATATCGATATATCGATATATCGCGATACTTTCTCCCGCGATAAATAATCTATATCCTCCCGAAAAATATCGATATTAATTTTTTTTTTAAGTTTGTGATACGTTGTTTTTTCTACTCTGTATTTGTGTAATGATGATTTTGAACTGTTTGGTGCTATTTTATGTGTTTATGAATTGAATACAAGGACTATCGTGATATATCGTTGGTGAAATTTCATGCAATATATCGTGATATCGCAATATATCGGCATTTTCAGATATCGTGATATATATTGTTATCGTGGGCCTAATATCGTGATACATATCGTATCGTGAGGTACCCATATCGTCCCACCCCTAGTCTTTATGTATGTTATCTGAACATATTTCTGCTTGTATTACATTTAAAATATATGTTGTTTGCAGAGAAACAGCCATTGTAGCCTACGTAAAGGAGAATTACGGCCAATGTTATTCTTACCTCTATTATGACATGATATCCTAGGACGAGTGGTACAGTACAGAAATTCCATAACGGTCAGGCGCCGGAAGTGTCGTGAAAGCTCGCCTTACGCTCGAGCGCATTCAAGAACAACAAGTTGCATAGTGTTCTCTCACTGTAAACATCAGATCTCTGCAGAAAAACCAAAGCAAGACCTATAGGCACGGGTTTTTAACTGTAGGCGGATCCGTTATGGAGTTATGGAATTTCTGTACTGTAGCACTCGTCCAAGGATATCATAACGTCATAATAAAGGTAAGAATAACGTTGGCCGTAATTCTCCTTTAATGTGAATTGAATCAATTCATTGTGGCCTATTTCTTGCTTTTGACCCCCGACCCCCGCTACACAAGCTACAAAAAAAGTTGAGATGTCTCTCAACTTTTCTCAGCGCTTCAACGATGCAGTGAAGTGTCAATCAATCATGTCGCCGCTGTCAGGAAACCTTGTATCTCCATATTTCAATTAATTAATTAATGCCCTACTTCGTCGTACAAGAGTGCCGCGGAAAAGTAGCAAAAATAGCCGATCTACAATGCGTTGTGAGCTTGTAGATCTGCTATTGTTGCAATGTTTGATCATTTTGGAAAGTGAGATGGTTGTGAAAATGGTTAAGTGTGTCTGTGGGTGTCTGTTTTATAAATATTGAACCAATGAAAAGAAAGAAGAGCTTGTGACAGTCATTTTAACCCCTTTATCCATATTCTATATGTACGCTTTTCAAAGATCTACAAGCCGCGAGCTTGTACATCTAATGTAATTGAGGGAAAAGTTTGAAATAATCATGGTACTGATTTGCAGTCATGTCGCCCCCAGCCCTAATAAAGCTTAATTCATGCTCTGTTGCGTGGTGGTTTTCGCGCTCCGAGAACGGCCGAGAATAGCAGACCTAGGTCGCGTATGAATCGGTGCTTTAGGCGCAGTTCATTTCTCACTTTTACATTTTTACACTCTGAAGACTCCGTATCGCTGTGGTGTGTAGCCACGTTTTTGGGTGTGTTTGATCTGTAACCCATTCAATCCGGGAACACATATCTCTATCATTTTAGATTTTTTTGCCGCGCTTTGAGCTTGTAGATCTGCTATTTGTGCAAAATCGTGAAAAGTTGTGCTCGGTGCCGCGCTATGAGCTTGTAGATCTGCTATTTTTTAATAGCCCAAGGAAATCTAAAAATGACAAACATGCGTTCCCGGGCTTACCCCATTTATGCTCAAGTATAACTTCTCTGTCTGTCTGTCTGTCTGTCTGCAGGAGCCAAAGATGACTCGTTCTCGGTTGAAGGAGGTCGTCCAGAAAGGAGAGGTGAGTGGAACTGTCCCATATTCAGCATTCACAAACAAACAGAATATGAATGATAATGGACTGTCTGACTGTCTCTCTGTCTGTCTGTCTGTCTGTCTGTCTGTCTGTCTGTCTGTCTGTCTGTCTGTCTGTCTGTCTGTCTGTCTGTCTTTCTCAGGTGCTTCCTGTGTGGAACATCTCTCCTGTTAAGAAGAGGTCTGAAGTCAAGGTACTGTATTCATCTGCGTCTGTCTGTCTGTCTCTCTCTTTCTGTCTGTCTCTCTCCTTCTGGAGACATTTGATATGACTGTGAAAAAGAGATCTTGATCCTGTCTGGAACTTGCAAAACATTTACTTTTATTTATATGTGCTGTAGATGGTTGTGAAGCATCATCTTCAAGCTAGAGAAAATACGCCTGAATTCATTTGATTTCTAATTCAAGTGATTATTCACAACTGAACGTTATTATTATTTTATTATTTAATGAAGAGAATTAATAAAGCACAAATGTGCATACCATTTTTCCAGAACACACTTGCAACAATACAATAGCTGTTGAAGCCAGCAGGTGGCAGTGTAGGATCAATAATAATAAAGTAGAGCACGAAGCCAGACAGAGACTGGTTGCAATGTGACCAGATATATAAAACAGGGGTTCTCAAACTTTTTCATGTCAAGGACCCCCTAATTGGTATGTATTTGACCGCAGACCCCCCCATCCTAAAATGTTTTGTGCCAGAGACCCCCAGAAGAGAAGATGTGTGTTAAAAAAGATTCCAAATTATTCAAAATGTTCCTATACCTATAAATGTAAACATTAATAAACTATCTCTGTCTGTCTGTCTGCCTGTCTATTCTCTGTGTGTCAGGCTCAGTTTGTTGACATTCCTCTGGCTGATGAAGACTCTTCTGATGAAGAATATCGGCCAGAAGATGAGGATGAAGATGAGACGGCTGAAGACGTAAGGAAAAAAATACATAATTTAATGTATTCAATGAATGATAATGAGAGGAATTAAGAATATCATTTCATGTGTTTTATTGTCATTATTGAATCTATTATCTGAAGAATTTTGATGAAAATTACAAGACATCTGAATCCCAGATCCTATTACGGATTCCGCAATTCCGCAATTATCCTAATTGTGTATCCCGGATACACAATTGTTAATCGTACAATATTTTACAACACTATTAACAAATATGAACACTATAATAAAGACAACGATTAAGGTTAAAAAGAAGCAAGCCAAAGCTCCAATGGTCTCGGATAATTCATAAAAGCAAAGCTTAAAGCCTCAATCTGTGATTTCTTCAGCGGTCGGCTGTACAGTATGTAGAATTTGATTTGATTTATTAGACGTCATGATTAAAAGAGAAACACGCGCCACGTGCTTCTCAACGAAACGTCAAGGATAAAAAAAACACAACAAAGTCAGTGACTTGTTTCCATTGTGGCGCTTGGTATGAGACGAGCAAGACATTACAACATAGAACGCGCAATGCAACAATAAATAAAACACTCTTTAACTAAATTATAAAACAAAACACATATCCACAAGTTTCCTAGGGCATGGTGGGCATCACTGATCAAATCGACAGGAAGTGATGCCCACCATGCCCTAGGAAACTTGGGGATAAATAAAATGACAGAACATAATGTTTAGAATGATAACACCTACATATCGTCTCTGTCGGGTGGAAACCTCATATGTCGAAAACTGTACTCACAATTCAATGCAAAAGTAGCAGATAGCTTGTGGATCTGATACTTTTGGTGACACTGTAGTGTGATCGAGTAGTAGGGCGTTAATTTGCGGAAAAACACAAACAGGTAAAACACGAAGATGAGAGGTTTCTACTCGACAGTAACGATGTAATAATTCTACATATTGTGTTAATAGTTTAGGAAACAGAGCACTAGTGTGGAGGGACTCCTTTCATGCTGTTTTTTGGACAGACAAAAACTTTAAGTCGTCTTTAATCCCTGTGTATGTGAGCAGTACATCTACATTAAATGTACTCTTTATTCATGATAAGAATACATGTGGAAACCGCTAGGTTCCCAGTTCGATCCCGGGCTACCCCAGAGTTAGTGTCGAAGTGTCCTTGAGCAAGACGCTGAACCCCTAATTGCTCCCGATGAGCAGGTTGGTGCTTTGCATGGTTTCCTCCGCCATCGGTGTATGAATGTGTGTGTGAATGGGTGAATGTAATGCACAATCTATGCAAAGCGCTTTGTATAAAAGCAGTATATAAATGCACCATTTACCCACAGAGTATTCAATGAATGCACATTTCTCTGTGTGCAGACATTTCTGGAGAGTGATGTCGAGAGTACAGCTTCTTCTCCAAGAGGAAGTCGAGTTAACAGACCAGAAGATGACAGAACCAGTCCCTGGCAGGTAGAACACACACACACACACACACACACACACACACACACACACACACACACACACACACACTGAATGACATGTAATGGACACTTGCAGCTCTTTAACTCATTTGTTAGTTATGGGGGTCCTTGAAATTAAACGTTTCAGAATGTAGTGCTCTGATCAGCGCTGAATAATATATACAGTTTCAGCTTCACCCAGCTGATGGCTGCTCGGGTGGTCATATTGAGCGCTCAAAGGGGAGCAGTGTGGGTGAAGTGTCATGCTCAGGGACACCTCGACACATAGCCGAGGCCGGGAATTGAACCTGAGACGTTAAATTTCCCAGGCGGCCTCTCTACCCTAATTCAGCTATGGCCGGCCCCCAAAAAGTTGTTGACAAAAAGTGCATTTTAATGACCATACATTGTAGTTGTACATATCTGTCATAAGGATAAAACACAAACAGCTCGAGAGCTTATTTCCATTGTGGTCCTTTGACTGTATGTGTGTAAAATGAGTGCCAAACACTATTTACAGCAGTGCTTCTTAATCATTAGGCCTGTATTAACTCATTCAGTGCCCAGCTTGTTTATGGAATTTTGGCTCTGAGTGCCACAGCCAAAATTCATTGTAAAAAAAAAGTGCTTAGGAGCCGAGATACAGCCTTTTTCAGTAAGAAGTTAAACAAAGAGTGAATGGAGCAGCAAATCTTCAAATCATCATATCTTGGGTTCTGAACATGTTTTTTTTTTTTACGTTTTAGACGTCCAGTGGCACTCGGGGCTTATATATCAACGGACGTTTTAGACGTCCAGTGGCACTGAATGAGTTAATATATGTATTTGGCCACAGACCCCATCTGAAAAGATGTTGTGTCAGGGACCCATTACATGATTTGTGTTGTTAAAAAAAAACACATATTTCCACAATGTATTCAAGACCCCCCCCCCCCCACACACACACACACACACACACCAACACATTTTATTCTTGTAAATCATTTTATTGATCTGTCTGTCTGTCTTTTCCCAGAGTTCTCGGAGCAGGTCGAGGAGGCGTTTGAGGGCGGGCCATGGCTCTATGGGCCCGCCCCCTCCTCCCAAGGCCCCGCCCACCAGAGCGGTGACTGACAGCTCTTTTCTGGAGGAACTGAACGCCGTTGAGGAAGAACTGTCCGTGTGTGTGAAACCCTACCAGGTACGCGCACACACACGCACATACACACACACACGCGGACCTTTATTGATCCCGTGGGGCGAGTTCAGTGGCCAGAGACAGCACAGCAGTTATAACTCCGGCCAGATTACTTGTGGTACAATGATGCCTTTCCAGATGTCACAGCTAACGCACCAGATGTTGTTGTTGATCAGGACAGTATAGAGAAGTGACAATTTTCTCTACTGTTCCATGCCTCTTCCACAGTCTGGAAGAGGCATTCCGTGCTAAAGTACCAATGTCTTAAGGATGCTATTATACAGCTCGGTTAAAAAAATGTAAACTGCTTGTGTTCATATGTGGAAAGTCTCTGTAATGTCCACAAACTAGTTGCAGGGCATTGGCTACATTCTGTTCAGTGTCTGTGATAATTGTCAGTCGCCACATATGGAGGAGACGACGTACCCGTGAGTTTCCCAAGCTTGTGCATTGCTTGTGTTCAAGCATTTCTTGTTAAATGTGAATACAGATAAAGCTATCGTCTTTGTCGGGGGGGGGGGGGGACCTCATATGTCCAAAAATGTTACTTTTCAGTTAATTCAAAAGTCGCAAAAATAGCAGATCGAAGCTCAAAACGCACCACGTTTCAAGCTTGCAGATCTGCCAATTGTGATCCTTTTGTGTTACGCTGTAGTATGATCAAATAAGGCGTTCATTTATGAAAAAACACAACAGGTTAAAATATGGAAATAAGAGGTTTTTGCCCCGACAGCAAAATTAACCCATTAAAACCGGGAAAGGATCTGTGTAACTCATTTCAGGTTTTAGCGTTGGCTATTCAAAAATAGCAGATATACAAGCTTGCATGTATATCTGCTATTTTTGAAAAATGAGAACTACTGATTTAGAAGGCATTTGTGGAATGGGCCTCAGGTCTTAATGGGTTAAGTGTGTGTGTGTGTGTGTGTGTGTGTGCGCGCGTGTGTGCGCAGCCTCTCTCTGTAGACGAGGACGTCAGTCTGGTTTCGTGTAGAACTCGTTCCAAGCGGCCGCTGACGGACGTTCCCCTGGAACGCCTGGAGGCGGAGCTTCAGGCTCCCGACATCACCCCCGACATGTACGACTGTGGCCCCGCCCAGGAGGACAGGGACTGGAACGATTGGCTGAGAGGACTGATCCTGGAGAATGAAGGTGAGGAGGATGAAGTTGGGTCCCAAATGTTTCACATTTCAAATTATTTCAAAAATAGCTGATGTGACGATCTGCTAGATAACCTTTCACCTTGCGCTGTGGCAATTAACTCAAAATGTGTTGAAACCCATGTTTAGAACCAACCAACTGACTTGACATTCATACTAACAATGACCGCTACCAATAATCAAAATAAATCATGAGCCATATAATAATATTTGATCATTTTATACTTTGAAAAAGTTGAGCAAATAGTAAAAATGGCCGATCTACAAGCTCACAACGTGTTGCATCGCATCGTGTTGTCTGTCTGTCTGTCTGTCTGTCTGTCTGTCTGTCTGTCTGTCTGTCTGTCTGTCTGTCTGTCTATCTGACTATCTGTCTGTCTGTCTGTCTGTCTGTCTGTCTGTCTGTCTGTCTATCTGACTATATGTCTGTCTGTCTGTCTGTCTGTCTGTCTGTCTGTCTGTCTGTCTGTCTGTCTGCCTGTCTGTCTGCCTGCCTGCCTCTCTCTCCAGAGGAGTGTGATGATGAAGATGACCCGGAGTATAACTTCTTGGCCGACGTCGATGAACCTGATAAAGAAGATTACAGAGACGACAGGGCTGTTAGGATATCCAGTAAGTAACACACACAAACACACCAGTGTTAATTTTGACAGCTAATTTTTATTTAGTTTAGCCTTAGTCTTTTGAATAAGATATCATTTAGTTTTAGTCATATTTCAGTCATCTGAAAAGTTTTCGTTTTAGTCGACTACATATCATAAGATTTTACTCGACTAAATCTCAGCTATTTTCAGAGCGCAACACCCGAGCGCAACCAGACATAAAATGACTTGTCTTTTAGTTCTACTGGATCTCTTTTCCACTCGTCCCTCACTCTTCATTTTAGTCTAGTTTTTTTTTTTTTCTTAAATTTTTATCCCACGATTTTG
Organism: Gymnoscopelus braueri; assembly: GCF_963280865.1. Taxonomy (NCBI): domain Eukaryota; kingdom Metazoa; phylum Chordata; class Actinopteri; order Myctophiformes; family Myctophidae; genus Gymnoscopelus; species Gymnoscopelus braueri. The sequence goes on from NC_137613.1 coordinate 52,836,564, forward strand.
TAACCCCATTTTTTTACACCCAGTGCCAATTGTCTATGTAATCCTGGGCACTACCTCTGCCAACCTAGGGAGGCCAGGGCCGAGCTCATGCCTCCTTCAATGCATGAGAGCCAACTGACCTTCTTATCACCTGACAGGGGAGAGTTTCCCTGGTTGGACGTAGCGTGTGGAAGGAACACGTTATTCCAACCAGTTCCTTTCCCCTCCATCAGGCGCCCCGGCTGGCCAGGGGGAGGCGGTATAGTGACCAGGATTAATGCATGTTTTTGTGAGGGTATCTACCCTAGGAGACACGGGGAGAACATGCAAACTCCACACAGAAAGGCCCTTTCGCCAACCCCACCTAGGGTATGGGCACTGATGACGCGGAGGAGAGAACACGCCCCCAGCGGCCACAGCGTCCCCTGCGGGAATCGAACCCAGGACCTTCTAGCTGTGAGGCGACAGCACTACCGACTGCGCCACCGTGCCCCCCAGTAGTTTTTATTTGTTGACAAAATTGTCAATATATTTAGTCATATTTTTTTTAGTCATCATAGCTTAGTTTTTATTTAGTTTTTGTTTGGTTTTCGTCAGTGAAAAAAGGTACTCGACGAACCTAGCCCTCTAAATGTCTAATCCTAACCCTAAACTTAACCTGAATCTTTTACTAATTGTGCGTCTAACTTTCTCAAATTCTACTATACTATTTGTTGTGGGTCCTCAGATATTTTTTTGGAAGACACACACACACACACACACACACACACACACACACACACACACACACACACACACACACACACACACACACACACTGACTATGTCATAATTATAACTTTTGATTGCCTCTCTCTCTCCTGCAGAGAAGGAAGTGAATGAGTTAATGGAAGAATTGTTTGAAACGGTAAGAATCTTTATTTACTTTACACTGTGATGCAATCTATTTTGATTTAATGTAATGTGTTATGATCTGATGTAAATTAATTAATTATTATGATGTAATTTAATGTAATAATGTATAACCAGTCATTGAATGCTGATTGATCTATAATCTCATAATGTGTGTGTGTGCGTGTGTGTGTGTGTGTATGTGTGTGTGTGTGCACGTGTGTGTGTAGTTAAAGGAGGATCTTACTGGTCAGGACGTTGACGATGAAGAGGACGAAGAAACGCAAGAACACACGCAACCTGTACCCCCACACACACGCATGTTAGTGGCACGCGCACACGCGCACACACACACACACACACACACACACACAGGTCTGAATATAAACAAGCTGTTTTTTGTTTTTTTTTACTCTTGTCCTCTGGCAGCGGATTGGCTGAGACCGAGACCGAGACCGAGACAGAGGCGGAGGAGCCAATCAGCGCGCTCCGTACGGTGAAAGAGAAACTGGCGCTGCTCAGGAGACGACAGAGGCAGGGCGTCGCAGAGGCCACGCCCCCTGCCCCGCGGCCCCCGCCCACTGAGCCCTACACACTGACGCTGGACGCCACGCAAAAAGCTACGCTACAGCAGCAAGTACAACAGGTTAACGAACACACATTTGAAATATGTATTTATGGCCACATAAACAGAAGTACAAGAATGCCTTGTACAAAGGACATAAACACTGCCAGTGCAGTCAGATAATGGAAAAACAGCCAGTTACAAAGTGCATATAAGGCAGAACATTGTTACATACAATAATGTTGGCATACTTGTCAAACACAGCAGACAACAATCATGGGTAAAGGAAACAACGCCTCCTCCAAATTAAGCGGCTTCCTATAATAGCTGATATTGAGCAGTACCTTGCTAATTGTTTAGCCCTCCTTTTGGAGAGGCAGGCCATTTGAAGGCCCCTCACAACCAACTTGTGCACGTGCCCTAGGCTACCAAAAAAAATAAAACCAAAAGTTTACATCTGTAGCCTAGCTGAGAGATGGTCTGCTCTAGCTGAGCACTTTGGTTAGGAAGGATTCCACTACTAAGCTGTAATCAAAAGTACAGAGGACCTCGAGAATGAACACCTCCCTATGGTTATCATTAACAACAATGCCATCAGGGGTGTTAGCTGAAATGTTAGAGCACACAGAATCATCTTTACACAGGCTAAACATGCTTGGCTTCACAGTAGAATGCTTACTGTATACAGCATGATGGAGGACCTGAAAATAGAAGAGATCTTTTGATATCAACTCCACTATTCTGTCATGCCTACATATGTAGAGTCCCAATACATGGCACCCATTTAAGATGTGGGACATGGTTTCAGCTATTTGTTCATGACCATGATGTATACAGTGAGGAGCATGGTTGCCTGGAAACCAGATGAAGAGGTTAAGTTTAGATGGTAAAACCTGCAACCTCGCTTTCAGAGTAAAGACAACAATGCACTCGTCTAAAGCAACATTTTTTTACACACAGTGAGAGACAGAATGGTCCACAGCAGGGAAACATGCAGTCTTTCCTTGCAGTCTCAGCTCAGTCCAGTGTTGTCGCTGCCTTTGCTCGGGCATTAGTCAGTGGGAGTTGGTGTTCTGTTCCACACACAGTCATAGATGCTCTGACAGAGATACTGGAGTCAGATATAAAGTCCTCCGAGACATCCATCGCCTCAGAGTTAGACCCTACCCACTTCAAGGTAACATCAGCCCAACAGCACAGGTCCGGCCAGTCTGACCACACACCGAAGCCGGGGGAGCGACTGTCTAGCTTTCCACTAAGTTTCCTCCTGAAGCCTAGGAAGCTAGGATCCGAGCCACATGCCAGGGGGACCTTACGTCGTTTTAGGTCCAAGAACAGAGATGAACGTGCAAGCTCTCTCACATACTGGTCAACATTGTTCAGCATTTTTTACCCATGATTAAGACCTGCAACGCATCTGTGTCATTTTTTTATTTGAGCTAAAAAGCATTATTTTACACTTTGGCTATTCAAAAATAGCAGATATACAGCAGCAAATACAACAGGTACATGTGGGTGCACGCCAGTGGTGTAAAGTAACTAAGCACATTTACTCAAGTACTGTACTTAAGTACAATTTTGAGGTATTTTTTACTTTAGTGGAGTATTTCCAATTCCCAGTACTTTTACTTTTACTCCACTACGTCTCAGGGCAAATGTTGTACTTTTACTCCACTGCAATTATTTGAAAACTTTAGTTACTAGTTACTTTGCAGATATAAATTATTACATTATAAAACATACATTAACGACTTCAGCCCTATTTTATACCTAGGCTATTGAGTACTTTTTCCACCACTGGTGCACGCACACATGTGTGTAAAGAGACCCATATAGACATTGAAGGCCAACTTGGGAACAATGCAGGCCGGGAATAGAATTGTACCCATCGTACATGTCTGTCTGTCTGTCTGTCTGTCTGTCTGTCTGTGTCCCTTTTATGCCCATATATGGAGTTCCATGTCAGGCATGCCCAAATTTGGAGTCTAGGCCAGTCTATGACACCAGTGCTATGACATCATATTGATGACATCAGGGTACTCCATAGCTGGTGATCTGATTGGCCAATCAGAGTTGAGTATCGTGTCTGTGTTTTTGTCTCCATGCAGCATGTCCAACTGTTGACCCAGATCAACCTGCTGACTCATCCAATCAACTCACTGCAAACCGAGACTGACACAACGACACACTTCCTGGTAACACACACACAAATATTTATTCAAAAATCACAAAAAATGTATGTTGCTATATACTGTACATAGCAACAACAACCCCAAAAGGGGTTCCCGTCTTCAAAGGTATAGTTACAAATAGGGGTTCCCGCCCTAAATGGGTTAACAAAGGCATACTGAAAGACGCACGCATGCACACACACCCACACACACCCACACACACCCACACACACACACACACACACACACACACACACACACACACACACACAGAGATAAACTCACAGGGATTTATCGTTTATAATATCGTTGTCGGGCAGAAACCTTGTAGGTCCACGTTTTCTTTTTTGGGGGGGGGGGGGGGCGGTTCAAAGACCTACTTCATCATACAAGACTGCCACACACAAGTAGTGAAAATGGCTGATCTACAAGCTCACAACGCCTCGCGATGCCATCAGCCATTTTCTTTATTTTAAATCGAAATTGAAAAAGGAATGATTTTGGACATACAAGGTGTCCACCTGACAGCAACAATATATATGAGAGTACAATTTAAAGTGTGTGTGTGTGTGTGTGTGTGTGTGTGTGTGTGTGTGTGTGTGTGTGTGTGTGTGTGTGTGTGTGTGTGTGTGTGTGTGTGTGTGTGTGTGTGTGTGTGTGTGTGTGTGTGTGTGTGTGTGTGTGTGTGTGTGTTCGTTCATCAGTATGAATTGGATGTGTTGGCTCACGGGTCGGAGATATTGCATCAAAGGTCCAGCTCCTTCAGGTCCTCCAACCTCCAGGAGGCGCTGGCGCTCATCGAAGAGATGAGAAGGCAGCCAATCGACTACAAGCCGCAGTACAGCACAATGGATGCACAAGGACGCCGTGAGACACCTACCTGTCTGTCTGTCTGTCTCTCTGCCTCAATTACATGTTGTATGTCAGCGTTTCCCAACCAGTGGGCCTTTTAATGTTTTTATATTAACTAGTCCATACCCGGTGAAGTGCGCAGGCGAAAGTAGTTGCAAACGTGGGGTTATTGCGTGTCCCGTCTTAAATTTTTAATTTAAAGCTATTGGTTGGAAGGGCAGCAATTCTTTCAAATGAATGGGAGCATAATTTAGAAAAACGCATGTCATGATAATTGAAAGAAGACTTTAAACCAGCGACTGAAAGCCTAAAGTATTTATGAACATGTTTACTGAAGTAATAAGACCAAGTGTAAAGTCAAAGTCAAATACCCACTTTAATGGAAAGTTATTCTGCAACCAGCAGGAGAGGAACTAGTGACACCTTCTAGGCCATTAACTCTTTTTTTGCCAAAAACGGGAATTCCCGTCCGATGGCTCTATGGCTCTCATGGCCACGGACGGAAATGACGATTTTTTTTTTTAATTAAAAAGAAATATATATATTTTATATAATATATATATTTTTTTTGGTTTATCTCAAAGGAACTAGGAGATAACGCTATCCAAAAAATTGCTGCTCCATTCACTTCAATGTTAAAAAACAAACGGAGGAAAAATGCACCTTTTTCCTGGCACTGGGACGACACAGTCTGAAATAAGTGTGGCAATGAAAGAGTTAACGAGAACTGCAGCGTTTTCATGACTTCCGCAAACACTGTGTGTGTGTGTGTGTGTGTGTGTGCGCGCGTGTGTGTGCGCGCGCAGTGCGTTGCTATCCAGTGATGCCGGCAGAGCTAGCCTGGCTGTTTGTTACGCGCAGCGTGTTCATGTACCCTGAGCTGCTGCCACATTGGAGCCTGGACCCGGAACACTACTGCCCCCGCAGGAGTAGCAACTTCACTGCAGCCGAGGACTGGTGAGACGGTGACCTAGGCCTGGCACACTTATGACCTGATTGCAATTACCTGAGATCATTATATAAATGATTAATTTACATGACTCGTAGTCGTTCCCTTTCATCTGCGTATATTAATCTATTGAAAAATGTTTTCAAACAATTTAAGGAAATAGTGGAAATAGTCGATCTCTACAAGCTCACAACCTCTAGGACGATTCCGGTTCTTTAACGATTCCCTCTAAACGGTCCGATTACTTAACAGTTCCCTTTAATCCAGTAAGACCGGGAACGCATATGTGTCATTTTAAGATTTATTTGGGCTATTTGGGAAAAAATAGCAGATCTACAAGGCAAGCTCATTGCGTGGCACAGAGTGAGCTTGTAGCTTGTTTTTTTGAAAAATCGTGAAAATGTGTGCAAATCTTTGAATATATATATATATATATATATATATATATATATATATATATGTTTTTAAAGCAAACATCTGTAAAACATTTGGGGATCTGGGGATTCTACAAATATCTTCTAAATCCAGTTTAAAAACGTATGTTGCTATAATACAAGTAAGACGCGCGAACGCTGGAGGCGAACGCAGATTGACTGTGGCTGCCATATTTCAACCACACTGTAGTAGTGCACTCTGCCGGCTGTATACAGGCAGTGCATCTGCTGGCATTTCAGCACGGAGTTTCGAGTCACATGGGGGCGCGAGCCAATGAGAGCGTGAACACAGAGACACAGACGGAGACACACACGGACAGAGACACACACAACCCAAGCATGGTTACATAGTAAGCTCCACTTGGTCGGAGGCGCGGCTTCGCCGTGCCTCCTTCCGCGTTCGCAATCAGTGGTCTTCAAACTTTGTTCATGTCAAGGACCTCCCAAAATGATATGTATTTGGCCGCGGACCCCCATCTCAAAATATGTTGCTCCAGGGACCCCAGGAGCAAATATTTGAGTTAAAAATGTTCACTTTAAAGATATATATCATTCAAAGATTTGCACAAAATATTCACTTTAAAAAAAGAAAAAAGTAGTTCTACAAGCTCATAGATTGTATATCTGAATAAAGGATTGTGACACTTTATTAACTAACTTTGCTGGGGACTCCCCAGTACCCCCTCAAACCCCCTCCCCAGTACCCCCTCCGGGGTCCCCGGACCCCCCGGGGTCCCCCCGGGTTGCTGAGGTCAACTTTTGTTGCACTCCCTCATGGAGCTACTTGCGGATTATACTAGGGTCAGTCCACTCTAGGTGGACACGCACTGACCTTTTGCACCTTAATCCCTTGTATAACGCACTGACTTTTTTTTGGTCTTTTTTTATTGTGCTCCTTTTCCTCTAAGCACCTTAACGTCCATTGTCTATCATGCACAGTATAAGTATAACATGCACAGTATACAATACATTGCTGCTATGCTCAGGCACCTTAGTTTAGTTTTTAGTTTTTTTTATTATCTCAGGTAATTTGTAAATATGTAGATAACCTGTCTGGCCTTCTGTTGCTCTCTTGTTTTGATCTCCTTCCCACCTGCCCCCCACCCTCTTCTTCTCCCCCCCCTCTTCTTTCTATGGAAACTAACGTTGCGATGGGAACGATGTACAAAAAAGAATTTCACCCACTTTTTTACCTTGTAAACCTGTGATGTGACAATAAAACTGATTCTGATTCTGACCCCACTTTGAGAACCAATGCTCTATAGGCAGTGAAATTCTGACGTCACGTCATGTAGTGTAGCGTGACACACCGTAGTTTAGCTTTATGTGGCGTGGCATTCGCTGCTGTAATGTGTGTGTGTGTGTGTGTGTGTGTGTGTGTGTGTGTGTGTGTGTGTGTCAGTCTGTTAGTGTTAGGGCTAAGGGACATGGAGCGGTCTGCGGACGCCACCAAGCTGGTCAGTCGGTTTGTCTTGAGGAAGACCATTCCTCAGATCCAACACAGATTCAAGCAATGCTGTCGCTTTGGCGCCCCCGATAACATTGTCAAGGTAACACACACGCACGCACGCACACACGTTTGTATTAATATACTTGTGACCTCAAAATTATAGGATTGCATTGAAACGTTTTTTATACCGTGTGAACATTGCCGAACAATAGCCGGAGCTTGTAGATCGGCTATTTTTCTAACATGATGTGTGTGTGCGTGTGTGCGTGTCGTCTAGATGTACCGCCACCAAGGTGTGGTGGGTTCGATGCCGTTAGCGTGTGGCAGAGTGAAGCCTGCAGACCAACGCCCCCCTGTGGAGAAAGATGGCAACACACAACCTTACTGGCTGACTGTAACACAACCTTCTACTATTTGATTCTATTCTGTTCTAGTTGATTATATTCCCATTGATGTGGTTAATAGATGAGGCTTATCTATTTATATTGCAACATATTTTGTATACCCCTCCTATAATTCTACAAAGCTCTGTCTGTAGTGGTGAGGTGGTGAGGCCAAAATGTGTTCTTCCCGGTTCTCCTCAGTGGCTGGCACGACGGGACGCTCTGTGTGTGTGTGTGCTTGGATATATGTGTCTGTGTGGGTTCGCGTGTGTGTGTTCACTGTGGGTCCAGGACGTTGTATGTGTGGGTGTGTGTGTGTGTGTGTGTGTGTGTGTGGGGGGGGGGGGGGGACACGCGACGACATAAAAATAATAACAATAATGCTAATCTATTGGCTCGCCACCATTACACACAATGTCACGGAGTAAACAAGCTAATGCAATGAGCTAACATGGCCTTAAGGTGGACTGACTTAAAGGATTTCATGGATTTATTTTTGTTTTTGTGGCATTCCTAAGACAATAATTTGATGACCGTGTGTATTTCCGGTAGGAGACACAAATAATCTACTTTGTGTCTCCCGTCTCACGGGAATCAAATTATTAGCTTAAGAATGCGACAAAAACTAAAAAGAATCCATGGATTCAAGGCTTCATAGAGTGTGCAATTGATAGAAAATAAGATTTTTTTTGGGTGAACTCCTCTTTTAAGGTATACGTAATTCAGTAATTCTACACAGAGCTAATGTGACACCAACTCATAACCCCTGTCATATGCATATAGGCTACTGTCTGCATAACCCCAAGTTTGCAAATACTTTTGCCTGCGCACTTCACTTGGTATGGACAATATTTATCAATATAATTAATATTTTATATTATTATTATAATTATTATATTCTGTTTTAATAAACTGTAAGTCTTGGGTGTCCGGATGGCGCAGGGTAGTGCTGAGCAAGTAACGGAAAATATATCAAGACTGATGTTTAGAACCAATGGCTAAAAATAATTCTTATATCAATTTACTCGATTATAAAAACCATTAGAATTGTTTTGTCTGATTAAACACTTAACCCTGTTTGTAGAATCCCCAGAAGCAAAGATTTGAGTTACAAATGTTCGCTATAAAATATATATATTCAATGATTTGCACAAATGTTCACAATTTTATTTATTTTTTGCAGATATGCAAGCTCATGCCACGCTATGAGCTTGTATATCTGCTATTTTTGAATAGCCAAAGAAATCTTAAAATGACACAGATGCGCTCCCGGTCTTAATGGGTTAACTCTAAATATTTTCTGTGTTTTTTTGTTCTTTATTTTTTTACCAGCGGAGCATTCCACTCATCCACCAATCACTCAAACACCACGACGACAGCGACGGCCCCACTGACTCCGCCTCCCGTCCCGTAACCGCCAGTCGCCGAGCCCGTCGGAAACACCCGTGTCAGCGGGCGCTGCTGAGGTCATCGATGGGGCGGGGCCTAAGCGGCGGCGGCCGCTACCCGCCCCGCCTCCCCCCGTTGATTGGCTTCCAACGTATCGGTTTCGTCACGCTGGAAATACCTCCCTCCTCCTCCTCCTCCTCTCCCTCCTCCTCCTCCTCCTCTCCCTCCGTCCCGCCGCCTGTCTCGCTCTCCGTCCCTCCGCCTGTCTCGCTCTCCGTCCCTCCGCCTGTCTCGCTCTCCGTCCCTCCGCCTGTCTCACCCTCCGTCCCTCCGCCTGTCTCACCCTCCTCCGTGTCTCACCCTCCGCCGGCTGCGATGTTGTCGTCGATCAGTCAGAGATACGGAGCCTTCGCCAGGCTGGGGCGGTTGCCGGGTAGACCGTTGCCTTGGCTACCGCCTCCTCATCGCACAATGCAGCCGGATGGAGGGAGGACAGAGGAGAGAGGAGATGAGGAGAGAGGAGATGAGGAGAGAGGAGGGGAGAATAGAGGAGATGAAAAAGATGAGGAGAGCGGAGGTGAGGAACAAGGGGAAGACAGAGGACACGAGGAGAGAGAAAGTGAAGAAAGAGATGAAGAGCTAGGAGACGAGGAGCTAGGCGACGAGGAGGAGCTAGGCGACGAGGAAGGCTTTGACCTGGAGTTACCTTTCCGCCTGGTTCTGTCCGACTCCTCCCCGTCACACGCAGGAAGTGTTGCCCCCGACGACGACCTTGGCGACCCCGAGGAGAAAGAGGTGAGACCAGATGATGTCATCAGATTATGATGTCATTGGACAGTCGGCTGATATCGTCCGTTTTAGCTTAGTTATTTAGTTTTAGAGTGTGTCAAACTATCAATCATGTTAAGAACCATCTTCCATAAATCCTTAATTGTCTGGGCTATTTCATCAAATCAAAGGTTAAAGCCTCAGTCTGTGATTGTTTGGCTGTATGTAGAACAGCAGGAACATACAGTAGAACATACTGTAATTCTACATATTTTGTGTAATTGTTTAGGAAAACAAACCTAAACAATTGTCTTTGCTTCAATCCTGTGTGTGTGTGTGTGTGTGTGTGTGTGTGTGTGTGTGTGTGTGTGTGTGTGTGTGTGTGTGTGTGTGTGTGTGTGTGTGTGTGTGTGTGTGTGTGTGTGTGTGTGTGTGTGTGTGTAGGGCAGCCTGTGGTGTAATGAAAGTGAGGATCAGAGAGAGACAGACGTCTTAGCCTTCGCTCAGGATTATACCAACAGAGTGAGAACCTGTCTGTCTTGTCCGTCTGTCTGTCTGTCTGTCTCTCTTCGTAAACATGTGTGCTGAAAATGAACAGTCAAACTGATTGGATGTTATTGTATTCAGAATCTGGACATTACATTATTGGGCACGTTATTCATTATTTAAACTGTTTTTTTTAAAGATAAGACTTTTATTATCTTTAGTTTGGAAATTTGGAAATTTAGTTTGCAAGGACAATACAGCAGTTTTAAAAAATTATATATATATATATATATATATATATATATATATATATATATATATATATATATATATAAATAAATTAAAATACAGGTTTTAAGAAAGCATGATGGAAGGACATCACGGTCAAAGCAACACCATGAGTAAGGCAAGAGAAAAATGTAAATGAGTACAAATATGCACACACTTTATACAATAATATACAACAAGCTAAAAGCTCACAACGCTCCACAAGCCTAATGTGAGCTTGTAGATTGATGACATTTGGTGTTGGGGGGGGGGGGGGGTTAAGTGGTTAAGAGAGAGAGAGGAGAGATACTAGTTACTTTGCAGATTTCAACTACAAAAAGTGCTCCTCGGAGCACAGGTCTCCTCCAGGTCAGGTAGGTTATTGTGGGCCAGCAATGTTGGGAATTCGGCAATCAGGATGGAATATGAAAGATCGGACGGATCCGTCTTCATCACTTGACTATAGAGATAATGTGTACAGATTTTTTGTTGCAAAATTGGCCTCCTGGTGGCGCTATAACAGGACAATGTGAAAAGGGTGGCATTTCTCCCTCTGCCTAGTGGGAATGGCCAGTGGGAATGTGCGTGCAAAGTTTCACGGCAATCGGACGCTGTTAGAGATGCACCGATTAATCGGCCGCCGATTAAAAAAGCCGGTTTTAGGTCAAACCGGCTGGATCGGTGCTCGGCCGGTCACTGTCATAAATTCCGATTTTATGCCGGTCAAATTGAAACTGCGTTGGCACTGCGCAGCAACAGCATGATGATCAAAGTCGTGTGAGTGGACTCAGTAAACATTAGCAAGAGAGGCCCACAGTCCACAGATGGTGCTGATTACCATTGAAATATAAGGATACATGAATATCTATATAATATGGAATATATTATATTCGATAATGCTGGTCGCAGTTATAGCCTAGTCAATGTAGTGACTGTCGGTTCGTCAATCACGGGGATAAAGGCAGTAAGTGCGTCACCAGGCTTCTCATACGGTCCATGCAAAAGATGTTGTAGACTACCGAAAAGAAATGCCTTTTATTGTAGCCAGTTGCAAAGAAAAATCACCCCGACTCTCTTTGCATATGCTGTTGAAAAGACAACTTTGGTGTGTGTGTGTGTGTGTGCACGCGATGCGATGCGTGTGCGCACTTCTCTCATACAGCCAGTAGCTGCTCATTCCTCCTACCTGCAGGGTTGCCTCTTATTCCAAATAAATTACTAGGCGCCATCTGAAAAGTCCTTAATGCTGTAAACAGCTTCCAACAACAACTCTAAAAGACGTTGTGATCATGATATCAGCCATCCACACGCTGGTTTAATTCATGTGCCTACAGACGTCTTCTCATCTATCCAGCTGTAGCCTATTAAAGCTCGTTAAGAGACTCGTCCGAAAGTTTAACAAAGTCCACTGAGCAACACAGAGTAGTGTAACATTTTTAGTCAGAGGTTAAAACAAGCCAAAACAGTGACATAAGGTGAGCTGAGAGAGATGAAGCAGGGACCCCCTTCTATATTGTATGAAATTGAACTTTTTTTTTTAACTTGGTCTGCTCTTTTTTCCCCTCTACACCTATATACCTCTTTGCCAAAAATAGCAGATCTACAAGCTTGTGAGCTTGTAGATCTGCCATTTTTGGCTTTAGTCCTCCTCAGAAATGGGATGCTAGTGTTTAATGTAAAAAATATCATATCACACAAAGATTTGGCGGCCCCCCCTGTAGTAACTCTGAGGACCCCCTAAGGGTCCCGGACCCCCTGTTGAAGACCCCTGGACTAGAGTGACATAAGATAAAGTTCTCACCTTGAAAACAATTAAATGCAGACATGTCCTGCTATGTGTCTGAATGGGAAAACCTTATTTATTTATTTTTGCTTTTATAAGAAAATAAATTTGCATTAAGATAAGATTTTGTTAGTTAAAAAATATTAAAATTTTTAATAAATAATAATATCTGATCTCAATATGGACCCATAATAAGTTTTGCCAAAATCATGCAGCTCTATAACAGTGACAGCCATAACAGCAATGGTACAAATAAAAAAATAAATGATATAGGCTACAGTAGTATTCTTTTTAAAATTCTTCTTGTTTTTGTAATGACTTTAGGCCTTTCGTTGCATAGTTAGGGCATCAATATTATAGCCATATCATGATATTAGACTGGATATCGTCTGTGATTTTGGATGTACTATTATGATATGGCATAAGTGCTCTTTTCCTGGTTTAATCTTATTGGTACTCTGTATTGGCAAATACACAAAATTAAGTACTTGTACTTAGCCTGAAAAAGAACTAGTTCAAAAATAGAAAATCGGTATCGGTAAAACCGGTATCGGCAGGTCAGACTTTAAAAAAAACGGTAATCGGTATCGGCCAAGGATTTTGCAATCGGTGCATCTCTAGACGCTGTGTTCATGATTTGAGGTATTTTGTTCAAAACGGGCCACTCCTGCAAACTTTAGATGCCAATCCTAGCCAATCCGGATGGAATATGACAAATCGGACAGATCCATGTTGATCACATGACAAAAATAATCCTCCTGGTGGCGTTATAACAGGCCCATGTGAAAAATGCAGTCCATCGGGACAACGGTCCCAGAGATTAGTTGCTCACAGACACACAGACGGACGGACGGATGGACGGACAGGGTGCAAAACATAGTCTCTGCACGCCTTCGTCCTGGCGGAGACAATTATGATTATAAAACATACCACACCATGCAACACGTTGTAAGCTTCTAGATCTTCTATTTTTGACAAGTATATATCTTGATGCCAATACCTTTTTCACTTTTACTCTCTACAGGCCCTTAAATATTGTATTGTATTGCTACTTTAAAGTAAAACATCTGAGTACTTCCTCCACCCCTCCCTCTCTCTCTCTCGGCCCCTCTAGTTGTGTCAGTGTGTGTCGCTCGCCCCAGACAGAGCGGAGCGTTTGTTAGGCACGTTGGAGCAGTTTGAGTGCGATGGCGACCGGGCATGCCCAGTAGAGCTCTACGGCAGACTGGCTGCCATATTGGACCGCTGGCCTCAAGTCCTCCGGGACTACGCAGCCTTCCTCACACCCACACAAGCTCAGCACTGTGGACTGGTACGTGCGTGTGCGTGTGCGTGTGCGTGTGTGTGTGTGTGTGGACCAAATGTCCCCACAAGTATAGCAGATTTTGAGAAATATCGTGAGGAACCATTTTCCTGGTTGTCACAAGAGAAAGGGTTGTTTTAACCCATTAAAACCAGGAACGCATCTGTGTAACCACTTAAACCATTACTTTATACTTTGGCTATTCAAAAATAGCAGATCTACAAACTCATTGTAGATATGCTATTTTTGAAAAATCGTGAAAATGTGTGCAAATCTTTGAATATACATATTATTTAAACCAGACATTTTGTATTCAAATCTTTGCTACTGGGGGTCCCTGGAACAAAATATTTTTTAGATGGGGGTTCACGGCCAAATACATATCATTTGGGGGGTCCTTGAAATGAAAAATTGAAAAAATGAAAAATATAGCAGATCTACAACCTCAAAGCGCAGCACAAGCTTGTATATCTGCAATTTTTTAACACATTGGGTGCCAGAATTTTATAATAACAGAATGCGTTCGGTGCTTGGAATCTCACCGTTGCGTTCCATTGTGCTGTTTAAAGCTGTAGACTCCATGACGAGCGATCCATGAACAAAAAAGCATGCCTCCATTTTGCCCGATGGGCCTGGCTAACGGCTGGAACGATAACATCTTTCACGCGGGTCACAATGGCAAAGCGATCGCGGATACAAAATGAGTCCTTTTACCCAGCGTAAAAAGTTTCGGAGTTATAGGGGTTTTAGAGAAGGAAATAGAACGGAAGCGGATGGGGAGCCATGTTTTTGACACGGTGATCCATCTGGCCCTTCCTTCTCAGAATCGCCTAGGGTGATTCCAGAGCTGCTCTAAACGAAAAAAACTAAAAGAAAAAAAAAACGTATATATACATTTTTGGCACTCCACAGGTGTATTTGCAAAAAGGTATATACAGTATACGGTTTTGGCACTCAATGTGTTTATAGCCAAAGAAATCTAAAATGGCACGGATGCTTTTCCCGGTCTAATTGTAGTAAAATATTTATCTCCTGTATGATCGATCCCCTGATGGTTTCTAATCACTGAGGGTTATACTGTGTGGTTTCACAAATGTCAACGAGGTCATCGCGACCTTGTTGACATTAACTCATTTACTGCCAATAACGCATATATGCGTTCTATTGAATCCATCACTTGCCTGCCAATAACGCATAAATGCGTTCTATTTTTTTTTTTTTTTTTTTTTTTTTTGACCCAAAGACCAAGGAGATATGATTTTTCGAAGATCTAGACTCCTATCCACTTCCTTGTTAACTTAAAACTTAAAAATTCTGTATCTCGGCTCCTGAGTACTTTTTGTTTTTCAATAAAAGATCTCTGGCAGCCAACAGCTAAAAATCTGAAATAACTCTGGCAGCTGGTGAGTTAATTGTCTGCCTTTGAAAATAGCATGTCTTGACCAAAAATACATGGTAAAAAAAAAAGGTACACAGGAGCCGAGACACAGCCTTTTTAAGTAATAAGTTAACCAAGAAGTGAATGGAGCAGCAAATCTTTGGATCACGATATCTTGGGTTCTGAACCCCCCCCCCCAAAAAAAAACACGCCATTGCGGAAAAACACGTCAAACACGTCAAATGCCCTCACAAATATGTGTGTGTGTGGTATGGCACGGCGCGTCTCGTGCAGATGTGTGACCGGGGCTTGAGTCTTTTCTGCTCTTCATCCTCTAGGTGGCAGAGCAGCGTCTGTTTGAACGCAGCAGGACGTTTCTTCGACACCTGGAGCAGAGCCTGGGTCAAGACTCCTCCCACTACCAGGAAGTAGTGTCTGTTCTGCAGGGAAGCTCCGCCCCCGACCCGTCTAACATCAGCAAGGTACTGCAATTACTTCTACTACTACTATTAACTCTTTCACTGCCAGGAATGAATTAATTAATTCATCCGTCTCCGGTCCCCTTGCCAGCGAAAACGGCGATTTTACTGTGCCTTCATGGAAAAATCATGGAATATTCTCTGTGACCGCCGTCCTCACGGAGATCGGCTCATTACACGCAAGGGGGTCCGGTAGAATCGAGGGAAAAAAATGGCTGGCCGCGATCCTCCATTCAAGAGCTATGGCCGTTTGAATGTGGCTTGTTTTTTGAAAAACACAAATCCTAAAAGTGGACTTTGGTGAATCCTTTTTTTGGTGATTTCTGCGTGTACTCTTCTTCGGTGGTTGGATCATTCACAAGCGCCCAGAGTCTAAAAAAGTCTAATCAAGCAACAATTTTGTGGACCCCCTGCAGTACCTCCACTTGTTGAAGACCTCTGCCTGTGAGAGTCTGACTGACTGGAACTACAGGAAACACATGTGCTGTTGTCCAGGAATAATTGGCATTCTCTGCTTCATGTCATATGTTCCACATAAAAAAAAATACACAGAAAAGAAAAACACAAAACACACTCCAATATATAATATAGGATAATAATAATAGGATAATATGTCCTCAACTTCATTGAAACACGGGATTTGGGTGCCCCTTTAGCTCGAGAGTTTACAAATGTAACCAAATGGACCAGAAAGGGTCATTTGTACACTTTCTGAGTTATGGACCCGTAAGGGTCTCATAACAGACGCTGAGAAGCACTTTTATCCAAAGACAAATTTCTAGTCCAGACGTAGCATTATTGTACTGTGGTTTCCATCAGAATGCTTTTTTAAAAGGGGTCATATCATCCTCTTTCATTGCCTGGAACTGGTTCTCTGCCGTGGTCATCAATAATTGTCTCCGCCAGGCCGAAGGCATGGTGGAGACTAGAGTATGTTTTACCCTCCGTCCGTCCGTCCGTCCGTCCGTCCGTCCGTCCGTCCGTGCGTGTGTGTGTCCGTCCGTCTGTGAACACCTAAGCTCCGGCACCATTGGCCCCGATTTGCATGACGCTTGGACAAAATCTTTGCATGACGCTTGTTACAAACACAACACAACCTCTATTACAACTTCCTGACCTGGCGGAGACCTGTGCTCCGAGGAGCACATTTTCTAGTTGTATTATTATTTTGTTTTGTTTTTATTAGGCCCTGTGCTTTAAGTTTAAATAGTTTGGTGTGCTCACTGTTTTTGTTTTTGTGGGATTTGAGTTGTGATGGAGCCAATGTTTCTGTCCGAACTAGTCCCGAGACCGATAGCGTAGAACCCAAGGCATAGTGCCCTGACTCGAATCTGACCAGTAATTATTAACACATTCCCTGTCAAGTATTAATAAATTAATTATTTAGCTTCTGCCAGGGTTTTTTACCTTTTATATTGGCGATCTTTGGAGGGCCATGGGAGGCGCGATGTTCACGTGGATGTAAACAAAGCATGTCTGGGGGGTGGAGGAGGGTCTGGTCTATAAACTGAAAAAAATCAGTTTTCACCAAAAAAAAGAGAGGAGTGTTTTTCTAAAACTCATAAAAAAGGAGTGGACGGCAGTGTCATTTTTTGGGATGACGTCCCATCCGTCCATTCCTTCTTTCAGGGTCCTAGGATCATTCCTAAGTTGCGTTAGAGCGCCCCCCTGTGGAATTGTCAAAGTAATATATATATTGTCAATATATTGGCTTTGAGAAGCTCGGCCAATCAGTTAAGCCACCGGGTCGGGTTGGCCAATCAGGGAAGCGATGCATACAATCCCCCGAACACACTGAGAATCTCTTTGTCTTCCTCAGGCACGCGGGCTGACGAATGTTTGTGTTTTTATGGTTCTCGGAAACCATTGTTCCGTTCAACACCACCGGCCAAGTTTGATACCGAACGGTTCAACGATTTCCGAGTTAGACCTGGGATGCTTCTCCATATGTAATATAATTTATAAGAGACCTTATGATAGTATATACTAGGATGTTTCCGAGATACGCCCGGGACGCTTCCCTCCATGTAATATATTGTATAAGAGACCTTATAAATTATAGTATACTAGATGTCCGGGCCCTCACATCTAGGCCCGATCCGAGGTTGGTCCAGACAGCATTGGCCTAGTCACTCTGCACACACGTCATGCGAAGTCCGGCCCCTCTGGCCTCTCCTCTCCTCTCCTTTCGGCTCCGCTCCTCTTCTCTCCTCCCTCCCCGCTTTGCTTTGCGGCCCTAACCTCTAGTCCCAACCTCCCTACCTCGGTCATTAGGCCGCCTGTACTGTGGGTAACCATGGCCATCATGAGGCAGTCGAGTGTTGTCACAGATGTCTTTAGGGAAGCTGTTATTGACCATGCAGGGGTTGTTAGGGTTGGCTGTCCCACAGGGCCATGTAGCATGGATTGACGCAGAGTGACGCAGAGTGGCTCCATCTGTGGGTCAGGTACAGTATGTCTGTTAGTACACCGCCACTCTTTGAGTTTGCCGTAATTGTGATAAAGAGGTCAAACTTCCTGTATCTGGTTGCTATGGCAACCTGCCAGATCAGGCTGAGGGTCTGATAGGAAAATCAGAGAATCAATCAAGGCGAGAGTCTGATCACAGATCGAGGTGGGGTAAGATGCCTAAAACATAGCATAGCTCTGATCAACAGTCTGTGGCAAGTTTCGGGGAAAATGGAGTGATCCTGTGCTTGCGTATCCCGCACGAACTTTCTGAGCTTTTGTCAATTATATAGTAGTAAGATAAGATAGTAAGATACTAGGATGTGTCCGAGCCCGGCCCGTCGGGTGCCGCCGGGTCCCGGCGGGTTTCGCTCGGGTATCCCACCATATAAGATTGCTGTTTATTCAGTTTTTCTTTTTTTTTTAGGCTCACTGGGAGCCAGCACACTAATATTCTTTCTGTTTCTGTATGTAATCATGGCTGCCAGTTCCCACCTGATGTTGTATGGGAGTTCCGACTGCTCCAGACTGTACTGGGAAACTGCTAGCTTACATATTGTCTTCAGACTAGGACTTAAGTCTAAGATGTACAGGTGATGTCGGTGATATACATCACCTCCAAAGAGGAGGATACGGTCTCCCACCATGCAACTGCGCGTCCAATGCATTGACTTCACGAAACTCCCATGGTCAAGTTTCTTCCAGGAGAACTTCTCTGGGTTGAATTTCCACAGAACATCATGATGTTCTGTGGCTCTGGTGTTAATCAAAGTCCAGAACATTGTAGCGGTGTCCAACGTGTAGATGTCATTAGTGTATCCAGACAGCCGGGTGTTTCCTCCATGTATATACATAACCTTCCCCAAGACACACGCCGAGTGGTCATGCCTCCCCTCTGGGACAGTACCAGAGACCGTGGCCTTGAACCATACGTGGCGGCCGACATCAAACGCATAAAGAGCGTTGCAGTAAGGAGACCCTCCCCAGAGGTAGATGTTTTTTTCTATCAGCACCGCCGTGTAGCCCGAGCGCATGGAGGGAACCCCGAGGGAACGTTCTCTTCCGGTTATCACGGGGGGCAACTTAATCCAGCGCAAGGCCACTGTGTTGAACATGTACACCATAACATGACCGTGCCACTTCCAGTACCCTCCAAAGGCATAGACCTCCTGCCCCACTGCTACAACAGCAGAATAGGGATTCTTTGTTCCTCCTTTCAGGTGCACCGTCCAGCGTAGCATGACTATCTGTCTCCGTAGATGTATTCCTCACGTGTCTGTCTGTCTGTCTACCTCACGTGTCTGTCCGTCTGTCTGTCTGTCTGTCTCTGTCTGTCTCTCTCTGTCTGCCTCTGTGTCTGTCTGTCTGTCTGTCTGTCCCTCTCTAGATGTATATCCTCTCTCTGGACATGTACGACACCTTTATAAAGACCTGAAGTCTGACGTCACTCAACAACATAAACGGATGCCATGAATGCATGGCTGGCAGACCTCCGTTTACGAACAGATGTCCGTTATTTGTTCTGTGACTTTCCGACTTTACGTCTTTTTTCTGCCTTTTAATCGACACAATCACTGCCAGTTATTAATTAAAAATTGATTCATCTGCTACTGCCAGCGTATTTTTTTACCTAATTTTGACGATCCACAGAGAGTCCATTCTGTTGTTATCGGCAGTTGAATATGGCTCGTTTTCACAAAAAAATAAGAAATCTGAGCTAGATGTGTTTTTCTACATCTCATAACATGGGAGTGGACGGAAGTGAATCTTTTTGGGTAATTTCCGTCTATATTCCTTCTCTTGCAGGGATCATTCATAGGTTAGTGAAGAGCGCCCTCTAGCGTAATGGAAAGATCTCCATCAATGGCAGGGAATCCATTGGTAAATAGTCCATTTTTCAAATGGCGCTGTAACAGGCAGATTCACGTTTTGGCCTATAACTCTTGAACTGTATAGGCCAAAACGTGAATCTGCCTGTTACAGCGCCACCATGAGGATGATTTGAAGAATGTAGGGTGGCATTTCTTCCTTGGCCTAGTGGGGATGTGCGTACAAAGTATCACTAAAATCACTATAATGATAGAAAGCAATACATGATTTTTTTAACACTCATCTTTTAATTATTATCATTACAAACTAATAAAATAACCCTTGTTGTAAAAAAACTAAGTTGTCCTTTAATGCGTTAAGAACAGTGCTATTAGACGTTGCACTAGTGATGTAGTAGGCCAATGGTTCGCTCAGGAAGCTACGCGTGCCCTCTGCATCCCGGACCACGACGGCCCTCAGAGGACGGTCAAACTTTGAGATCTCGACGCGTCGCATGACCTTAGACCTGCCCCCTCCTTACCTGGCTTGATCCAGCAGCCACACCCAAGATTGTGTGCGCCATCTCAGATGCCGCCACATCAAGGCTGTAAAAGGCCGCAAAGGTCGAAGGAGACGACGAGTTTGCCACCGAGCATATTTCCTGCATCGATACCCCCCTGTAAAGGGCCCACGATGCAGCTACACTCCGAGTAGAGTGAGCCCTTAGTGACTAGTCCCTCTGGGACTACAGAGCCACTACTCTCATAGGCCAATCTGATTGTTTCCACGATTCATTTGGCCAAGGTTTTGTTTAGCCACCGCCTTCCTCTGGCCAGACCGGCAAAAGGAGACGAATAGCTAAGACGACCCACGGCTGGCTGCCGTCATCTGACAGTAACGTTTCAACGCCCTTACTGGACAGAGACAGTGCAACCTCTTGTCATTCACTGACGTGAACGGTGGAGGGTGGAAGGCCCCCAGCTCAACTGGGGCCCTAGCCACCACTCCAGTCTTAGACACAAACGCCAAGTTGGGTTTCAGTAAAACCCTCTTGCCGTCGTCTGAAAACCACTTGCACTCTGAGCTCACCGAAAGCGCCTGTATGTCACCAACTCGTTTGGCTGTACACAAGGCCACCAGGAGGACCGTTTTGAGACTCACGATCCTTAGATCCGCAGACTCAAATGGCTCAAAAGGAGGACGGCAGAGTGCATCCAACACCACCGCAAGGTCCCATTTTGGGAACAGAGGCCTGTTAACCGGCTTGGCCCGCCTAGCACCGTTCATAAAACGGCGCACCAGCGGTTGATGGCCCACCGTCTTGCCATCGAACCCCTCGTGACAAGCGGAAATGGCTGCCAGGTACACTTTGATGGTGGAAAAGGCTAAGTCCTTATTCAACCTATCCTGTAGGAAAGTCAGGATGCTGCCCACAGGCGCCTGGAAAGCCACCACTGGTGGCGACCGTCCTGCGCACCAAGACACAAAAGCGTCCCACCTGACGTCATACTGTAGTCTCGTGGAGACCGCTCTAGCCCCCTGAATGGTTGCTACCACATCAGGAGGCAACCCCTGCGAGTTCAGGCTCGCCCTTTCACGGGCCAGACCCACAGATCTAGTGCCTGTGGGTTCTCGTGGAACACCTCGTTCCCTTCCTGTCTCAGCAGGTCTCTGAAAGGAGGGAGGGGCCACGGCTCGCCGTAAAGGAGGGGAGATATGTCTGACCTCCACATGCCCCACGCCGGGGCTACTAACAGTACCGTCAGACCCTGGAGCCTGACTCTCTCCAACGTCAGAGATCAGTTCCAGGGGCGGGAAAGCATACAGTAGTACGTTCGGCCACTCGTGTGCCAAGGCATCCCCCATGGAGATGTCCTTGTCCCCTGCCGAGAAGAACCGAGAGCACTTCGTGTTCTCTCTGGATGCAAACAAATCGATCTGGGCCCGGCCGAACCGGATCCAGATCATGTCTGCTACCCGTGGGAGGAGTGACCATTCCCCGTACCGGAGCCCCCCTCTGGACAACAGGTCCGCCCGAGGTTGAGGAGGCCCGGTACATGAACTGCTTGAACCGACGCCAGGCGCGAGTCGCACCACAGCTTGAGGTTGCGAGCTAGATTGTCCAACACAAGGGAACCCAAGCCTCCTTGTTTGTTGACATAACACATCGTTGTGGTATTGTCCGTTCTGACCCGGACATGACACCCCAGGATGCGGCTCTCGAAGTGTCTGAGAGCGAGGAAGACCGCTAACAGCTCCAGGTAATTGATGTGGGCCTCCTTCAGAACGGAGTCCCACCTCCCCCTGGCTGAGTAGCCGTCGTGGACCGCGCCCCAGCCTGACAGGCTGGCGTCCGTGGTAACGACCTTCCAAGTCGACACAGCGCCTATTCTGACCCCTTCGGACAGAAAGGTCGCCTGTGACCATGGTCGGAGTGTCTCCACGCAATGTGGTGACACGACCACCCTCCGATACCCTTGGGTGTGCGGGACCCTCAGGGACCGCATCCACCTCTGAAAAGGTCTCATGTGAAATCTGCCCAACCGGACTAGGTGCAAGGCCGAGGCCATGAGACCCGCTGCCTGCATGCAGGTTCTGTATGCGACCCGACGCCCCAGACGAAGAGATTTTACGCATGACAGAAACCCGGCTATTCTGTCCTGAGACAGACGCGCCACCATTGTGGTTGAGTCCAGCAAGATCCCTATGAAGGTGGCCTGTTGGGCTGGGATCATAACGCTCTTCTGAGCGTTGATCGTGAACCCCAGGGACGTCAAGTGTGCAATGGCCATCTCTGTGTGCCGTGCCACCTCCTCCCTCGAGTCCGCTGCCAGCAGCCAGTCGTCGATGTAAGTCGACAGGCGGAGACCCTGCTGCCTCAGTGGAGCTATTGCCGCATCGTGCATTTCACAAAAACCCTGGGGCTCAGTGACATGCCAAAGGGAAGAACCGTGTACTCGTACACTTTCCCTTTGTAGCCAAAGCGCAGGAATTTCCGGTGCGGAGGGTAGATTGGGACGTGGAAATAATCATCCTTGAGATCTATACTCGTCCACCAATCTCCTTCTCGTATCGTGCGCAACAGCGTCCTGGTTGTTAGCATTCGAAAATTTAATGACCTTCAGATATCTGTTGAGGCTTTTCAGATTCAGAATGGGTCTCACGCCCCCCCCCCCTTCTTTTCCACCAGAAAATATTCCGTATAGAACCCCAGACGGTTCTGATCCGGAGATAATTCTCTGATCGCACCTTTGCTCAAAAGAGACAAAACCTCCTCCCTCAGCGTCACGGCCGCAAGGCCCGACGCTCGAGAAAACAGTACTTTGTCTGACATCGGAGGTTTGCTGGAAAACTGTAACCTGTAGCCCTTCTGAACAGTGCGTAGCACCCAGGGATTTGGTTTGCAAGATTTCCATTGATCCAAACACCGAGCGAGGGGATTCAACGGGAAGGTGGGGGCTGCTGACGTCACCTGCTCCGTGGAGCTCGCTTCCGTCCCCATGGGGACCGTTAGCGTCAGCTGGGTCCATGGGGAGGCGCGGGGTATTGACGTCATCGACACCGCAGAGCGCGTGCTCGTTCCCGAGGGAAGCGGAGGCGCCGTCGCTCTGAGTGTCGTCACAGCGGAACCTGTCTGCGACGAGGGTGCTACCCGGAACACAGCTCTCGTCCCCCAAGGGGAGCGTGTCTGGTGTAACACCGGGGATTTCTGACATGGCAACATCCGCCTCTCCTCGTCCGCCATTTTGGGGAGGTCGAGGGAGGCGGCCATCTTGTCTTTGAAAATCGTCACAGCGGAACCTTTCTGCGACGAGGGTGTTACCCGGAACACAGCTCTCGTCCCCCAAGGGGAGCGTGTTCGGTGTAACACCGGGGACTTGTGACATGTAAACATCCGCCTCTCCTCGTTCGCCATTCTGGGGCGGTTGAGGGAGGTGGCCATCTTGTCTCTCCTCTGTCCCACAGAGGCGCTTTGCTGCCATCTGCCGGACGGATGAGAGAACTGGCGTAGTTAGATATTTTACTTTTACATGGGGAACTTCCCCTATACCTTGAAAGCAACACTTTTGAGACATTTGATTAATTGTAAAAGGTTGTACTACCTTCAATTGATTCAAGTTGGTCATTGCATGCTTCGGTATCGTCCCAGCAGTTCGGACTGTCTTCCAGGGGACAGACCGAACACTGTGGGCTCATGACAGAGAGATGATGACGGGGCACCCCATTTGCTTCGGGGTGCGATCCGCATCGCATTTTCACAGGGGAAATAATGAGCGGTTGTGTAATTGGCAATACTTTTATTCCACACACAGGCTGCACATCTTTCACACACATAGGGACCACAGGACGACAATACATTTGAACTCTGTTCACACAAAGCGTCTCTTTTAGTCTCTTTGTCCCCGTGGAGCCGCCTGTGGCTCTGTCCGTCGGGGCAAGGCAAGCGCCAGTCCTTTTCCCTAAGTGCAGCTGGGGAAAGGGCCCTACACCACACCGACCTAGTGGTAGTGGTGGGGCCAGCTGAGGGCCCGGTGAAACCGGGGGGAAAATGTCACCTACCCCGTCCTCTTCCACTAGCCCCGCTGTCCTTACGTTGGGGTTTTGGGGAAGAGGGGGGTGGGGGGGGACGTTTCTCGTCCTTGCGTCTGACGTCGCCCACTCCGAGCGAACCAGGCCGTCCCTCCCGGGAGCTGGTTCTGGTCGAAGATGAGCGCGATGTACCCCGTCGGCGAGTGGGGCCAGGGGGGCCCCACCTGTGGGCCTCTTTTGAGGCTGATTTTCAGCAGGTGGGGCCAGGGTCAGGAGACCAGTCGCTGCCTCCCTTCTCTGTGTCTCCTCCGCCTTTGTGCTGCGCAGCAGCTCGGCGGCCGTGTGAAACAGATTATCCGCCTTGAGGGGGAGATGGAGGAGCTTCAAGGCGACGCTTTTGTCCGCCTCGGAGGCGAGTTTGAGCCATTTCGCCCTTTCCATGTCCGCGACGAGGGCCATGGCTCGACCCGTCCACATCATGCCGTGGCAGGTGCACATGATAGCAATCTGCACCAGCCGCTCGAGCTCTGTTGCATCTACGACCCACTCGGCGTGTACCTCTGCAGCTGTGGCCTGGTCCCCCAGGGGCTTGGCTACCAGCTCCACGAGTCTCTTGGCGGCCGATCCTTGCAGGAGGGCCACGGCGTTGAATGCCTCCGCAGCATGGCCCGAGGCCCTGTAGAGGACGTTCAGCGACCCGGTGTTGGCCCTCCTGTTCTGGTCCGTAAAGACGGGCTTGTCGTCGACGAGCTTTACGGAGCCAGGCTTGCCGTCTCCGAGACTCCTGGCCAGAGCCTGGTCCATCGGGGGAAGGCCGGCGACCCCCAGGTCCGCAGCAGAGACGAGCTTCGTCGCAAACCCTAGTTTGGATGGCTCCTCTCTTTCTGCCCACGAGAACTGCAGGGCATTCCTGACGACGCTGGCCTCGGGAAGCAGTTTGGATTCCACCCGTCTGGGGGGAAGGGCTGCCAGACCTTGGAAACCTGGAACCGGGGCTGCGCCTGCCACCTTCAGGGCCTCCATGGGCTGCTCCAGGCCGCATCTCGCGATGGTAGCCACCTAGCCTAGCTTAGCGCTCCTAGTTTACGGCCTAGCCTGCTAGGAGTCTAAGCTAACCCGACACGGCGAAAAAAACTTGAGAGGATAGGAAAGGAAATTAAATTAAATAATAGAAACGCGGGAGCGTTTTAATAACAAAACTTTCATTCTCGAAACTCCCGTAGAGGTGCACTCCGTGCCCTCGCTCTGGGTTTGTTGGGTTCGAGGAGCAAAGTTCTCCGTGCTGTTGTGTTGTGTTGTCTGCGCGTTCGCTGTGCAGAGTGAAGAAGAGGGCGTACTCCTGTTACACGAGGGGTTTTATACTCCTTCCGGACTACCGGTTTCGCGTAACATGACCCTATCCAATGAAATTGTCGCGGGAGTCCATGTGTTTTTGCTCTGTGCATCGCCAGGGGGCGCTGATATCCCATAAGTAATCATATTACGAAAGAGAGACATAACAACTAAAGTTTTCAAATAATTCAAGTGGAGTAAAAGTACAATATTTGCCTCTGAGATGTAGTGGAGTAGAAGTAAAAGTATTGGACATTGGGAATACTCAAGTAAAGTACACATACCTCAAAATTGTACTTAAGTACAGTACTTAAGTAAATTAAGTAGTAGTTAGTTACTTTCCACCACTGAGTGTGAGTGGCTGTCGTGCAGTGCGAGAGCAGAGGGGAGGATTGTGATTAGTGCCCGTGGCGATATTGTTGGCCCTGGAGGATTGCCCAATCGCAATTATTTGTGATAATCTTAATTATTTGTGATAATCTTAATTATTTGAGATAATTGCAATTATTTGAGATAATCGCATTTTTTTTTGGCATAATCGTCAAGTTATAAGTGTTACATTTTCTAAAATAGTGGAAATAGCAGATCTACAAGCTCAACACATGGATAAGACTTTTAACCGGTTTTATATATCACAATAATGTGACTTCTGTTTCTCAGATCTCCTCCCTCCTCAAAGACCACGCCCACCTCCACGAGGAATTCTGGGTATTCTTCAAAGACCTCCACGGCGATCGGCCGGCAGAGCCGGCCCGGCCTGAGACCCCGGCAAAGGCAAACGACTCCGTTTCCCGCAATGCCCGGAATCGAACCAGGAAGAGAGCGACGAGACGCCAGCGTTCCAAGACCAAGAGGAGGAAAGGAGGAGTCATCCAAAAGAGGAGACAAGAGGAGGAGGAGCAAGGGGAGGAGCAAAGGGAGCTTGTAGCGAAGGTGCGTATAGGGGGATAATGTAATTTGTCCAGCCCTATGGAATGCTTGTGTACTTAAAGGGATAATTCACCCCCAAAAAATATTTTTTTCTATCGATTTGTCACCCCATTAATTTTTTGGTCGCAATAATTTGATGCCGGTTATCAAATGATTGGCTTAGGAATGCGACAAAAACAAACAAATATCCATGAGTCTCCATGTGGTGACTAATCGATAGGAAAAAAGTCATTTTGGGGGTGAACTATCCCTTAAATACTTCCTAAGGGTAATCAAAACAATATTTTAAATATGTTTTATTAGAGCATGCATTCCATACAGTCCATAGGGCTGGACCACACATAGACAAATGACATCATCAACTTGCGACGGCCGTTGTCCGCCTTCAGTAAAAGATGAGATTCTTAAGATTCTAAAATAAATAAAATGTTGAATGCGTTCTTAATTTTAGTTATAGAAAGCAATTATAATGCATTAAGGGATATCAGACTTATTAGCCAGGGATCCTTATAACAATCAGAGTCAGATTTTCAGATAAAGCTGGACAGTGCAACACATTTGGTGCCACTGTTTACAGAATATTATCGTTCATCAGGGTGGACGCTCACATAATTATAGTTATAGTCATCAAGGTTGTACTTTATTTATTTATCTTGTGTACAGGTACATAAGAGTAAAACATATTTTAGTTTGGATGCCTTCAGACAATGCAGCAGCATAGATAATAACAACAAAATAATGATAAAATCATTAAAAAAAATTAAAGAAAAGAAAGCGTGCAAAAAAAGAGGGTTAGCGTTTCCCTTTGCCCTGGATCGTTCTAGTTCTGGTCAGTTTGTTCATGTACCTGATTGTATGGGGGAAGCAGCTTTTTTGCAGTCTATTGCCAGTAGCTTTGAGACTGCATAGCCGTTTTTGGTTGGGATGGCTTGGATCCTTGATGATTCGGCAAGTTTTTCTGACGCAGCGTTCGTCGTACAGGGCTTATTGTAAGTCGTTTTTAAAATCATAATAAAAAAGGACAGGTTTTAGACATCCGACAGTGACAATATTTTGTTCATTATTATTGGCGTCCTTTTACCCTAATGTATCCACAGCAGTGGTTCCCAGACTTTTTAGCTCGAGACTCAAGACATTTGATGTCGCCGCCGGGGCCCGATCTTGTGAAAATAGCACATTGCACACAAATAGCGCATCGCAACGCATTGTGAGCTTGTAGATCTGCTATTTTCATTAATTCTTAAACTTTTGTTTCTTTCGCATTTATGTTATTTCTTTTAATTTATTTTTGAAGTTCTATTGAATTTTGCATTTTTGTGGACATTTCTTTTGAAATGATAGTAATATAAAACAAAATGTAGGAAATTTAAAATGAAGGGATATTTACTCGCGACCCGTAGAAATGGGTCTCAACTCACTGTTGGGGAAACACTGATCGACGGTACTCTTTCTTGTAGCCTGTAGTCTGTATCTTAACTGCTGTGCTGCCTCTGGAGACTAAGTTTCCCCTGGCTGGATCAATAATGGTCTTATCTTATATTAGGGGGAGGAGCAGAGAGAGGAGAAGGAGGAGCTTCCAATCTGTGCCAGAAACATCAGTGTGATTCTTCCCACTGGAGAGAAAGTGACTGTGTGGACACGGTGAGTACAGCCGTGTGTGTGTGTGTGTGTGTGTGTGTGTGTGTGTGTGTGTGTGTGTGTGTGTGTGTGTGTGTGTGTGTGTGTGTGTGTGTGTGTGTGTGTGTGTGTGTGTGTGTGTGTGTGTGTGTGTGTGTGTGTGTGTGTCGCAATTACGACACGTTGTGAGTTTGTATGTTGGCTATTTTTGTGCAACACTGAAGTGTAAATGGTTTCATACTAATCCATTTAGTTGAGTATTTAAAAAAAAATCTACTCCAAATTGTTCCCGAACATTATATTGATGTATAAAAAATTTAACAAATGATCAAAATAATTTGCTTCTCGATTAAGCGAAAAAGTTATTCATTTATAGTTCATTTTCATATGAACCATTATGTTTGGGGAAAAAGAGGGGCACGGTGGCGGTCCTGGGCTCGATTCCCGCCGGGGACACTGTGTCCGCTGGGGGCGTGTCTTCTCCTCCGCGTCATCAGCACCCAGTGAAATCAGTGAAAGGGCCTACTCTGTGTGGAGTTTGCATGTTCTCCCTGTGTCTCCTAGGGTAGTTAATACCCTCACAAAATCATGTAGTAATCCTAGTCACTATACCGCCTCCCCCTGGCCAGCCGGGGCTCCTGATGGAGGGGAAGGGAACTGGTTGGAATAACGTGTTCCTTCCACGCGCTACGTCCTACCGGGGAAACTCCCCCATGTCAGGTGACAAGAAGGTCAGTTGGTTCTCATGCATTGAAGGAGGCATGAGCTCGGTCCTGGCCTCCCTAGGCTGGTGGGGGGAGTGTTGCGCCCAGGATCACTTAGAAAATTGGCACCAGGTGAAAAAAGGATTACAAAATCGTGGGATAAAAAATAAACAAGATGTTTGGGAAAAAAGTGACAGCCATGACGTATATTAGTGATGGGTCGTTCATGATCAATTCGTTCATAAGAACTAGTTCTTTGCCGTGAACGAACCCGTTCACTTCCTGAAACTGTTACGTTCGCGATTTTGTTCCAGCCAATCTCCCCCCCCCCCCCGCGCCCCCGCTCCGCACACGTCACGCACACAGGACGGGAGGTCGCGGGCTAAGCTTAGACCTGTCACCGGACCATACAAGCTGTTTAACGTGCCGCGCGCACTCACTGCCGGCCGGAACCGGAAGCGCTACTGAACGAGAACGTGAACGAATCATTGGCGTGAACGAAATTGTTGGTTCACTGAAATTAACGTTTTTTTCCCACCACTAACGTATATTGTGTGTTTATATCCAATTGGTCATTTCAGAGAGGAAGACCGGGCCATCCTAACCGCCTGTCAACAGGGTGGAGCCAACCGGAAGACGTTTCGTCGAGTCTCCACCCAGCTGGGAAACAAGACGGCCAGTGAGGTGAGAGAGTGACCAGTTGCTTCCTGGTTCATCCCAAGGCTATGATAGAAGAAGGTAACGATGATCCACGGGTCAGTCAGGCGCCATTGAGGATAACGCGCATGGGAGGCAAAGCTGGACCTGGACGTTTAGTGAAATACATTGGAGTCAATGAGAGGCGGCATGGACCAGCTTGTGAACAAACACTCAGTCAATCGGTTCTGGAATATAAAAGAAGACATACCACAGGTTGTTTTCTAATCACTTGTTTTTCGATGTGCACAGTGTATCATTTTATTGAGGCATCTAAACCGCTGTGTATCGTTTCTGGCTCGTCAATGGTCGACAGTCTTGCGATATTTTGTCACTTCCAGAATCGTGCTTTGTGCTCTTTAGAGACCTCAGTAATATTATACAGCGTACACATCGGAAAACAATGTGTGATACAGTATGTCTTATTTTCCTGGGCTGAGTATTTTATAAAGGTTGCAGTCGTTGAGAAATAGTGTGAAAATGACATAGATGCCCGTACCTTCTTTTTAATTACCTTGGTTCATCCTTATAAGAAGGAAAGGACATCTACGTCACTTCTTTGGCTTTATAATGTTATTGAGGCATTTAAAAAACACAGAGTACATTTGTTATTCTTTAGAATGGGCTGGTATCGCAACACAACCAATTATCGCCATACTGCCGAGCGCTGTTTAGATGCCTCAATAAAATGACATAGTGTGCACATCGAAAAGAGGTTTCGGCCCACAGCTACGATATACAGTAGTGTTTGTTCATAAGCTGGTCCAGCTGGCTCTATTGACTGCAATGCACTCCACAGAACTTCCGCTTCCAGTTTGCCTCCCATGTATGTCAATGGCGCATGCCAGTGTTGAATGCTTCCCTACCTTCATTTCAGATTCCTTATTTAACCGATTAAGACCTGAGGCCGGCCTGGCATGTCGCGGGTTCGAATCCCGATCCCGACGACCGTTGCTTCGTGTCACTCCCCATCTCTCTCCCCATTTCCTGTTGGTCTACTGTCCTATTATTAAAGGCATAAAAGCCCCAAAACAAATCTTTTTTTTCAAAGACCTGAGACTAATTCTAGAAATGCCTTCTAAATCAGTAGTTCTCAACTTTTTCGTAATTCAAAATGTTTAAAAAATGTTCAAACATAGCAGATTTACAAGCTTTGTGCCACGCTGTGAGCTTGCATATCTACGATTTTTGAATAGCCAACGCTAAAAGCTAAAATGACAGATGTTTTTCCCGGTTTTAACACATCTCCTGCCAAGGTATTAACTCATTAAGTGCCAGAATTGCCAGAATTATTTCATATATGTTGTCCCAGTGCCAGAGTTTTTTTACACAATAACATTCCACCCGCGATCGGCCATTTTGGGGCTATGGTTCGTTGAAAATGGGTGGTTTTCAATGCAAAAAAAGGAAACTGAGATAAGAGTGTTTTTCTAAAAATCCTTTAGTCAGGGTGGATGGATGTGACGTTTTTTGGAATGACGTCACATCCACAAACTTGTTCTCTGAGTGACGATGGATCATCCCAAAGCTGTGTTAGGGTGCCCCTTGTGGAATAAAAAATAAAAAAAATTGATAATAGAACGACTTTATGCGTCTTTGCGGGCAAGAGCACTATTTAATTGAACGACTTTATGCGTCCATGGCGGGAAATGAGTTAATGGGTTAAGAAGGAAAGGATCACTTTTTGGTCTGGAATTTCCAGCTGTAAGATTCGTTATCGTTTTATCATGAGACTGCCAAACAATAGCTGGTGCTGATTTTTCAAAAATAGCAGATCTACAAGCTCATAGCGCGGCACTTGGTCTGCGCTATGAGCTTCATAATCTGTAAAGAAATCTAAAAAAAAAAGGAAAATTTCCATGGCCCCTTGCGGGAAACAAAGCATTGTACCCAGTCATATATCTGCTATTTTTGAATAGCCAAAGAAATCTAAAATGACAGAGATGCGTTCCCGGTTTTAATGGGTCGATAAGTACCTTGGTTCATGTATTTAGAAGAGGCAGTGTCACCTCAAACTTTTATGTATTTACATAATAACAAACAATAAAGATAGAAAGAATTGTCTGTATTTAAAAATATTTTATATTTTGACAGCCGGTCCTATAAAAAATCTCACTCTCCTCTCCTCTCCTCTCCTCTCCTCTCCTCTCCTCTCCTCTCCTCTCCTCCAGGTCAGTAATCGGTTCAGACACCTCATTCAACTGTTCCACTCCGCTTCCCATAAACCCACTTCCTGTTCTGTGGAGGATCAGCCAATCAACAACCAGGAGGCGGCCCCTGACTGACCACCAACCAGCCCAGGGGTTCTTAAAGTGGGGGTCCAGGGACCCCCAGGGGTCCTTGAGGGGCTTTTCAGGGAGGTCCCCAGCAACGTTAGTTAATATAGCAATATAGCAGTTTAACCACTTTAACCCAATATACATCTACAAGCTTCACAACGTGTTGTGAGCTTTTAGATTGGCTATTTAAAAAAAAAAATGAAATTAGCACGAAATCTGAAAGAATTCAGGTGGGGGTCTGCGGTCAAATATATATATATATATATATATATATATATATATATATATATTAATTTGGGGTCCTTAACTCTTTAACTGCCAGAGTATATACACAATCTACCCCCTTCCCTGCCATAGAAAATACATTGCAAAAATAGGTAAAATGTGAATTTTGTCTCTATTTTTTTTTTTTTTTTTTTGTCTTTATTTTTTAACATTGAAGTGAATGGAGCAAAAAATCTTCGCATCGCGTTATCTCCTGCTTCCTTTGTGATAAACGAAAAATTTAAAAAGCCAAAAAATAATAATCTCGTCGACGGCTGGCTGAGCCATGCAGAGAAAAACGAGAAATCTCGTCAATGGCAGGTAAAGAGTTAACATGAAAACATTTGAGAACCATTGCCCGAGCCCAGTGGTTCTCAAAGTGGGGTCTGGGGGACCCCCAGGGGTCGTCCAGACCCAATGTGTATTGTCCATTTTGTGTGTATTGTCCATTTTGACAATACACATCTTGTTCGGGGCGTCCCTTGCACAACATATTTTCAGATGGGGGTCCGTGGCCAAATATATCTATTAATTTGGGGGTCCTTGACATAAGAACATTTGAGAACCATTACACTAGCCAATGAGAGCCAACGTTCGCTATACCATTACAGATGACTCTTGAGGCCAATTTATGGTTGGAGCAACACGAAGTGTCTCACAACCAGTGTTGATTTTGACAGCAAATTTTTATATAGTTTTAGTCCTAGTCTTTTGAATAAAATTCCATTTAGTCATATTTTAGTCGTCTGAATTTTCTTAGTCTAGTTTTAGTTGACTAAATATCATAAGATTTTAGTCAATTAAATCTACAGTTGATTTAGTTGACTAAAATTAATTTTGGCAGGCCTTGATGGTGTCGTAATGGCTGATTTTTTGCCGAAAATAGCAGATCTACTAGCTCACAACACGTCTGCGCGCGTTGTGAGCTTGTAGATCGGCTATTTTCGGAGTGTGACACCTGCGCGCAACCAAGCATGAAATGACTTGTCTTGTCGTAGTTCTACTGGATCTCTTCTCCACTAGTCCCTCACTAACATTTTAGTCTAGTTTGTATTTGTTCGCGAAATTGTCAATATGTTTTGTCATAGTTTTAGTCATCATAGCTTAGTTTTTTATTTCGCTTTTGTTTCGTTTTCGTCAATGAAAAAAGGTAGTCTACGGACATTTTTCATCATAGTTTTAGTCGACAAAACGAACACCGCTCACAACGTTCTGAGATTTGAGCAGTCATACTTTCTGCGACTTGCGAACAGTAAAATGTAAACAAGGAAGTGAATGGTTTGTGTATGTCCGTGGTAGCGGAACTTACCTCGTCTTCCCAACGTTGCATTTTTCCAGAGGTACGCGACCCCCTTCGGCAGACGTCCGCCACAGCCCATTTTTTGTCGTTTTGACATCACTTTCGTCCTGCGGCGCGTCGTTTGACACACTTGTCAAAGCATGAATTGGCCTTTACTGTGAACATTGAACCTGTGGCGTTATAGTTACAGAACGCTCTTTAATCACTAGATTGAAAGCTGACCGGTACAACCACAGTCTAATGCTGTTGTACTGGGAGCTGACCGGTACAACCACAGTCTGATACTGTTGTACTGGGAGCTGACCGGTACAACCACAGTCTGATACTGTTGTACTGGGAGCTGACCAGTACAACCACAGTCTGATACTGTTGTACTGGGAGCTGACCGGTACAACCACAGTCTGATACTGTTGTACTGGGAGCTGACCGGTACAACCACTGTCTGAAACTGTTGTACTGGGAGCTGACCAGTACAACCACAGTCTGATACTGTTGTACTGGGAGCTGACCGGTGCAACCACAGCTGTTGAAGGTTTTGTGTCTTGCTAAACTTAGATGTAGTTGTTATTAATTGTATTATTAATAAGAATATCTGGAGGTTACAGGTAGCCTTGCTATACACCATTGTGTATTATTATTGATATTTATGTTTTATTTTGTTTTGTTTGAGAACCTTGTGTTTACGTGGCAATAATGATGACTAGATTTCTTACTGAAGTGTTGTGATGACCAGTGTTATCTGTTTGAACATGAATGTGATGTATGTTCAAGTTGTTAATAAAGATCGTATTAAACTGAAAGAGGAAATAATTTGTCTGATCCTGTTAATTATTGTAAATTAGTACAGTAGATACTAATACAGTTGATAGACGAGTATCTCTCTGTTAAGAGGTCACAAATTCACACTGAAGTTTCATTCACACTGTGATGGAACAAGATCTGTTCTGAAATGAAACCATGTGTTAAGATGTTTTCCAGATGTCAGACCCCAATTATTTTAATGTAATGATCCAAAGTAGTAAAGCAAATGTACTTGATTAAACAAAAACTCATATCGGTTTGGTAATCTAGAACAAATAACTAAGATGTGACAATGATGGGTGTGAGTTTTAATGACATTACTAAGGCTAAAACTAAACTGTCTGCTGTCAATAAAAGAGTAAATCTGAGGACAGAGTAAAAATGTTCTAACTGATGGTGTCATAATGAACCATGATCATCAGTGGCTGCATCTGGTAGCTTCAGTCATTCTGTGAGGGGGAGAGGTGTTTGCTTTCGATTTTCATATTATAACCGGACAGGAAGCTGAGGGTTCACAATTTGAAGGTTAGCACTGAAGGGGCAAGTCCACAAAAGGGCACATATGCGCACGCCGATTTTTGAGGTGGTCTTTTCGTGGGTGTCCCTCGTGCCATTTCACACCAGAAATGTAGTATGTTGGTTATGCTAATAGGGCAAGATGTTCCACAATAACTTGGCCCATGTCATTACTGCCATTACCCTTTCCTCTGCCTCCTGCATTGGATACAGGATAGGTGGGCACTAGGGACACCTGGGCACCTCAATGTAAAATTGGCTATTTTGTCCAAAATTTCAAAAATATATATATTGAAAAATGGTCTTAAGTAATGTCAAGTATGATGCGAACATGCATGGTACATCATTATCAGACTTACTTGTATCCTTTAACTGCTTGTTTATGCCCCAAAATGATTGGATATACAGATTTTGTAGCAATTTGTAGCAAGAAATATTAGACCTTAATTGCCGAATGTTTAAACATGTTCTAATCATGCACACAGCGCACTTTACTTTGAAACATTTTCCAATTATTGTCTCCGCCAGGCTGAAAGGCATGGCGAGAGAGTATGTTTTACCCTCCGTCCGTCCGTCCGTGTGTGTGTCAAATATTTCACATGGGCCTGTTATAGCGCCACCTGGAGGCCGATTTGTGCAAAATTTGTACAGATTTTATCCAAACGTCATGCAAATCGGTACACAGAATCTCTATAGTCATGTGATCAACACGGATCTGTCCGATTTCCCATATTATATCCTGATTGGCTAAGGTTGGATTCCAAAATGTGCAGGATTGGTCCGTTTTGAACGAAATGCCTCAAATCATGAACGCAGCTTGCGATTTCCGTGAAATTTCACAAACACCTTCCCTCTAGGCCAAGGAAGAAATGCCACCCTTTTTCACATTGGCCTGTTATAGCGCCACCAGCAGGTCTAATTTAGCAAAACACATTTTTGGAACAAAATGCCTCAAATCATGAATGCAGTGTCTGATTGCCGTGAACGACCTAAGAATAAATGGCACCCTTTTCACATTGGCCTATTATAGAGCCACCAGGAGGCCACAATAACGTACCTGAACGTAGACCTGTGCTCCGAGGAGCACTTTTTCTAGTTTTGAATGTTTTGGTAGGACATGATTTCTAAAAAATCGTGAGAATCTGGGACATTCTGTGAACTTTCTGAACTTGTAGATCAGCTATTTTCACTTTCACTTTTGATCTGTGAAAAATTACCCATAATTCACACATAAAAAAAAAAAAAAAAAACTTCAAGCAAGAATAAATTAAGAAAGCAAAGAAATATATATATATATATATATATATATATATATATATATATATATATATATATATATATATATATATATATATACAGGCATTTATTTATTTATTTCTTAATTTATTCATGCTTGAAGTTGTTTTTATTTTTTTTAAATGTGTGAATTATTATGGGTAATTTTTGGAAATCTTTTGAAATAATAGCAATTAAAAACAAAACGTTAAAAAGACAAAAAAAAATGATATTTAGTCGCGACCTGTAAAAAAAAAGGTCACTGACCCCAAAATGGGTCCTGACCCACTGTTTAGGGAAACACTGGCCTCATGCATATCAAGTACTTGAATTGAAAACGGTTGACAATCTATGCTCTGACCTAACGGTATAACTGCAGGGACTCCAACATGGGGGTCTGTTTATCATACTCAGGCATGCAATGCTCATTTGGTATGTTCTTGCACTCTATTTCAATGACGTGACGTGCACGTCGCTTAACACCTACACTGCAAGTCACACAATGGACAATTGATATGCATCTAGGCTTATTCCTATATTAATTCGCTAGGTGTGAGTCGGGAGCCTTTGAAAACTTTGTTGAGGTGTGAATTTAAAGTAGTTTTAAATCTATGCGTGTGCCTGCGCGTGCTCCTGGTCAAATAGGTTCATGCACGGCGTGCAAGGCCGTCCTGTGAGCATTGCACCCCTGATCATACTGATACCAGGAACGATAAATAAATCACCACAGTTTGAACTGTGACAAGTCCAGGTGGACTGTAGAAGTCCGGTGGTCATGAACTTTCTGGTTGAAGCCAAACGCACACAAAAACAAACAAACGGAGGAATCACAAGTTCTGCTGCTCTTTGTCCTCTGGACTGAGGTTTGACCAGATATTCTGAAGAAGGTCTACACTACAATACATTCTCCTCTGAAGAAGGTCTACACTACAATACATTCTCCTCTGAAGCACTTCAAGTTTTCAATTTAGGTTAGTTTTAATTTGTTTTCAAAGTGGGTTTGCCAGTTTAGTTTTCATTTTGTGGAAAATGCTTAGTTTTAGTTGAGTTTGTATTATTTTTAGTTTTTTAGATTGTAATATGGGGCAGGCTAGGAGACATATTTAAAAAGCTCAGAATAAATGAGAAAATAGCAGATCTTGTTGATCTTGTAGATCTGCTATTTTCACTATTTAAAAAAATATATATTGGACTCTTACAAAAATAAATACAATTTCCTCTATGGTTTAAGTTATTTTCAGTTAGTTTTGTGAACACACAATACAGTTGCAGTTAGCTATTGTTTTGTTTTTTGTTTTTATGTCAGTTAACTAAACTATTTTGTCAATTGTAGTTTATGTTATTTTATTATATCTAGTTAACTGTAATAACTCTGCTCTGGAGGTCTAACCAACACTATATTCTCCTGTTAAGGATCCATGCTGCAGAAGATGATGAGACTCACTGTGTGCTTGTTGTTCCTGAGCTGTGTGTTCTGCCTGGCGACAGG
Organism: Gymnoscopelus braueri; assembly: GCF_963280865.1. Classification (NCBI taxonomy): domain Eukaryota; kingdom Metazoa; phylum Chordata; class Actinopteri; order Myctophiformes; family Myctophidae; genus Gymnoscopelus; species Gymnoscopelus braueri. The sequence goes on from NC_137613.1 coordinate 52,874,081, forward strand.
ACAGACATACAGCCAGATGGAACCTCGCCTGAAGAGCTTTGTTGATCTGGCTCTGATTAGAGCTAATCAACAATTTGATCGTGGACATGTGAACTTCTTTGAAATCGGTGAAGTAGCAACGGTAATGTGTATTGTTTGTTTTCATGAATGTAGCTTTACGTTATGATACGTGTGTTCTCTTGTGAAACACAGATCAGAGCTGTTCCAATGTATCTGCTATCTAACTTAATGCTGTGGAATGACTCAGCCGTTATAGATCAGAGATTGGGAAAAAAAGACTATTCTGACTAGACAGAAACAATTGTGACCACTTGTGATTTGGCGCTTGAATTGAATTGAATTGAATTGAATTGAATTGAATTGAATTGAATTGAATTGAATTGAATTGGGTCATGTCTTGTTCTCTTGTAGCTCACACCCCGGGTGAGAATTGACGTGCGTTTAAAGAACACAGAGTGCACAAAGGCTTCGGGTGCAAAGGACCACACACATCGCCCTGAATGTCCGTTCAAACGGGTTTGTGAAATACATTACATTCACTTTGAAACTGTGAAGCTGTGCTGGTTATAACAACAATTATAACAATAATAATAAGCATCCTACTGATGACATCACTGGAAGGACTTCCAGCTCCCATTTATCCCAATTTTTTTTTAAAAAGTCTAAGCAAAATACACTTACATTTGTTTGTTTATTTTTTCTAATAATATATACACGATGTGCATATTAAACCAGCAGAGTTTGAAGTTGTCTGTTTATCAGTCTGTGTTTCATCTGTGTCCATCTGTCTGTCTGTCTGTCTGTCTGTCTGTCTGTCTGTCTGTCTGTCTGTACTGTATGTCTGTCTATCTGTATGTTTGTCTGTCAGCTCCAGGTTCGTTGCATGGTGTGTAGCCCGGATCCAAACACCAGCGATCCTTTCATCGACTGTGTTCGCTATGCAGAGCAGAGCACGGTAAATATCTGTCTCTGTTTCTTACGTGTTCCAAAGCATTTCATCAGCGAGCAGGGCCTTTCTGCCATGCATCTCTATGGTAAAGACACCAAGCTTACACTTACACTTTTTACTTGTGGAGAGGAGCCCCAGCTCATCAATGTCAAGTTTGATACTCCTGGCTGTGGGTGACAACCAGTGGTGGAAAAAGGACTCACATTTTCTACTTAAAGGCATACTAGGTAACGTTTTCAACAAAACTAAAGTTAAATTGTATATCTTTTGTGAGTGGCAAAAGTTTCACAACACCCACTCCATGAATTTCACCCCCGGAAGCCTTTTATTTATATATTTTATATTGAACGTGGACTGGGGGGACTTTCCCGGGGAAATGACGTCATCTGGCCGGAAAACGGAGGTGGAAATGCACTGGTTTCCTGTTTGGCCAGGAACTACCGCAACGGTTTCCTGTTTGGCCAGGAACTATCGCGCTAATAACAAAAATGAACCTCACGCTGATTTTAAGAGAATGTAGGATTAGAAGATCGAAAAAGAACAGAAAAAGAAAGCACAGCTCATGGTAACTAATGCTCCACTGGCTAAGAGAAACGATCCGTAGATAGTATAAAACAATTAAAAGATCGCTTTTTGAAACGCTTCCGGTGAAAACGAATGGAATTCTGGGTAAATCACAAGTAAATATATCTATTTTTTATTATTTTATAAAATATAATAACAATAAAATCACAGTTTTGTGAAAAGTGAAAGTGAAAATAGCTGATCTACAAGTTCACAAAGTTCACAGAATGTCCCATTACAAGTTCTCAAATGTATAAAGATCTTTTGAAAATAGCAGATCTACAAGCTCACAATGCGTCATGATGCGACGCATTGTGAGCTTGTAGATCGGCTATTGTCAAATGGATGAAATGTATATATATATATATTAGGGGTGTAACGATACATTTTAACAACGATTCGATACGTATCACGATACTTGGTTGTCGATACGATACATGAACGATACAGGTTAATTTAGAACGATACGATATGTTTCGATTCAGTGATTTAGTCGATACGATACATGAACGATACAGGACAGGTTAATTTAGAACGATACGATTCGATTCAATGACTTAAAATCGATATAGTAACTATTTATTTACCCAAAAATTCTGTGTGAAAAATAAATACCTGGATACTGGATATAAACCCCTCTTTCTCTTTTTTTCTTCTTAAAAGTACTTAGTTTGATATAATTGATTATTTGCATTGCAGAACGATTCGATACGATTATTTGCATTGCAAAACGATTCGATACGATACAAAGTCAAACGATACGATATTTAGCTGTTTGCATATCGATATAGTAGATCGTTGAAAATTCAAAACGATGCATCGATGCAGTTACTGTATCGTTACGGGCCTAATATATATATATATAGGGCTGAAGTGGTTAATATACAGTATTTGCCTCTGAGATGTAGTTGGAGTTGAAGTAAAAGTATTGGAAATACTCAAGTAAAGTACAAATAGGCTATACCTCACAATTGTTCTTAAGTACAGCACTTTCCAACCACTGGTATCACCCTCCCCCCTGGCTTCCCTCCCCCGAACACGGGATGGATTCTAACCCACAACCACCGCGGTGCTGGGTAGGTACTTTCACCACTGTGCCACCCGAGTGCCTGTATATGAAATGCTTTTTGTGGGCATAACCCTTTAAGCCATTGGTTCTCAACCAGTGGTCCGGGGACCACCAGTGGTCATGGGGCGGTACCAGGGGGTCCCCAGCAAAATTTGCGTTATTTTAACCACCTAGCTTTGGCTATTCAAAAATAGCAGATCTACAAGCTCATAGCGCGGCACTCGGTGCCGCGCTATGAGCTTGTAGATCTGTTATTTTTTGGGGAAAAAAACATGAGAATGTGTGCAAATATTTGAATATATATATACATTTTTAACTCAAATCTTTGCTTCTGAGGGTCCCTGGCACAAAACATTTTCAGATGGGGGTCCGCGGCCAAATGTAAACTGCTCACAAAATGTAAGGAAACTTGAATTTGGGCCATTATATCTCCCCTTTACTAATACCAATTAGTAAAGTGTTATATATCATTTTTATCAGTGATTAGTCACCTTTACAACGAGGTACAGCTTGTAAGCATCGGGCATTCATGGAATGAGCAACACAGGCAAACGTATGGGTAGCGCCGAGCAAAAATTTGCCAAAAAGGCCTGTTAGACTTTTCTGCTGACATTCAATGTCGTGACATTCATGACATTCAATGGGCTTCAGGTGTGTGCCAGTCACAGGTGTGTGCCTAATTAAAATTAGCACCTGAGCATGATTTCTGCAAGTTGTTGGGTTTGTGGATTCTCCAAAAAGCAAAAATGGTGGAAAGATGCCACGTTTGTCCCTTCAGGATCGGGCCCGTGCAATAGGGCAACTTGAGGCTGGTGTTCCAGCATTCAGAGTGGCAGCATCATTTGGTGTTAGTCCAGGGGCCTGTTCCTCAAAAGGTGAATTAGAGCTAAAGCCTGGCTTTACCACCTATCCTGGCTTAATTTAGCCAGGATTAGAGCTGAGTCGGTTCCTCAAAAGGTGAATTATCTTGAAGATTAGTTTAGCCAGTTCACCCTGGCTAAGTTTAGCCTTATCCGATTCCTCAAAAGAGAATTGAAGCAAGCCTAGCTTAGTTACCATGGCAATTTAGCTGTGAAGTTAGCCTGGTCATGAGCAGGCTAACAGCCAAGCTTTATTAATCCAGTGCCTTGTTCTTCAAGTTTTGTGAAATAGCTGTTAGTCCAATGACTCCAATCATATATTCAATTCTTATGCGAAAATCTAAGATCTACAAGCCCGAATTTTTTTTGTCTTATGGCGGCCGGGGGTCCCCGGCCCCCCATGGACCCCCGCCCCCGTGGACCCCCGGACCCCCATGGACCTCCGGACCCCCGTGTACCCCCGGCCCCCTGTGTACCTCCGGACCCCCGTGGACCCCCGGACCCCCATGGACCCCCGGACCCCCATGGACCTCCGGACCCCCGTGGACCCCCGTGGACCCCCGCCCCCGTGGACCCCCGTATACCCCGGACCTCTGTTGGGGGTCAACGGGTGTCCGGGAGTACACGGGGGGCCCGGCCCCCCGTGTACTCCCGGACCCCCGTTGACCCCCGTGGACTGTGGACCCCCGGCCGCCAAAAGGCAAGCTTTTCCCTTGTAGATCTTCGATTTTAGAAATTAGAAATTAGAAAATTATTCTAAGTGTTTATAATTATAATTCCAACATTCACTTAAACTCCTTATGTTTAAACCTAACTGAATTATATATTTATGGATTTGTATATAAATTAATTGCATATTTTTGGACAACTTGTGCATTTAATTTGTCGGCAATACTTTGCCACGCTTTCTCCCTGGATCTATATTTATTGCGGCCGTGTTTCCTTTCTTACTTATTATAAATTTTACTTCCTTGTAAGATTCCATGAGCTGCTGCTGTCCAGCCACAGAGAAGAACGCCGCTCTGGTTTTGGGCTCCATGATTGGTCAAGTTCAAGGATTCTGCTATCGACTTTCATGGTCTTTTATAGAAATAAGTGAAGCCTGGCTTCATTATCCTGGCTCGACACAGCCTGGCTTGACAAGGCCTAGCTCGACAAAGTCGCTCCTTTTCAGCCTGGCTTGGCGTTCCAGGAACCGAATAAACCAGGCTATATGGACCCGACTTTGTCAAGCCTGGATTTGACTTAAATCCAGGCTTATTTAATTCACCTTTCGAGGAACAGGCCCCTGGTACCATAACCAAACTTAGGACTAAGTTCTGTGAGACTGGTGAAGTCAAAGACCGACCCAAAAGTGGGCGCCCCAAGAAGACAACACCCCAGGAAGACAACACCCCAGGAAGACCAGTTATTCACTCTTGCCGCACTGAATACCCTGAAACTGAGTGTAAAACAGGCCATTTTGGCACATTTTTGTTCGGCGCTACCCACACATTTTCATGTGTTGCTCATTCCATGAATTTCCGATGTTTAGAAGCTGTACCTCGTTGTAAAGGTGACGAATCAACAATTAAAATGATATAAAACACCTTACTGATTGGTATTATTAAAGGGAAGATATAATGGCCCAAATTCAAGTTTCCTTACATTTTGTGAGCAGTTTATATCAATTTAGAGGTCCTTGGCATGAAAAAAAGGTTGAAAACCACTGCTTTAAGCCACAGACTCCCATTTGGAGAAAAGGGACCCCCATAAGAGAAAATATCGGTTGGTAGAGTAGATTTAGTTCAGAACTGTCTATACTGTAGGTGGAGAGAGATAAATGATCTAGTCATCAGCTATTCATTCTCTTTTTGGATTATGTTCTAGCTCATGAAATAATAGTGAAATTAACCACTTGAAACCTTGCGTTCCTATTTTGTGCATTTCATCTGCAAACTTTTTTTTGTGTGCAATAGCATACAAGCTCACAATGTGCCATGATGCCATGCAAAAATGCAAACTTGTAGATCTGTTATTTTGGCTATATCTTTCTTTATAGTACTCCAATAAATAGTACTTGTAGCTTATTTACTATTATTATATTTGCAACTTTGTATGTGTTGTTTTCTTTCAGCGTTTTGATGTATGGGACCACCACTGTATCGAACCACCACCACAGGGGTCAGGCGCGTTGAACAAAGGCTTTGATGACTGACAGCATAACGGGAATGAGTTTAAACGTGATCACTGATCAGGGGCATGTGATAAGAACGAATGTCTCTGATTAATTAATTCATGATTAAGATGGATAGGCCATTGAAAATTTAAAAATATTTCATATGACTGAAAATTAATACATTTGTTGAAGCTAATGATAAAAATAAAGGAGTAAACAGCTTGAATAATATTTTTTTTACTGTTAAAATAAGTGTCAAATAGAAATATATTCTGAGAGTACTCATTGATATAGACCAGTGCTACTCAACCCGCGGCCCGCGGGCCGCTTTCGGCCCCAACGCAGCGTCTTGGCGGCCCCTCATGGTCAAACCATGAGGGTTTTTTTTAAGCACAGGATAAAAATATACATTTCCGTTCAAATATATGGGTTGCTACATTTATTTTCAAAAACAAACATCAATTGTTACAGGTATAATGCATAGTTTTCTATGCATTTCGGGTTTTTTGGGGGGTTTGACCCCCATTTTATTCCGGCCGCGCGGCTTTGCCGCGTGCCCAGGGTAGGTGTCCCTTATTTCAATCTCTGGGAGTTGGCAACCCTAACCTTGCCATACCTTAGCTTTTGCTGAACTGATGCCACTGGACATACACACAAAATAAACAGGTACAGTGAAAAGAATATGATGTCAAAATGTACATTTTCTTATAACAATAACAATGCGTGTGTGTTACAAAATAAAAAAATCCAAAATAGGACCGTCATTTTTAGCTTGCGGCCCCTTGGACTTTTGGTATTTTGCTGAGTGGCCCCTGAGCCATCTTAAGTTGAGTAGTCCTGATATAGACTCTATATCATACAGGGAGACTCCTATTACTGAACAAACACTCTATTACATCTATGTTTGTTCCTCTTTAGTAAACAGAACATTTTCAGGTCGGGATACCTATTTTATCCAATCAGGAGAGAGAACTTGCACAGAATACAGATGAAACATGTGAAATATGAAGTGATGGCGCTAAGAAACGAGCAGACACAATTGGAACTGGAACACCATCACATTTAAGCTGATAAATGGGTACTCTTTCCTGATTGGCTGAAAATGGAGAGACGGGGAGACCCCTCTTACTGAACAAACACTCTATATAGCAATGATTACTATCAGAATATAGAGCTATTTAACACTGTTACTGAACAAACACTCTATAGCAATGATTACTATCAGAATATAGAGCTATTTAACACTTGTTTAACAAACAATTGTTTAATTTTGCTTTAAGGAAGTACTGCAAAAGCAGTCAATTTTATCATCTCATGACACTTAGCATATAGAGCAGGTCAAGAACATACATCATTTACTCATCAATTCCCCCATTAGCCGACAGCCACAATGCATTATGGGACAACTTAGTATTTCTTGTACATTGACAGCATATTCAGTTACTTGCTGCAGACACTTCTTGTGTAGACAAGTGAGAAGTGGCAGACAAGTATGTCAGAATGGTGCAGGATATGTATGTAGACAATGTGACAGTGGTGAAGAGTGCAGTACTGTAGGAGTGATGGACAGGTTCAAGGCAACAACGATTGGCCCTGAGCCCTTTCTTGTTTGCATTGGTAATGGACAGGATGACAGATAAAATCAGACGAGGAGTCACCATGGACTATGATGTTCACAGATGACAAAAAGTTGCCGGTATTCATTTCCATTTTCTTTCTTTTTTTACACCAAACCGGATGTCACCTCCACAGACCAGTGTGCTGTGACACTCAGAATCAGGTATTCTTTTAGAAAAATATTTTTGCTCCCGTTTTAGGATTATTACGGTCATTCCCAACGTTAATGTTTGGGCTGTGTGTTTGGGCAGTGACGGTAATGACCAGCAGAGGCTATTTGTGGATGTTATGCCCCAGTCTAGGGGTGCCTGAGACACAACATGAATATGTTCCCGCCTTCCCCAACTCCGAAGTAGCCACACAAACAAAGGGTTGAAGTGCAAAAATATAACAATGGTTTATTTACAAATGTATAAAGTAATAACAAAAGAGTAACATAAGCTTGGGTCATAAGGGTATATAACTCACTGAGGAACTAAAGTAACAAATCAAAAGAACTAACTGGAGAGTAATATATCTTACCTATCAAAAGAACCAATAATACAATAGCTTACCTTCCTATCATAAACAATAAGCAAAAGAAACAATCACCTCAGGATCAACTTATATCAACTGAAAATAACTTAGGTCAAATCACAGAACTCATAAGTAACAAAACATAAGGTGTGGTGGCCAGTTGGAAGTGGAGGAAGACGGGCTCCTGCCCCCTGCGTATGCCACTGAGGTCTGTATTCCTCTTATATAGGGAGCCTCCATCCTAGTAGCCACTTGGAAGGCAGCACTCCTGTGAGCTCCCCAGGCCTGGAAGAGCACCAATCGTCTTCTGGGAATGACACACACACACACACACACACACACACACACACACACACACACACACACACACACACACACACACACACACACACACACACACACACACACACACACACACACACACACACACACACACACACACACACACACACAAGAACCAACTCATAATAACAAACTATAACCCCACATTCGACCCCAGTCGTAACACCCCCCTTCCCAAGAATCAAGCACCCCCTATAATGCTTAATCCTTGTGAAGGTTAGCAAATTGGAAACAGTTACATAATATTCTCAGTATATTTGTTTGATTTCAGGATTTCCCCTCCCAACTAGGAACAAATTGAACGCACATGAAATAGGGGTTTTAACATTGGTGAGGAAAAAAACTAATAATAACTCAATACCAATCGAAAACATTAACGCATCACACAAACAGTAAGATCCACTGTAGCCAGCTGACTATGACGCCTAATGAGACTTAGGCCATGTATTTGCACCTAGTATTTGTGAACACAGGAGCTGGAAACACTGTTGCTCCAGCCAAATCATTGCCCAGAATGAGATCCACGCCTGACACAGACAACCAAGTCCGCACACCAACTCGGACTGGGCCAGACACAAGTGAGGAGGACAGTTGACTCTCATGTAAGGGTATATGAAAAGCACTCATCTTAACTCCCTGTACCAGTTTAGAACCACGATAAGTTTTATTCGAAAATGGCAAAACCCCCCCACGGATAATAGAAGTTTATGCGCCAGTATCCCGCAGGATCGTAATCGGAACCTGGACCCCATCATTGCCAGCCAAAGAAACTAAACCTTTAGAAATGTATGGTTTGAACTCAGATCGTTATGGACCTTGTGCTTATGCCGCACAACATTAGGCCTAGATTGAATTAAACCAATGAAAGAAGGACCTTCAGCCTTTTCCAATCTTTCTTTTTGTTCAAGCACTGGGCAAGTGGCAATGAGGTGGCCAGTTTCTTTGCAATAAAAACATGCTTGATTTTCAGCAGAGGCAGGCCCCTTGCGACGCAAAACATTTGGGGATTCCACTCTCTTCTGCGTTGAGCCTGAATAATCATGTACTGGGGAGCAAAAAACTGTCTTGTGAGTCTACTGGCCAGACGCCATTTATCAAAAAGAACACTTTTTTCTCGTGCAAATTCAACGTACGCCTGGTTGGCAGTTTTATCTGTATTTTGACATTTTTGTCTATAAGCTTCAGGTACGAGCTCATAAGCCCTCAACACGGTTTGTTTAAGGGTCTCATAGTCGACACTCTGATCAATAGATAAAGTAGCGCACACTTCTTGGGCCTTTCCCACAAGTTTACATTGCAATAATATTGACAAACTCCTTGGGCCATTTTAAGGCAATAGCAATACGCTCGAAAGCGCCAAAATACGAGTCTATTTCAGACTCTCGAAAAGGTGATACTAATGATATGTGCCTACTAATGTCAAACCCCCCCCGAATTACTGACCCCGACAGTGTTTCTGTTTCCCGACTTTATGCTGGACGCAGCTTTCGGGTTTTCAAGCTCAAGGGCTCTGAGCCGTAGGTGTAGGGCTGTGATCTCCAGCTCTTTATTTCGACACTCTGCCTCCTTTATTTGGAGGGTCAGCTGGCGATCAGACGTTGACATACCTGCCTGTAGGCCCAGTGAGCGAGGAGCAGACCCCACATTAGTGGCGGGTGTTTCCGTAGCCTCCGCCTCAGCAACCTCCCCCTGCAAGGCCTCCTCCTCCTTCTCACCAGGTCCAGTGGCAGGTACCACCCCTTTCTCCACCAGCTTGGTACACACCTCATGTCGGAGCTCAGCTTTAGGGGCAGTGAGAGACACAGTCAGTTCATAGTTAGCAGCCACCACTAACAATTCTGTTTTCTTACACTTCTCAATTTTGCCCCAAGAAGGGTTTGCTATGAATTCCTCTAATGAAAAGTCCATACTTACAAATTTTAACCAAACTGCCAACCAGAGAGAAAAAAACAACTTACCAATTAACATGCGAGAAAAGCGTTTAGACGAGCCCCCAATTCATGTTATGCCCCAGTCTAGGGGTGCCTGAGGGCGCCTTCCCCAACTCCCAAGCAGCCACACAAACAAAGGGTTGAAGTGCAAAAATATAACAATGGTTTATTTACAAATGTATAAAGTAATAACAAAAGAGTAACATAAGCTTGGGTCATAAGGGTATATAACTCAGTGAGGAACTAAAGTAACAAATCAAAAGAACTAACTGGAGAGTAATATATCTTACCTATCAAAAGAACCAATAATACAATAGCTTACCTTCCTATCATAAACAATAAGCAAAAGAAACAATCACCTCAGGATCAACTTATATCAACTGAAAATAACTTAGGTCAAATCACAAAACTCATAAGTAACAAAACATAAGGTGTGGTGGCCAGTTGGAAGTGGAGGAAGACGGGCTCCTGCCCCCTGCGTGTGCCACTGAGGTCTGTATTCCTCTTATATAGGGAGCCTCCATCCTATTAGCCACTTGGAAGGCAGCACTCCTGTGAGCTCCCCACCAATCACTGGCTGGCCTGGAAGAGCGCCCCACCAATCGTCTTCTGAGAATGGCACACCTGATTTCCATACATTCACACACACACTAGTGATGTGCCGATACCACATTTCTTCAATTCGATACGATACCGATATTTTTGGGGGCGATTTTCCGATACCGATACCGATACCAATACCGGAACCGGAAACAGAACCAAACCGGAAACGGGCCGTAAACAGAAGTACCGGCAACGGAAACGGAAATTAACGTACACCGGAAACGGAAGTATATTAAAACACATCGATATTTTTTTTTAAATATCGATACCAAACGATATTCAGACAATCGATCGATATATCGATACAAGTATTGATATGCACATCACTAACACACACACACACACACACACACACACACACACACACACACACACACACACACACACACACACACACACACACACACACACACACACACACACACACACACACACACACCATCTCCTCTCTGGCACACACACCCTTCCACACTAGAACCAACTCATAATAACAAACTATAACCCCACGTACGACCCCAGTCGTAACAGTGGACCTGCATTGTATTACTTTAAAGTGATCACATGTACCTGTGGCATGCTGGTATGCAAATCAGTGCTGCCATTACAATATAATTACATTTGTACCAATTATTATTATGCCAACGTTTTTAGCATTTGAAATAAATGCTTACCAATAACATTCTCCACAAAAGTGTTCATTAAAGTATCTACTAACACCTGTCAATTAGTTCCAATCCAACTCCTCTGAGAGACTTTGTGGGAGCCAATCAAAGTTAGGGTACCCAGAGGGCCTGTCTCACACTGAATATTAACCACTTAAACCCTCTAGTCTCAGTGAAACGGACCTGAGTTGCAACTTCCATCTACACCAAATCTCTTTGCCCAAAATATCCTACAAGTTCTACAAGACTACAAGCTCTACGAGCTCACAACGCGCCACGTTTGCGACACGTTGTGAGCTTGTCGATCAGCTATTTAATGCTCCCCCCAGAATAGGGATGCTGGGGAGAATTGGTTAATAACAGTGAATGCTGATGTTGTGGGTGACATGTTTCATTGTGTACTAGGGTCGGTCGGTTGTCTAGAAGTCAGGCTCTAGAGATCTAATAATTTGGGACAGGATATATACATCAGAGATTCACTTCATTTACAGTTTTGGGAATGTGGCTGAGTTCGTATCCGCTTCAGTTTCTGTGACATGCAGAAAATAATTGTATAGATTATTGTCTCCGCCAGACCAAAAGGCATGGCGAGAGTATGTTTTACCCCCTGTCTGTCCGTCCGTCCATGTGTCCGTGTGTCCGTGTGTCCAGAGAATAATGAGGAGGGAGACCACCGTATAATGCAAAAACAAATACTTATATTTGACATTATACAGTATACACACGAACACAAAAATGGCTTAAATGGCTTAAACAAAATCCTCTGTGTGTGTGTGTGTGTGTGTGTGTGTGTGTGTGTGTGTGTGTGTGTGTGTGTGTGTGTGTGTGTGTGAGGGCACACTACTGTTGATGTGATGTTTTGCATATAAGTGCATATTTATCTGTCATTAAATGTTTCGATGAATTGAGTACAAAGGACCCCAATGGAAACAAACCATAGGCTTTCTTGGGTTTAAAATCCTGTTAGCAGACCTTGTATTGAACTGCACTTTCCTGTGCTTTTTTTTGCAAACTGCTAATAAAGTATTCAATCAATCAATCAATCATTCACATGCGTGCGAGTGGCCCGGGGGTATACGGTTGCATACATGCATTGATGTGCATGTGTGTTCATGCATGCATGAGTGTGGATGTGCATCAGGGCCGTGCAGAGACCACTGGAGGGCCAGGTGCTCAAAATGCCATCTAAAGGGCACATCAAGTGTTTAAACACCAGGTTTGGAGCTTGGTCCTGACAAGATCAGGGGCGCGGCCCCAGAGCATAGTGGGGAGGTGGATGGTCCCTGTGCACGGTGCACATCTTTTGGGGTGGTCCCCTGCTGTTCTGCCTGGACACCTTTCACTCAGATTCAGTCAGCTGTTCAGTCACTGTTCAGATTAAGATGCAGAGGTCAAGACTCTCCATTGAAATAAATTAAATAAAGCAAAAAAAGTATAAACATTTCTCATGATAATCTTCTCTTCCATCTGCTCACTAACTCTCCTCCTCCTGGCTCCTCAGTCCACGCAGAGTTTGCTCTTCTTTCCAAATAACCACAAGCTGTCACGCCCACGCCCAAGGGAGCTCACACACTCACACACTTGTGACCACTTCCACACCTGTGCCTGTTTCCACTGAGTAGCCAAGGTTATTTAAGGCCTCACTCTGCCATTATTCTCTGCCTGCTGATCAGACCAGTTTACCCTAGGGGTGGGACGATATATCGATATATCGATATATCGCAATACTTTCTCCCGCGATAAATAATCGATATACTCCCGAAAAATATCGATAAAAAAAATAGTTTTTTTTGGTTTGTGATACGTTGTTTTTCCTACTCTGTATTTGTGTAATGATGATTTTGAACTGTTTGGTGCTATTTCATGTGTTTATGAATTGAATACAAGGACTATCGTGATATATCGTTGGTGAATTTTCATGCAATATATCGTGATATCGCAATATATCGATATTTTCTGATATCGTGATATATCGTTGGTGAAATTTCTTGCAATATATATCGAATATCGTGATATCGCAATATATCGAACATCGTCGAATATCGTGATATATATTGTTATCGTGGGCCTAATATCGTGATATATATCGTATCGTGAGGTACCCATATCGTCCCACCCCTAGTTTACCCTAGTCTAGCTCGCTTTAAACCCAGTATTCGGAATCTGTATTCTCTGCCTTTTTTGACCCCTGCTTGTATCTGGATTTTCCTCTGCCGGATAAACCTGTGTTTGGATTTGGATTGGACCCACGGACCACGGCAAGCTTGACCCATTTTGGACTAGACGCCGCGCTGACTGACCTCTCTGGATTCCGACCCTCGCTTCTCCCTTTGACTATTCTCTGCCTGGCCCACTTTGCCCCTGGTTGCCTATTCCCCCCCCCCCAGCTTTGTTTGAATAAAACCTGTTGAACCTGTGCCTGCTTTTGAGTCCTTATCTGTTTGGTGCCTGACACAAGCGGTGTGTGTAAAAGCTACAGAAATACTGTATGTTGTCTGGGCACTAAATACTCAAAAACACTACAGATAATCTGTTGTGCTGTTTGATGTTGGTGTGCCACTGAAAATGCAGTGATAGCTTTTTTGGGCGGTGAAACCGCCCCTATATGTGAGGTTTGGATATTTGCACACCAAATCCTGCGCTGTGATTGGCCACAAATGTACCCCCCCTAACCCTGCACCGTGATTGGCCAATCACAGTCTATTCAGGACTGTGATTGGCTAGGGAAACATGACACATGTGCATAGCCCTATAAATAGGACCATAACTTAAAAAGAACCATACATTTGTTTTTTTTAAGTTATGGTTTCTTCCATCACTTCTTCCATCACTTCTTCCATCACTGTGATGACCACTGTGACCACACCGCCCACTTCACACTGGGTGTGATTTTTTTTTCATTTATCAAGCTACAAAACTACTTGAAAGCAAAATTATCATTGTTGACATATATGCTCTCAATTGTATAAATTGACATTGCCGGATGTGCTTGTTAACTGTCCGCTGATTTCTGTATTTAATGAGTGATTGAATAAACACGTTTAGTTTGATTGATTTGCAGCAGAGCTGATGCCTCCCTGTCTGCTCCCTCAACCCTCAGGCCGCCCCACCCCTCTCTCTCTCTCTCTCTCTACCTCTGAGTTCCAACACACAGATCATGTTGCTGTGTGTGTGTGTGTGTGTGTGTGTGTGTGTGTGTGTGTGTGTGTGTGTGTGTGTGTGTGTGTGTGTGTGTGTGTGTGTGTGTGTGTGTGTGTGCGCGTGCGTGCGTGCGTGCGTGCGCACATGTGGGTGCATTTTTGCTTTTTAGATTTAGTTTTAGTCATTGTCTTTTCAATAAAATTCCACTCACTTTTAGTCACAAACCCAAGTAACAAAAACAAAGTGAGGCCGAGATATGTCTGCATGGTCGTCATATCTTGGTCAATCGCTAGCATTCTCAACTGAGAATGGGTTTCCCTTTATGGACCGTGTCAACTGTCAAGTCCTGTGAGTGCTACAGTATGAAGACGAGTTCACACTGGTCAGTTGCATACCTGCACTGACAGTCTTCAGAGTCTTCTTAGACTTCAGCACAACAACAACACAGGTAAGACCTTGATTTCCTTGGAATTCAAATCTTGTAGTATGGGTATGGGTTTATATTCATATTCGACCTTTGTTGTGTATCGTTAAAATTGTGACTACATTTGGGGCAGTTGAGTGTGTGCATGCACACGCACACACGCACACACTGGTTTAAGTACACAGACTATTTTTACTTCTGTAAAAGTAGCAATATATGTAGAATGCTCTGTTATAAGTAAAACTCATGCCCAGAATGTTATAGCTCAAACCACCACTAACCTGTGCTGATTAGAGAAGTAATTGACCCAGAGTTGCTTACTGTATCTTAGTTGCTAAATTAAAATATTGATTGAGACGCTGGGTGAGTTTAAAGTTTCACTGTCCTCAAATGGAAACAAATATGTACTAAAAAGAAGAATGCACATAGTCTTTTGTTTAATTCCATTTCAGCTTCACTCCGCTGAAGGCTGCTCAGATGTACATTCAGGGGGATCTGTTAGTGCTAAAAGTGCCTTGCTCAGGGACACTGGGGGAGGAGAGGAGAGGAGAGGAGGGGTTGTTTGCTTGATGATTTGTAGCTCTCAGGTTTATGTCAGTGGAGGAATGCCGGGTGGGAGGGGCAACACCAGAGTGCTGTTATACCACGGTGGAAGCTGACCAACACCAAGACGCTGAAAGAGCTGGGTTTCACAAGAAAACAGGTTTATTCAGGGTAATTAACAAAGGTGGGGTGGGGGATTAGATGCGGCCAAACGTAAATCATCTTCCCATTCGGGGTATTTTCATCAACATTCATCAGTTAGTAGTGTCCCGCATAGGTTGCCTAAAAACAGAAAGAACAGTCCATTAGTAACGAGTTCAACTTCAACTCAAATGTTGGGAAAATAGTGGAGTGTATGCCTTACCGTCCAATGCAGAGAAGAGTGAGCCTTACTGAGCTGGGGTGATGCCTCAGCTTTTTATGGCCCAGGCTGATCAGAACCCAGGTGTCCTTACTTGGTAATCAGACACAGCAGTCATCATTTCGAGCTGATTGAGGAGGAATGCAGGTAGGTACCGCCCCTCAATCACTCTGCCTAGGGCCAAACATGGTCTGCAGTGCTGCACCTCAGCTAGAGCACACCTCTTACCTCTCATGGGACGCTGGTCAGAGCGGGCCCATAGAGACACTCCACACCACACACACGCACACGCACACGCACACGCACACGCACACGCACACACACATACAAAACATATACAAATTTTTACAAAGGTCTCCGTAGTTCTCACTGTTTTAAAATACTTCCTTAAATATGCACACTTTGCAGCTGTCTGTTGCACAGATAGCTCTTGTATCCATTATGTTTTTGAGCTCCTTATTATTTTATTTCCCCATTTTCGACTTGTAAACAAGCCGGTGAATGAAATCACGTGTTGCTTTCAGAGTATGGCAGTCGGAATGGAATACAAGAACGCTCGCCCCCAAACACGCTCTTCCCGGGTCTAATCCGGCAGCCTCGGTCCGCGAAGAAAATGGGGGCGAGTGTGTTTTGGGGCGAGCGTTCTGGTTACCACCGAAATGCTGCGCTTCTCGACAATGAGTATTGCGGAAATAATACGAATAATATTATGGGGATATAATCCTATAGACTACTTAATATGTTGGAAATGTCAAAAATGAAAATAATAGCAAATGCATTTACTGGATATATTTTCTTATTAAAAACATACATTTATTAACTTGAATGAATTAATCCCTCCTGTATGGGTTTTCATAACCCAGCAACCCTAGGCAAATTACGCACTGTCTCTGTAACATGAGACCACGGGACAGATGCTCAAATATCATAAAAAGAGCACATTAAGTGAGCGAGACGATTTTTGGGGGGAACTTTTTTTATGAATAAAACATAATTTGCCCAATCCGTATGGTTGTGTATGTTATTACAATATCATTTATACAATTGGGGTGGTTGTATTTTGTCTCCCTGATCTTCTATTGAGACATTTAGATCGTGTCAAAGGTCATGTCTCACCTAGACACAGGATCTGACACAAATTCTGACCTGATGGTCAAGATTCAAGATTCAAGATCCCCTGAGCAAGCAAGCAGGCACTATTAGCTCAATGGTAAAAATGTCAGCACTTGCGCAGGAAACCGGGTTCAAATCCGGGGTAGAAGAGGAAAGTTACATAGTGCAGCTTTAAGATGATGTCAAACTAAGGCCAGAAGCCAGTTTACTTAATTATCACATTGATTGGAAATAGGGGAAAACAATTAGCCTGACTCTGTACAAACCAAGCTAACAAAACCTCATGAAATGAGCACATCTCAGTGTTGTAGCTAATCTGCACAAAAAGTGAAGTGTAAAAGCAACAATATAATGTATTAACATACTTGCTGAGTGCTTGTCACAAGTTGTTTGCTGTAAGATTAACGAGATAGGATGGCACTTTGACATCACTGTATTAGGTGAAAAGTAATCTCTCAAGAACAGATTCTGCTCTCTGCTCGGGGGGGTTCGTCCATAGAGGTATAATATAACTAGAGGGCGGATTGCCCCGCCCCCAGCTATCATTTCAATGACCCGGAAACCTGCCGGAAGTAGAATTATTGAGTCGTTTTTGATCACGCATAGAGTTATGAGCATGCGCACTAGTGTCCTTTTTGCGTTCTACGGCAGCCCGTGTGTCAAGGATTGAACGCGAGATATTTATTAAATACACTCGAGATGCACATTTATATGTAAATGCATATGTATGTATGTATAATATGTTTACATATTTATATGTATAAATATAAATATCTCTCAGTATGTTTTGCGCGTGCATGTATTTCTCCCCGCCTGCAGTTCCAGCTTTGGCCACTGGGGTGGCAGCTTCAATGTTTCTCAGCAACTCTGGGGGCTTGGGTTCATCATATCGCGTACGCACTGGCCTACAAGTGGGCGTGCCTTCAGATCAGGAAGCAGGCCACGCTTTACCCAATCAAATGTAGTGGGCGGGTTTTACGTGTCTGCCGATCCTTCCCCACAAACCGAAACTCATTTAACAATAGCGTCCTCGGAGCAGACAAAACCACGGAAAGATACTCACATTTTAACTTGCTCTTTCATCATAGAAACAAGTGGGCTTATAACCAAAACGATCCATGTTCTCTGGGAGAAGTGGTGTTAGTGTTCCGTGTAGAAATATTGTTAGTGGGAATGAAAACATAGTCGCACCACCGGAAGTGAAAGGCTGAAGGCAGACCAAAACCCCGGTTTCCTTGCGCACGAGTGCTCCATTTTGCTCCCCCCAGAGCTAAGTGAAATAGTAAAAAACAGCAGAGGGCGCTGTTTTTCCTTTTTTTTTTTGGCGATGGGTTCCCAGATTGGGTGAAAAGTGAAACTGACTGATGCCAGCTTTTAATTATATGAATAATAATTATGATAGTGGAATTATTATAATTTGTCAAATGTGCTTCTTGATAAGGGCCATTGGGCAGGCCATTACAAGAAAGCACCCAAATGCTTTATTAGCCTACTATTTGGTTCTGGGAAGTTAAACTTCTCATTTACACATAATACTTAATTCACATTCAGTTGACCCATCGCTCGAGGGTCTGCAGATCTGTTCTATTTGATGAGCGATGCAGTTGAACTGCAGTTTCACGGTTGGATGTTAAATGGGGCGTAGAACAATGAAAATGGTGTACACAGGAACGTGCATTTGATTTACTTGGATTCATGATATGATAAACCTGCGATCTGCACAAATCAAAGATTTACGCACCCTTTGAATGTCACGTGGGTCTTTACATAGTCGCAAAACTACACTCAAATATAGTAGAAAATGTATGAGCAGCTTTGTGGATGAGGCCCTTTCTTTCTGGAGTCATGTGATCAAGATGTATTTGTTAAATTTTTCAGAAATCCTTTCCAATTGGCTATGACTAACTTCCGTCTGTTGGGTGATTTTCTTTGTAATCCCTGAATCAAGCAGACTGCATCTCTGCTAATGGGTGAACTTCACAAGCTACTCAGCTATATTACACTCACAGCTCATGTTATGTCAAGAAAAGTCGTGTCCTACAGCCTTTTTTTAATATTGTGATATCATATCGTGGATTTGTTACCGTGATACTATCACATTGTGAGTTTTGGTTACCATAACATGCCTTGTATTTAGGACATTATAAATTGTTATGGAGTATTACTTAGTTCTAGAGGGTAATAATACATGGTGGGTTAAAATAAAGCATGTACTGTACCTTTGTCTTGTTATTTTAGGTTTTAGGACGATGGAGATTATGACCACAGCTCTGGATCTGTTTGGTGGAAACAGCTCTGATTACAAGGATGAACATGATGAACTCAAGAAATCCCTCAAGATTATGTCCATCACCATAAACACCCTGGTCTGTGTGCTCGGCGTGTTGGGGAACGGAGTTGTCATCTGGGTGACGGTGACAGGCTTTAAAATGAAGAAAACCGTCAACACCGTTTGGTATCTCAACCTCGCTGTGGCCGACTTCCTCTTCACAGCGTTCCTGCCGCTGACCATCACGGAAACAGCTCTGGACGACCACTGGCCTTTTGGAATATTCATGTGCAAACTGAACTTTACCGTTCTCTCCATCAACATGTACGCCAGCGTCTTCATTCTGATGGCCATCAGTGTTGACAGATGTGTATCTGTGGCGTGGCCAGTGTGGTTGGCACGCCGCAGTGTCAGAAAGGCGTCTTGTGTAAGTCTGGGTGTCTGGGTTCTGGCCTTGGCTCTCAGCTTCCCTTACTTAATCTTGATGGACACACGACCCTCCCTCGATGATAAGGATATCATCTGGTGCTTACCAGGTTATAACCTCACCGATGGCTACAGTCTTGCGGCTATGGTCTTCACTCAGTTCCTCATGGGATTCGTGGTCCCTTTCACCGTCATTGTCTCCAGCTATTCTGTCATAATTTACCGGCTCAGGGGTAAGCACTTGAGCTTGCTCCGATCAGATGGCCCCTTAAAAATCATAGCGGCTGTTATCACTGCATTTTTCCTGTGCTGGGCCCCCTTTCACATCATGGAACAGGTTGTGTTGTGGGGGAGATTCATGGCGGCAGAGCACAGTGAAACACTGGATCGTGTGATCATCATCGGGGTGCCCATAGCCACCTGCCTGGCTTTTCTCAACAGCTGCCTGAACCCGCTGTTGTACGTGTTCATCGGGAGTCCGGATTTCAAGGCTGGATTTCGCAGGTCTGTCCTAAAAGTGCTGGAGTCTGAAGAGCTGCCTCAGACCAACACTTCCACAAAACCAGAGATCACCTGTCAGACTGCCTTGTCTGAGACACAGGTATAGGGTTATTTCTTTATGTAATTCGTACAACTGTTAATAGCTTTTCTTTTCTTCTCATAAACACATACAGTACATAGAACCCACAGGTACCATAACTGATACACAAAACACTGCAATTGGTTTCACAAACATTAAACATGCTATTGCCTAGTGCGCACAATGCAAAAGAATACCATAACATGGCAACCAGGTTTTAATTCAATGACACAAACTTGTATAGCAGTGGTGTATAGTTCTAAGTACATTTACTCAAGTACTGTACTTTTATTATTTAGTACTATTTTTACTTTAGTGGAGTATTTCCAATTTTCAATACTGTTACTTCTACTACATCTCAGAGGCAAATATTGTACTGTTACTTTGTAGATTTGTATCTACTTTTCAGAAAGATGTTTATAGGCTAGATTTTGAATTTAAACATTAACATTAAGCTCTATATTTTGGCTATTTGAAAATAGAAGATCTACAAGCTCACAACGCGTGGCATCGCCATGGGTTGAGAGCTTGTAGATCAGCTATTTTTAAAATATTTGTATAGGCTAGATCTTGAAAACTTGAAATGGGACATTTCAAGTTTTCCTGTTTTTTTTCCCTTTTACTCAAGTAATTTTTTTATTCCGGACTTTTACAAAAAATAAGTCATTTTGGGGGTGAACTATCCCTTTAACCATCACTGTACCTTGAGCTGCTGCAGGGCGAGTTTTTTCAATCATGATAAACCAAGCATGGCCTTGTGCTCTGGGGATGAAAGCGCTCAATGTCATGTATGTCCAATGAGTTCAGCATGTCACTGTGGACCGCTGTGGACATGCATCAGGGACAGGTGACTGTGAGTCCGTGAAGTAGCCTAGTTTTCAGGCGACACTAATAAAAAAGAAAGGCCGTTCAGATAACTGATGTAGATTGAGCACATTTGCGCTCTCGCGGGTAACTTTGGAGCCGAGTCGGCAATGCCCATATAAACGAAACGCGCCGGATCCAGTGTGCACCGCGGCGCTGCGTGCATGGGGTTAAATGATTACATTATTCATATTGCACTAAATCCTCCCCTAATAAACCATTTTTAGATCAACAACATTACAACAGACACATTATGCAAAAAGGTTTTAATGTGTTGATTTGAATGGTTAAACTTATAACTCCCATACAAAACCTTTTCACCATAGAAACCTAGGGGGTGCTGCAGCCCCCTCAGCACCACTACTTTGGGCATGGGTCTTCCAGAGGTATTCAAGGATAGGATAACAACTGAATTGAGACCAAGCTAATTTTCTCGTACTATGCAATAGGTATATATTTTCTTTCTCGTCATCGTCTGTGACCACTGTGTTGCTGGTATTTTACTGAGGTAAACCATTAATTTTCCCCCACGGCTATGGTTGGGACCTGTTTTTAGGTTAGATTGACTGCACTACTACACTACACACCTGGTACCATCAGAACATGATCCACACTGTATCTTACATCCAGCCCCATGACACAGAGACAGTGCCACACATCTGAAATGGTTGCAGCCATTATAAAGCACTGGTTCTCAAAGTGGGGTCTGTGGACCCCCAGGGGCCCTTGAGGTGGTTCCAGGGGGTTCCCAGTAAAATAGCATCAAAATAAGTTTATCCACTTTCACCCTATATAAATTGGCCATTTGAAAATAGCCGATCTACCAGCTCATAACGTGTTGCAAGAGTTATTCAGACTTTAAGGTGGACTTGGTCGAGTCTGTCGTAACCACCCACTATCAACTAAATCCCCTCCCCCCTTCGCCCCTACACCCCTTCCTTGCCCCTTCCTTGTCTTCATCACATCCCCCTTCCTTCATGGTCAGATTTAACAACAGCTCTGATCACTGTATTTGTCTCCGCCAGGCCGAAAGGCACGGCAGAGACTATGGGCCCGATTCCAGGTGGACAGGACTGTCAACACTATTTGGCATCTCAACCTCTGTGGCCGACTTCCGACATCGGCTGTGGCCGACTTCCTCTTCACAGCGGGATTTCAAGGTTGAATTTCGCAGGTCTGTCCCAAAAGTGCTGGTGCCTGAAGAGCTGCCTCAGACCAACACTTCCAAAAAACCAGGGATCACCTGCCAGACTGCCTTGTCTGAGACACAGGTATGGGGTAATTTTTTCATGTACTTCAATTTGTACAACTGTAAATGGCTTTTTTTTCCTCTGTACATTATCCAAGATTGAAACATTGATGAAAAATATCCAAAATAATATGTTGAAGTTAAAAACAGTATTGTTTGTAGGTTCTCTTTGACATGCTTCTTTAATGTTTTAATAGTTTAGCAGTTCTCTCTGCTCTCGCTACCTTCCCTCCTTTTTCTTCTTCTCCCTTTCTGAAAAAAACAACAACATGATGGAGCTTACGCAAAAAAGGAATTTCACCCACTTTTTACACCTGTAAACCAGGGGGGGGGACTTTTTTCTTATTTCCACACAACAGCTCTAGTCCATGAGCCAGACAAGATTTCATTATCGAAAGAGTGGGCAAAACCATACCTATATTAAATTGTTCATAGGGTCAATACGAGTAAATACATTTATGATAACCTCTCCACAGGAGCAGCTTTTTCATGGTTATCACATTTTCCCCATACGTACATGACGAAAAAATGACAAAATTTAAAAAAGAGTTATCATAATGAAACTTCCTGAGTTGATTACTTACATGAAGACAATGATTTATCATATTACAAGTTATCTGAAATTGTATATTTAAATATGCAAATTAGGCATTTGGTCCATGAGCCAGAGCCCCAAAATTGAGCCAGATATTGAATATTTCCTCGTTAAAAACTTTCGACTCCAACATCTTAACAAAATGAAATAAGTATGTTGACTCTGGCTTTGTCCAATGTTACAATGTTGATTCTGGAAAGTTATGCAAATTTGGGCATATTTTCCTAATGCCTAATTTGCATATTTAAATATACAATTTCAGAAAGCTTGTAATACGATAAATCATTGTCTTCATGTAAGTAATCAACTCAGGAAGTTTCATTATGATAACTCTTTTTTAAATTTTGTAATTTTTTCACCTCATGTACGTATGGGGAAAATAACAAAATGTTTGATAACCATGAAAAAGCTACTCCTGTGGAGAGGTTATCATATATTTATTTACTCGTATTGACCCTATGAACAATTTAATATAGGTTTGGTTTTGCCCACTCTTTCGATAATCATTGCTCAATTTTGGGGCTCTGGCTCATGGACTATCTAAGGTGTATTAAAGACATAGTTCAATGTTGAAAATGAGTGGTATTCCCCTTTATATACCACCCCTTCCAGGGGGTTCCCAGTAAAATAGCATCAAAATAAGTTTATCCACTTTCACCCTGTATAAATTGGCCATTTGAAAATAGCTGATCTACCAGCTCATAACGTGTCGCAAGAATTATTCAGACTTTAAGGTGGACTTGGTCGAGTCTGTCAGAACCACCCACTATCAATTAAAACCTCCCCCCTCCCCCCTTCATCCCTATACACCCCTTGCCCCTTCTAGTCAGAATCAGAATCAATCAGTCATTACCTAACCTACCTAACATCTCCTGGAATCCCTGTTACCGCTTACCCTGTGTGTTTGACATCTAGCCCTGCTCCAACACATCTGATTTGTATTTTCACCAGCTGCGTGGGCAGTGTCAGGGATCAAACCTAGAACATTGCGGTCCAAAAGTGCATGTTTAGAAATGCTCATTGCGTAGTCCCAGATGTACATAAACCCAAAGCTTTAAGATAAAGAAACTGAGATGTTAACATCATCTGTTTGTAGGAAACACTTGAGGAACGAATCCATGAAACTCTGAAGGAGCTGGGTAAGGACGAGTTCAAGGAGTTCAAGTGGTATCTGCGAAAGAGCAAAAACCTTGAAGGCCTCCAACCGCTCCCAAAGGACAGACTGGAGGACGCTGACAAGATGGAGACTACCAATCTGATCGTGCAAGCCTATCCACAGAAGAAAGTTGAGATCGTGATGAATGTCCTAAAGAAGATCAGCAGAGAGGATCTAGTGTTGAGCGTTCAAGGTAGGTAGATCTTTACGAGTTAATGCAGTATATATATATATATATATATATATATATATATATATGTATGGGTCAAAGACGTATAAGGTTGTCTAGGTATCAAAACATCTAAACGGCAAAAAATCCCTAAAATAGTTTTTTTAATGTTCATTGGAGTGTCACCTATTCCCTAGTAATATTCATATTCATGAATAGTCAGTAATTCTATTCTATTCATATAAATGTACCCCAAAAAATGTCATTCAGTGTAACGCTTAAATTAAATCCAATACAATTATGCCCTTTTTTCACAATCACAAGGTTGTATATCAATGCTTAGACTGTCAGAAATTGTATAACTAAGGGAAAAATGTAATTATTTTATTTTGAATACCACATATTTGATGTGTCATTGGTACAACGCACAAGTTGTTGAAGGTTTTTTACAAAAACGTCCTCCCTTAAACTGACAAAAGAGAAAAAGGTTTGATTTTTTTTTCTCATCCTTTGAGATTTGTTTTTGTCCATCTTAGTCAACAACACACGCCAGTATTTAAATAATAATAATACATTAAAATACAAATTTTAATGTATTATTATTATTTAAATACTGGCGTTACAATTAATTACTATCTTGTTACCCTGAATGACACATAGAACTACGTACAGCCCATTCCTGGAGCAATAACAGTTATGGCCCTATGAACTATTATTACTAACAACACTTTCTTTTGTACACTTTACCTATTTTTCAGTTATAAATATATAATATTATATAAGGGTGTGTCACCAGAACCAAGGACGGGTGTTTTTGATGAATCTAACAAAAAGAGTTTGAAGTTATAATGGGTTTGTATAGGAAGGGGGCGTGTCTGATAAAATGAATATCAAACATCTAAATACTGAATAAGCAACTTAAAAACTGTCTGGGGGGCTCACAAAAGCCTGAGTAGATGATAAAATGACCCCATTTAAAAAAAAAAAGAAGTGAAATATCCCTTTAAGTTGTCCTGGAAGCAAGGCCAAATGAGATAGCAGTACAATCTAAACATCTACCCTTATTTCAGGATGTCTTCTCTCAATTGAAATTATGAGTAAGCATCTATGACAAAGGGCCATGAAAATAGAATTGTGGTCCTTTGGCTCAACTTGTCTCAGGTTAGGGGTAAGTTGATCCAAGTCAACTTGACCCACATGATATTTAATATTTCAAGTTTAAACTTGAACAAATAATGTATTCACTTATCAAAAATAATGTAATAACACATTTCCCTTTTGCAAATAGTCTTATTTATTTTCTTAACAGTTATTTAAACAATATAAAGCCAATTAAATAAAGTTTGTTATTCAGAACCTTCAATTGTTAATACAATATTGCAAACTTCTCTTAAATGAATATGTTCATCCAAATTAAAGGTCATTCAGCATAATTGGAGTAGCAAAGACATAATGAAAAATATGAACAGTGATTAATATTAGGATAATTGGCTCAATTTACCCCCAGGCATTTGGTTAATTTGACCCCACAGCCACCATTTTAGACAAAAATTTCTAGAATAATACTTCAGAGAATTTATTTGCTAAATTATTCACATGGTTTTATCCATTGGCAAATCACCAACATGTAAGATAATTTTTTTTAGACCTGGGTCAATTTGCTTTGATATAACCATTATACCTGACGTGTAGAAATCTTACTTTGACCAGCAAAACAAACGTTTTTTTTGTGTAAAATAATGTTTTCTACTTTCCCCATGTGTTTCCCAATTTCACAGCCAGGTGTAAATGATGGATGTTTACTAGATTTAAGGTCACATGACAACACAGTTTTCTAGTTTTCTAGATAAAGGGGGTGGTTCAACTTACCCGCTATATCTCCCCATACAATCCCCATATCCCCCATTAATTATAACTGAAAACAATGCATTATTTCTCCTCCAGGTAGTCCAGTCGTTGGCCTGAATCGGTCAAACGTGTCAGCAATCATGACGACATCACTGGATGTCCACTCCGGACCTGGTCAGCGACTGGATGAATCCGAAATCCCTTCAACTTCCAAATAACGTGTCTTGTGAGAGGATGCATACATTTTTAGTTAATTTTTAGTTAAAAGTTTAGCAGTTTGAATAAAAACAGTGATAAGAATAGAGAAAAGACAAAGAAATAAAGGAAACAATGTCACATATACTTAAGGTAGGGTAAGTGATATTTCTTTGTTAATCATTTTTAGCTTTTTTTTATGTTAAAGTACAATATTCTGATAGTAATCATTGCTACAGAGCATTTGTTCGGTCACAGGGGTCTCTCCAGCTCTTTAGTAAACAGAATATAGTAAATTTTCAGGTAGGTGACACATTTTAAGCCAATCAGGAGAGAGCACTGAAAATGCGTTTAATAAAGAGTTGGAGAGACATGGGAGACTGAACAAACACTCTATAGCAATGGGTACTATCAGAATATAGAGCTATTTAACACTTATTTTAACCAAAGTAAATCACTTACCCAATTTAAGCATAAGGCATAAGGTCAAAATAGAAATAAAGTATGCAAGTGACAAACATAATTTAGCAGCAAACATCAGGGGTCATGTAAGTCTGTGCATAGAGATACTGTAGCACCGGTACAGCGGCATCCATTCATCTCCTAGTCTCACACAGCCAGACGATCAGAGATCTCTGCCTGCTGATACGTCTGAGGAACTCCACGAAGCACCGATGCAATCCTCAGCTCACTGAACTGTAGGTCCTCTCCCTGTGACTTGGTGGTGGACTACTGTACGAGCGGGAGGGTACCGCCGGTCCCAAGCCTCATACACAGGAAGGTGGAGGAGATCGTGGACAACTACAAGTTACTGGCAGTGCACCTGAACGAGTTACTGGACTGGTCTGACGACTCTGATGCACTTTATAGCCAGGGCTGGAGCAGGCTGTTCTTTCTGCCCTCTTCTTTGCGATTGCCTGCTCAACATGCTGGTCAGGAAGGATGGCTCCTTCGTTGGGGCGACCCTGGACGGGTTCAACTGATCTACTATGAATCACCCCATTCAATGGAAAGGAATAACATCCAAATGTCCCCATTCTATAGGGTGGAATTGTACAATCTCTACAACCATGCTCACCCGGGTTACACAAATTACTCCCAAAACCCCATTTAATGAGCCACGAGAGGCACTGCCGGGCGAGCGAGTCGTCGTGCCGAACGTTGTGAAGTCCGCTTCAGCGCCGTTCGAGTTACGTCCCGATAGGGACAGAATCGTAAATCATGATTTGTCCGCAGACAGGTCACGTGACAGCATATGCCTTAGCCTATGGAGAATCCAATACCATTAAATGGGATTTTGGCAATACTTTGTAACCCCGGGTTAACCCTCCAAGACCCGCAGTTGTAATATTACAACATTTGTATTTTATCAAAAACATGGTATAAATCATTTGTTTTCCTGTTATTCTTTCACCTAAACATCATCATTGGATCCTATTGTTTAGTCTTGCAATGTCATTGGCCGGGATATTTGCATATAAATACCCCCCACAGAGGCAGGAAAAGTCACAACTTGAAAATCCTTGAAGGAAGAACAATCTCTTTTTCACTGGACAGGATTTCTCACAAAAAAGTAAGTAAAATGTCTGCAATATTTTTTTTGGTGATCATTAGAATGTCTAGAACATGTACATATGATATTATTGGGAAAGATATCCCCCAAATGTAAATTAGAGCATGCTTTATACTTGTTGTTTTTTTACAACTCTGGGTCATAGTGGTAGCAAATAGCAATGCCACCTGTTCACCTGGCTAAGTGGAGTCTTATAGTTTTCACAATACATTTATACAATTATGTGTATTTTCCCCACATTGCATTACTATATATATATATATATACCACAAATAACCACAAACATTACCAAAATGTTTTGCTAAAACATTATAGGCAATGAAATGTTATAACTTTTAAGCTAAAGCAGTATATTTGTCTTCGAGTACAATTGGTTAAAACATACAAATTGGTATGTGTGTGTGTGTGTGTGTGTGTGTGTGTGTGTGTGTGTGTGTGTGTGTGTGTGTATATATATATATATATATATATATATATATATATATATATATATATATATATATATATATATACCAATTTGTATATTGTAACCAATTGTACTCGAATACAAATATACTGCATCATTAGCTTATAACATGTCATTGCCTATAATGTTTTAGCAAAACATTTTGGTAATGTTTGTGGTTAGCAATCAGTGTATGGTAATTGTTCATATGGGAGTCGCCCAGTTAAGAATCTCTCATCATTGTTCATGTGATGGGTGTTGGGATTGCCCACTTACAGTCATCCCCAATCCCTTTGTTAGGCTAAGCATCATCATTCATCACTGATAGTGCTAAGTACCATCATCACTGATGCCACTTGTGAGGATAAGCAAAGTACAATAGGTTGGCCAGACAGTATTGTGTGACTTGTGAAATATGTACCTGCAGTGAGATGTGCTAGTACTAATGTACTAATGGTATTTCTTTATTTTCATTTCAGAATGCCACAAGCAAGGAGAGAGCCTCGCTTCACTGCAAGGGATGTGTTGGATATTGTAATGCATGGAGAGAGTGATGTGGACATCGACTTTACTGAAACTGATGAAGAGTCGGATGAAGAGGCCTGTGGAGAGGAGTCCAAAGAAAACCATCCACCCAGTGAACCCAGTGAACCCACTGACCCACTGACCCACTGCCCCCCCCCCCAACCGGCCAAACACGCCAAACCCAGAATGCCACAAGCAAGGAGAGAGCCTCGCTTCACTGCAAGGGATGTGTCCAGACTGCAATCCACGCAAGGCACCATGTCAACATCGGCCATCAGATGTGCGCCAGGACCAAGTTGGACACCTCCCACGGAAGACAGAGAGGGGGCGCTGCAGGAATAGTGGCTGTTCAAGTTACACCAGCTTACTCTGCCACAAGTGTGGTGTTCGTCTGTGCATTTCAGGAGACCGAAACTGTTTCTGGGACTATCACTGCTAAAAAGCAAGTGATTGTAAATGGTGTTCAAATTGATGGATGAGAGGGGGTGCCCGTTTCATTTTGAGCAGGTGTGAATTGGTCTTCGGTGGAGGGCTGTTTGCATCACATTGTGACCAGTGTATATTGTAATTAGGTTTCTTTAGTACATTCATTGTACTGTTTTTCATTTTGTTCTTTTAATAAAATCAAAATTCTTAAAAATATGGCTTATTGATGTTATTATTCATAATGTACTGTTCTGAGGCCCAATATTATTCATAATGTATACTGTTCTGAGGCCAAATGATAAACCATAACCATATAAATGAACCCTTAAGTTGTTTTAGTGAAGTATATAGACATTTGCCATGCTATTCTGACAGTGAGTAAAAATGGCCTATAGGAAATTCTGCTACCCGTTAGACCCACTGTTGTAATATTACAACATTTCAATTAAACCTTACGAAAACTATTTTTTTAAAAAAACATTATATTTCCCTCTCCAAAGTACTCCTAAAACACCATCTGAAAGGTTGATTATTTTTTTTTGTAAGTAGAAATATATCCGGGTCTTGCAGGGTTAAAGAGGTGGGCGCCTGGGCGGGGTGGCCGAGAGATTAGCCAATGGAGAAGTCTTACCATTAAATGGAGTTTTGGGAGTCATTTGTGTAACCCAGGTGGTCAAGGTTATAGAGATTGTACAACTCCACCCTATAAAATGGGGACATTTGGATGTAATTCCTTTCCATTGAATGGGGTGATAGGAGGTGGTGAAGGTACCTACAGCGACACTATCATGGACAACCCCTCCCACCTCCTCCACATGGTAGGCGGGTGCAAATATGGTTTGACCCCCAAAAAATTGGAACAAAAGGTTTCTCAATGGTTTATTGTAGTATCAGGTGTACTTAATAACATATCAAAAGTCTACCAAAATCGGACCACTAGAAATAACATTTTCAAGATGGCCGCCGCCAGTTCCTTAAAAGACCATTACTCCTCCATTATTCATCCTAGACAAGTACTTTTGGTGTCTAACCCTATGTTTTGGTGATCTAGGAATCCAATTAGCTGATATAAATTATAGTGAAGTGATTATACGTACAATTATATATTAAAGCAATTGGTTATAAGCATGTTTAACAATGTAATAGGACAATTATCCCTTTTCTACATGCCATAATGCCCAGGATTGGTGAATGCATCACCTATACATGTAATTCACATTCTGTTGAAGCTTTCAAGATTTATTTTGATACCAATAAGGAATACATTAATTATTACTGGGTGGTACTGGGACATTTGTAAAAACATGGCTACCAAGTGATAGACTGGGAATATTACACAAATCTTGGAAGAAATTCCTTACCGAGAAATGTCTTTTTTTTTTGTTGTTGTTTGTAAAGGTGTCTGGTTCCCAAACTGGGGGTCCCCCAAATGATTTTGGGGGGTCCCCAGATGGTTAGCTTAATGTGCAACATTGTTTTCTCACTCAACAGTAAACAAACCAACATACAGTATATAGTGTATACAGGGTATCTGCACATTTCTAAAGTTACTATTTAATCACTCTTACGACTCAATATTATCTCAAATATTAGGTAAGAAAGAGGCAAATATTGTGAAAATAGACGATGTACAAGCTCACAACGCTACACTCAGTAGGAAAAAAATTAACACGTGTCTGGTCTATGGGGAAGATGGACTCCTCAGCGGGGATACAGTGGAGAGAAATGGCCCCTCATGGGCCTAGAGAGGGTGTACAAGTCAGTACAGAGCTATCACAACATGTATCTAGTGTCTTCCACTGGGTGTCTAGGCAGGGGTGGTGGAGGAGTGTGGCGTGGATAAGGTGCAGATGTGCTTGTCACAAACATCTCTTTATTCCTCAGACTTGTAGTTGTGTGAGGTTTTAGTGCAAAATTAATTTCACATGTCTTTATATTGTGATTGGTACTGCTGGCAATAAGCTTGAACCTTTTTTTCTGGATAATTTTAACAGCAAGAAGGTACGTATAGGGGACAGCCCATGACGCCCTGGGCTCCAGTCTCCCCATAGAATCCCAATCTAACCGACCTCCACGCCCATAAGGGGCTGTGTCCCTGCTGGGAATATTAATGGTCAGCCACCACCGACTCTCCTGTGAGCCAGTCCGATATACACCCTTGTCTGCCTGACACACAGTCATGCACCACCACGTGGAGGTCTTACAACCACCACTATGGAGGGGGCCGACCCTCCTCACTACCTATGCCCACTCACAAGCGCCTATCACGGGCATAGGAGCCAGCCAGACCCGCCAGGAGGTCCATTTTGGGACCAGCATACATAGGGACACGACTGTCTACCTGACACAGTCTTGCAACATGTGGAGGTCTTACAACCACCACCACTGGGGACTGTCCTCACTACCGAAGCTAACTCAAGAGAGGCTATCTCGGGAGCCACTTGGGACCAGTGGGACTATCCAGTGAGCCAGGCGACATAGGGACACTGGCGTATAATTTCTGTTGGAGGTTTTGCACGTCGGACATGGGGAGAGGAGAAGCTCAGGGTCTCCTTGGCTCAGGGAGAAATCCAGTGACCCCCATACTCCCCTCTACCCACCTGAGGGGAACCCTAGGCCCACTAAACTCTAGACGGGCCCACCCCCCACTATTTAATGTTTTTCAAAATCTTGTGTCTACAAGATGACACTGCGCTTGTCCACGAGAAAAATACATTTTCTTGTGTATATAGGGGAGGAGTTATGAAGTTCCTGTGGGGTGGGTAAGGGGAGGGGTGCAGAGAGATTGGTTCATAATGCAATAATTTTTTGGGGGGTGGGGTGTATAGTCAAAGACAAATTTAGTTTGGGCTAAATTTGATCCACAGAGCTATCCAAAACTTTTCAATATTGAAAACAATACTATCTATCAACTGATAATATTCTCTGCCACCACCTTCTGAATTAGCCTACTGCAAATTATGACTATTAGTTTTCTTATGTTTTGAGGATATCCTGTTCCAGTAAAAAAATTATAAAATTGTTGGACATTTATTATATAATTAGTTTAGTTAACTTGAAACGGGTGACCATTTCAGAGGGTTTTAATAGGGTCACAAACAAAATATTGGATTTCACAATTATCTAATTGTATATCTGCAATTTGGACAAGTCCAATGGATTCCTAGGCCCCCAAAACATAGGGTTAGACACAAAAAGTACTTGTCTAGGATAAATAATGAAGGAGTTAGGCTGTTTTAATGATTTTTTGGGCATCTTGGACGCCATCTTAAAAATAAAACATTTCCAGTGATCAAACTTTGGTAGACTTTTAGTATGTTATTCAGGACACCACATACTACAGAAAACAGTTGAGAAACCTTTTGTTCCAATTTTTTGGGGGTAAGGTGCTTTTTTTTCATATATGCACCCGCCTATGGAGATTGTGGGGCATTGGGGAAACAGACAGATTCATCTACACAGTAGAATTACAATAGACTTGGTCTGTCCTTTGTGCAGGTAGCCATGAGGATTTACAACGAGGCACGCGATGGCTTCTCTGCTCTGTCAATAGACCAATACCTCTGAAGTAACACCAGTACAACACTGTACGAACACTGACTTTCGCATGGAGGCTGTAGCGTAATATCAGTGTATTCTATTCCTCAGTGACACTGTAGGGTGTGGGTATTGTACTGATAATACTGTTGACACTGTAACAATATCAATGTTTCCTATGATGTCCTGAAGACACTGTGACTGTGTTTTTGCTTGTGTTCATATTATATTATATTAGCTTACATCAAGCATTTGGCGGGTTGGTGGTTGCTGTCATGTTAATGTGACTGTGTGTTCTTTACTATGCATAATGTGGGTCATTGTATATATATATACTGTTTGTATATTGGTTGTTTACGTTTTTGCCTAAGCATACGGCGCGATACTGTAACGACACAATTATTTTGTATATGCTTTGTCCTGCATAGGGCAGACAGTGTATACTGTCGTATATTATTAATTATTGATGTGTTTTTTGTTATATTTTTACCCTGCTGTTTTACTTAGTTACACTTAGTTCAAATCAGTCAAATGGACCTGAGTTGCACTGTACTTCTACAAGCTCAGAACAATGCAAGCGTTGTGAGCTTGTAGATCTGCTATTTTTAGCGAATGTTCCCCACAGAATAGGGATGCTGGGGTTCAATTGTGCGAGAACTTCTGAGAACTCAGATTAGGGTTCAACTGGTTAAACGTCAAGTGTAAAGTTATTTTCAATCTGTCCTATAATAAAACAGATATTCTCTCAAGCTTTCCTCGTGAGAGTCGTGACATGCTGTATCTTAGGGGGAAGGATTTACATATGTACTTACTGTAATGTGTAATATGACATAAGGTGCTATAAGTAACAATGTACTTCAGGGGTGCCGTGGATGAAAATGTTATTTACAGGGGCGACATGAGACTAAAATGTTTGAGAACCACTGGTTTAGATAAACAGCTGTAATGAAAAATGAATAAAATAAATGACTTCAAACTGAATTAGCTGAACAAATATTATAAATTAATATATGTATCATATTACAGTAATATATGTTCATAAGGCAAGTTCTGTATTATAACACACACAGAAATAATGTGTGTTGCAGGAATATTATGAACTCATAAATGTATTGTTGAATTAATCTACTGTAATCTACATATGGGCAGAATATATTAAACCACTATGTTGTCTAACAAACTATGACATATGAACTGTAGATACATGAGTATCTAAATCAAAAGAGAACTAAAATCACAACCAGGTGAACATTTCAGTCAGTGTACATACAACACAGAGCCTGGGCTTTTCTTCCCCCTGCTGGGCAAATACACTCATTACCTGTATGAATGGAAAGCCGCTCTTTGAGGGCATGACTTTGTAGTTTATTTTCCCTTGGCTCTGGACACTAACTCTAACACACTCATTAATTTGTTTGGTCGAGCTGTGTTGCTTATTAGTCTGCCATGTTTTAATCTGCAGTAGTTTTTAACCTGAACTGGAAAACAAACTACAAAATCAGCCCGGGGTGTCATGCCCCTTTAATTCATGTCAGTGGTGGACAGTTACTACGCACATTTACTTGAGTACTGTACTTAAGTACTTTTTTGGAGATCTGTGCGCACAGATCTCCACCAGGCTGTGCTGCTAAATTTGAAAGTTAATCGTAGCTTTGGAATGGAATATGAAACATCTGACAGATATATCACGATCACATGACTTCAATATAATGTGTACCATGAGGCTGATTTGAAACATGTGGGGCAGAGGTTCTTCCTCTGCCTCCCGGGAGTAATATGCGTGCAAAGTATCAAACCTATCGGTCCAACAGTGCTGGAGATTAGCTGCTCATAGACAGACAAAGGCTGTGATTACAACAAAGCAAAAAATGTAAATGCAAGTTGTGATGCAAGAAAACAAATCTATATTTCTTTACATTCACTGCGTATGAACTTCACATTATATGACATTCAAGAATGATGTGGCCAGAACAATCTTATTCAATCTTCTACGACATTAAGTTCACATCATTCAATATACAATCACTGATGCGTACAGTTCATTATGTGCATACTGGCCTTAACAAGTACAAATCATCAAGTCATCAATTAATAACTGGATTACATGAATTTCATCCACAAGACGGTTGTGATTATGTTTATCAATAAACACGGAATGAGTTCTGCTCACTAATCAACCAAGAACTGAAAATAATATCAAATGTACATAATGAATCACTTTCACCCCAACATCCTAGGGGTCATAATTGTTCACTTCATTCGTTGGGAGCTTGTAGATCGGCTATTAATTTTTAAAAAGTCGTTAAAGACAACAAAAACTAACAAACCAAAAAAACATGGCACTAGATCACTGGTGCTCAACGTGGGGTCTGGGGTCTACCAGTGGGTCCAAATGGACACTGAGGATTTTACCATGTACTGTAGATTGGGGTCCCAGGGATAAGGCCAGTTTTATATGGTTGAATGTGTGTCGAACTAGTGGTCCTTGGAATGAAAATGAATGAAAAAATAAAATACAACCAGTGAATGTTTAGGGTGAAATAAAGGTTTCTTTAGGGTGAAATAAAGGCTTCTTTGGTTAATTAGTGAGAGAACTTCCTTCAATTACATGATGTGCAAATCCTCCTAATGCCTGGATGATCCCAGAGTCACACCCAAAGAACACCACATTAAAATGTTAGAACATTAAAAACATTAAACAAATGGAAACATTAAAACCTTTAAACTAGGGCTGTCAAACTATGTATGTTTAAAAAATATCAGATTAGATATTAATAATGAATTAATCATGACTAATCACCATTCATATTATAAACACATTTGTGCTGTGATTTGAGCTGTTGCCTATTGTAAATTGTGCAGCCTATTCTGGCAACAAGCAACTCGTGCTTTTCTCCATCCGCAAAGGTTTTCTTTCCATCTCGTTTGACTCATTGTGTGGATTGCGTTAACATTTTTTATCTAATTAATTCCATAAATGAATTAACTCAGCTATTTTGACAGCCCTAATTACAAAACATTAAAACATAAAACATTGGCACAGGAAGGAACGGGAGTCAAGTTTCGGCTGTGATTCTGTTCAAGGGCGAGGGAACAATTCATTATGATTAACCATTAATGTTAGTATAAAACATTCATTAATTCATGATCATTATTAACCACATTCACCCCGGGTGCCTTATTGTGGGCATGGCATTATAGGCAGCAACAAAACAAATCCAAAATGGCCTGGATGCCTCTCTACACCACCGTTGCTGTTGAGCCTGGACTTTCACCAACCAGCATATTCCACAGAAGTTCATAATCCACAGGATCAGAAGAACAGTTTCTAAGACTCTCATCTTACACATTCCTACATGATATACGACGACGTACGTACATGGACGCTAAGAGGACATAAAAATAAAACAGATATTAAAGGCACGTGAGGCTGAGACGCAGTGCAGTCGCCGAGCAGCGCACCGGAAGGTCACAGGTTTTGAACTGGAATGAGCGAGGATTCAGGTTCTCACAGGTGAATGAGTGAGGTGCACCCCAGAGGATTGTGCTTCAGAGTGAGAGGGTGATTCTGTGGGGAACAAACCAGAATTCATTTTGATTTGAATTATTAGACGTCATGATTAAAAGAAAAGAAAAACACGTGTCACGTGCTTCTCAAGGAAACGTCAAGGATATAAAAAAATACACAACAAAGTCAGTGACTTATTTCCATTGTTGTCCTTGGTCTGAGACAAGCAAAAACATTACAACATAGAACAGGCAATGCAATAATAGATTAAAAAAACTCTATAACAGGGGTCTTCAACGTTTTTCAGGCAAAGGACCCCTTAGCTGAGAGAGAGATGAAGCAGGGACCCCCACTACATATTGTACAAAAACAAACCTCAATAATATCACACAAAGATTTGTGTAATAACTCTGAGGACCCCCTAGGGGTCGCAGACCCCCTGTTTAAGTAGAATTGTAGAATTATAAAACTAAACAATGTTTGCAGCATAAATAAACGTATGTGTGAATGTACACTCAGTACATTCACACATACGTACACTCGACTATTATGTCCTCACAATACCACAAAAGTACTAACCCTAACCCAGGGATAAAAACGGATGAATAAAATATGAATAAACAATAAATCTTATGACGATTGAGGTACATTATGTCGCCATAAGAGCATGTCTGTTGGCTGACTCCACATACATAAAGCCCCATATTGTCACAACTGGTCTTTGTGAGCACATTTCTAAAGTTACAATTGAATGACTTTTAAGACCTTTTTAATACCAACTTGGCCATAAAGAGGCAAACATTGTGAAAATAACAGATACATATTTTCACAATATGTATCTGTAGAAACGAGTCAAACGTAAATGTAATGCCTACAATTCCAAGTGCCTGTCAGGGTGGGGGGGGGGGGGGGTCCCAGTTAAAATTATTTTGAGGGGTCGTGGCCTGAAAAGTTTGGGAACCCTTGGTTTAGACAGACACTGGCTTGATGTTTACCTGGTATCCTAGTAACTCTAAAGCACTACATTGTTTTCTTTGCTGTCTATTTGTGTGACCGAGACACAGCAAGCTGTCTGTGACCGAGCTGTCACCAGACAGACCACACCCATGCGTTCCACCCATGTGCGGAGGGGGAAAACACCCGGTATCCTCAGTATTGATTTTACTGTGAGAGAGTGCAAATCCACTTGTACACTTTCACAGTTAAGTGTTGGGCTTCTTTAGGATCGTCACGATTCCGGTTAACGATTCCCACTTAACGGTCCGAGTCCTTAACGGTTCCCTTTAACGACTCCTAGATTGTAAAGATTCTATATCATTTTAGTCTTCATTATACTTGTTGATGAACGCAAATTCAATCATATCATACAGTATTTTCATGTTGATTTTTGAACTGTTTGGTTGCTACTATATATGTCTATGAAATTAACTCAAGGACCCCAACGGAAACAAGTCCGCAAGGACTTTTTTGGCCGGACCTTTTAGACAAAAGCATTATAAATGTAACTGTGTTGTTTTACATTCTTTTGCCTAATAAAAATTTCAATCAATCAATCAAAAAACAGTAGCGCATGCATATTAATGTAATGGTTCTCAAAGTGAGGTCCATTTTCAAATGTGATGGAACCGATTCCTCCGGTTCCGGATCCCAACCTTATTCACAGTTAAAAAACATGGTTAATAAAACTTTGCCACACCTCCGTAGTTCCTCATTTTCCTGGCGAAGGCGTCAGAGTTGGTCTGTTCTGATATCTGGATATTTGGGTTGGATTTGTAGTCATCTGGCAGAGACAAAACACAACAGACATGGAAGTTATGGGGTTTGTGGGATTTGTAGTCATCCGATATCCTTATGTCTAACCGCATGTAGAAACCTGCTGCTATGTGGACCCTCACGTCAAAACTCATGCTGCTTATTATGCTATGAGTCATACACTGCCGCCGTTTTTTCCTTTTTCTCCTCTTTAAATATAGCTATTTGCATTTGTATTTGTATATTCAGTTCTCGCTCTGACCAAACTTAACCGGTCGAAACATGTTGGCATTTTTATAGAATATATTTGTTTTAACTTTACTTCCTCTCCTCCACATTTTTTGAGTGCTCGGATCTCTTTAAAGCTATTTGTAAACATATAACATTAATGTGTTAATATTCTATGCCCTGTTGATGAACTGAATACATAGGACCACAATGGAAACAGTTATCCTGTTAGGCTAAATGTTTTACTGTACCTCTGTGCGGTTTACACTCTTTTAACTAATAAAGCATGCATTCAATCAATCAGTTTGTCCTTCTTGCTCTCCTTCTCCCTGCACCAACCCCCCCTTTCTTTCCTGAAACCCCATGTTCTTTTACACCAGTAAACCTGTGATATGACAATAAAGTCGACTCTCATTCTCAGATATATTTGTCTTTGAAAGGAATATGGTGATATTTGATTTTGCCCTAGTGTGAGAGAAGGAATGGACGGATGTGATGTCATCCCAAAAAAATTACACTTCTGTCCACTCCTATGTTATCAGTTGTAGGAAAACACATCTAGCTCTTTTAATTTTTTTGTGAAAAAAAACTCGATGTGTTAAATGGGTCAAACTCAACTGTTGTTGCTGAACGAGACGGAGTCGCTGTCCCTCATGGTCTCGTTGCCGCTGTCCGACAGCGTCCTCTCGCTGCGCCGCTGGCCACCGGGGGGCGCCGGTCTCCTCTTCTTGCTCTTGCGGGTGCTGATGCGGATGATGCCGCGCACCAGGCGACACTCTGCCTCCTGCTCGTCCATCTGGTGCTCCTCCGCCAGGGAGTTGATCAGCTGGTTGATGTGGGTGGTCTTCTTCAGGAACACCGAGTCCGACGTGCACCTGGGACACAAATAGGAGGCATAGGATGGGTTATCGTTCAGTGGTGGTACATTTACTTAACCCATTAAGTCCTGATATGAGGCCGATTCTACAAATGCCTTCTAAATCCTGACAGTTTTCTGAAAAAAACGTGCTTCTATATCAGTGGTTCTCAATCATGTCAAGGACCCCCAAAATTATATATATTTGACCGCGGACCCCCCCCCTCCCCCAAACATTTTGTTCTAGGTACCCCCAGAAGCAAAGATTTGAGTTAAAATGTTTGCTTTAAAAAATACATCAAAAATACATTCAAAAATAGCATATGTACAAGCTCATAGCGTGGCACGAAGTGCAAATGCTTTCCTGGTTTTAATGGGTTAAAGGAATACTTCACCCAATAAATGACTGTAAATATCAAACCTCCATCTACTAGGACAGTGGTTCTCAAACTATATTTTGTGCCAGGGACCCCCATACAAGGAATTGTGGCGTTAAACAAACATTTTCAAATTTGTTCCAAGATTTGTTTGCAAATAGCCGATCTACAAGCCCACAACGCGGCGCGATGCGACGCCTTATGGGCTTGTAGACCACAAGATCGTCCATTTTCAAACAGCCAATGTATAAGGTGGTTCAACTGATTTTGAGGCTGTATTAACTAATCTCGCTGGGGACCTCCTCGAGCCAAGGACCTCCTGGGGGTCCCCGGACCGCACTTTGAGAACCACTGTACTAGGTCACCAGGTACAGTAAACACCAAACGCAGCATGTGTGAAGCCACATCCTGTGTCAGGCGTGCTATTTTAGAAGCACAGCGTCACGTGTTGATGGGTGTTTTCTGTCAGACTGTCGGTGAGAAAAGTGCTTCACCACAGACCAGCCACTCGCTGCTGATGAATCGCCATGTTATTTTTAACCTATTAAAGACCTGAGGCGTGATTCTACAAATGCTTTCATAATAGTTTTCTGGAAAACGTTGCTTATATATCGTTGCTGTCAGGCAGAAACCTCTTATCTCCATATTTTGTGTTTTTTTTTCATAAATGAATGCCCTACTCCTTCTCCAAAGTGAGTGACACCAACAATCACAACACTAGAGGTAGCAAACACGACCTGGTACCCCCCCAAATTTAGAACAAACTTGGGAAAATTGTCTTTCTACTACTCAGCCACCCCAATGTGGAATGCCCTGACACCATCCATTAAAGCATGTGAATCACTGGTTTCTTTCAATAATAAATAAAAACATCTTTCAGAAGACCACAAAGATTTCAATTCCCATCGAAAGGAGGTGTCACTGCCGCCGTTTCCCCCTTTTTCTCCTTGGTACATATAGTTGTTTGTATTTGTTGATGGCATGTATTGATGTGTTAATATTCTATGCTGAATATTAATATTATTGATTGATTGATTGATTGAACACTTTATTAGACAGAAATGTAAACAGCATGAGGCACAGTCAGACATTTGGGATAAAAGGACAACACAAAAAAAGTCCTGGGGACTAGAAAAGGGGGGGAATACAAAGAAAGTCGGCAGTGAATGCCAACTCCTTTCTATGGGAAAAGTGAGTTTACTTCCCCTTGTGGCCTCCTGAAAGATGGATGTTCAGGCCTGTTTTGAAGGAAGCCAGTGATTCACATGCTTTAATGGTGGTGTCAGGGCATTCCACATTTTGGTGGCAGAGTAGTAAAGACAATTTGTCCATGTTTCTTCTATAGGTGGGTGGTACCATATCGTTGTTGTCGCTGCTCCCTCTAGTATTGTGATGAATTGAATACATAGGAATTCCACAGGACATTTTTGTGGTATCCTTTTAGCATTAATGTCTTACTGTACCTCTGTGCTGTTTACATGTCTGACTGAATACTTTCAATCAATCAAAATTGTGAGATGGTTACCTGGCCAGCTCTTGTATCTGGTACTCAGAGTAGAGCTCCAGCAGTTTCTTGGCGATCAGAGAGTCCACGCCCTCTCCGCTGTCATCCCACTCGTCATCGTATGCCATCGAGTTGTAGAGGGACGACGGGCTGGTGTGACACTGGCCTCCGGGTAGCGCTGCTGAGTACAAAGCAGGGATATAATAGTTAACAAACCTAACAAAATAACTCAAGCTAGAATTGGAAAAACATTTTAGTTAATGAAAAATAAAATAAAAATAATTTGGCTTTACAACGATAACTGAAACTGTATTGTGTTTACAAAACGAAATAAAATCATAGAGACAATGTGAATAGTTTTAGTCTATGGGAATATTCCATATTTCATAAGATTTGTTTAGTTTTTTTTTACATTTTCAAAAATCTTTAAAAATAGTGTAAATAGCTGATCTACAAGCTCATAACGCGTCATGATGTCTTGATGTGATATGTTGTGAGCTTGTAGATCTGCTATTTTTCTGATTTTTTTTTTTAGAAATCACAAAAAAAAGAAAACTAAACCCAAGTCTTTTCAACAAAATAAGAACTAAAACAGTAACCTCGCTTTGCTAAAACTAAACTGAAATTGAACCAAAAACGAATACAAATTCTAAACTAAAATAACCTTGGTATGGAGGGACATCATTTGAAATGATCAGGTCCTGCCTGTGACCGTCCACTTTGACTCCGCCTATGTGGAGGTCTTCTAGCCAATCAGCAGTGTCGTCTTCTCCGTTCGGACCCGGGTTCGACCCGGCACGGAGGCTGATCTTCTCCGGTTCGTCCGGAGAGGTGTGGTCAACTTCGGGCGCCAAGCACGGTGCCAGGATGGTGCGTTGGCACACCCTGTAAACACAGGATAAGCCATCTATTAACCCATTAAGACCTGAGGCCGATTCTACAAATTCCTTCTAAATCAGTAGTCCTCAAACTTTTGTTTTTTTGTGTATTTGGTAGAAAATATTTTGTGCCAGGGAGGACCACCAGAAGAGATTTATGTTAAAAAAATCTAAATCACTCAAACTTGTCTAAAATGTTCAAAAATAGCAGATGTACAAGCTCGCAGCGCGGCACAAAGTGACGCGCTGTGAGCTTGTAGATCTGCTATTTTTAAATAGCCAACGCTAAAATCGAAAATGATACTTTCCCGGTTTTAAATGGCTAAACATAGCTTAATAGAATGAAGGCACTGGAGCAATTCGGACAGTTAGGGCAAGGATTCGATGTAGCTACACCTTCGTCAGGTCATCTGATGACATGTCCCCCCCCCCCCACACTCACACCTTTGTTCCTATCAAATACATGGATTCAAGCAAATATGAAATCTCACAACTGAAAATGTTTGCTGTTCTACATACTGCCAACCAGGTGAAGAAATCACAGATTCAGGCTTTAACCTTTGCTTTTATATGAAATATCCGAGACCGTTAAGATTGTATGGAAGATGCTTCTGAAACATATTGCTTGTTTGACCACTTCAAATGCTCTAATCTTAAAATAATAACTGAAAATAGCCATGAGCTTGAGAGCTGCTGGCTTCTATGGAAACTAAATGACGACTGAGAACTTAAATCCATGTAAATATAGCCAGTTTTGGTCATAGCATATTATCTATTTTGATTAGATTTTGAGTTGCCATTTTGTTTAAAAAAAATTAAATGTATATGTGCCAAAATAACAGAATAATAACAATAAAAAATGTTAATCACAATTATTTGTAAAACGATAAATTAAAGTAGAGCTTCATGCTGGTGACACAGGCCTACCTGTAGAGGCTGCAGACCAGGCTCCTGCAGACCCCTGTGGCCCCACAGGGACCACACGTCTGGGGGGCCCCAGAGCCGGCGGGTTCAGCCGTGCCCGGGATGAAGCCGATGGTCTCAGACCCCTGTCCGTTGGCGTCTTTGGGGTGGGCTTTGTGGACACTCTGCGCCGTCCTGCTTTGGGTGCCGTCATCCTGTAGCGCTGCACGATTGTGGCCAAGATGATTAGCAGGATTATTTTTTAATCAATATTGAGATCACGATTATTATTATTTGTGCTTATTCTCCCCAATTTAGTCGTTATGCCAATTAATTCCTCCCCTCACACATTTGTGTGTTGTCACTGCTGTCCATATCCTAATGACTCCAGTGAGGAGCCCCTACCGGGAGGACGTA
Organism: Gymnoscopelus braueri; assembly: GCF_963280865.1. Classification (NCBI taxonomy): domain Eukaryota; kingdom Metazoa; phylum Chordata; class Actinopteri; order Myctophiformes; family Myctophidae; genus Gymnoscopelus; species Gymnoscopelus braueri. The sequence continues at coordinate 52,917,214 of NC_137613.1, forward strand.
GAGCCTTGGTCCTCCTCCGCCCGCCCAACAGTCCCTGCTGACAGGTGCCGCACCCCAGCCCGTACGAATACGTGCAGTGATATCACCCTAACCCGCCCGGCTTCCCTCCCTCGAACACGGGCCAATCGTGTTTGTGTAGACACAATTGAATCCACGGTGGATTCAAACTCACAACCTCCGTGGTGGTGGGCAGGGACTTTACAACTGCACCACCCAAGCACCCGAGATCACGATTACTCATTGAGTTTAGTGACAAAACATATTGTTATTACACTGTCACATAAACATAACACTTTCACATGTTGTGCTACTTTACATTCCTGTTAATGTACATATTTTTTTATAAACATATACGAAAAAACATTAATTCTGTAAATTCTGTGTACATTTGTGTACCAAAAAAGTAAACCTAACACTCATTAAATCAACAACTGCTACTTTGTGCTACATCCCTGCTGATACACACATCAATAAATACCAATAATCGGACGATCATGTTCATTTCATAGGCTCTATGCACAGCAGCCATATTGAAAAGAAATTGGGCCTCTTCCTTACTCCCTTCAGAGGTGTTACCAATGATTCTAATGAAGGCTCTGTTCCATTTAGTGTAGCACAGTGGTTGTCAAACTTTTGTTTAATTTCAAGGACCACCGTAACTCTGTACAAATGGAACCAAATGGACCCGTATTTGTACACTCTCAGAGTTACACACCTGTATGGGTCCATTTGGAACCCTCTCAACGAACCATGAGGGTCCCTGGACCACACGCTGAGACCCACTGGTGTAGCAGAGTGTTTCCAGTGAGCCAACATGCACAATAATCAGCACCCTGACTCTGTTTGACCAGAATGGAACAGAGCCTTCATTAGTATCAGTAAAGTAAGAGGCCCGATTTATTTCCAATATGGCTGCTGTGGGAAATAAAAAAGATCACATTAAAAGGTTACAAATATGACAAATTGTGCAGCGGCTCTACCGTCTTCTGGCGGGTCCACACATCTCTCCTCATACGAGGACCGCTGGCTGCTCATACGGGACAAGCTGGGGACACGGCTGTCTTCGTCGGGCCCCGCGGAGCAGCGCGTCTGGGGCCCCGCGGCGCTGCTAGACATGGTTCACACACACACACAGTCTCAAGGTCTGAAACAAATAGTGTACGATGGAAATCAGATGAAATGTTAAAGTCAAGTTCTGGCTTTGCAATCAAAGAGCAAAAGCAATGCTATTGTTCTTTGCTATTGTACTCGTCTAGTACGATATGTTGGGATAGCACACTCAAACTTTTCCATGTCAAGGACCCCCAAATTGATATATATTTGTCCGCGGACCCCCATCTGAAAATATTTTGAGCCAGGGACCCCAGAAGAGAAGATTTGTGTTGCAAATGCAAAATGTTTTAAAGAATTTCAAGATTTTTCAAAAATGTTAAAAAATAGCAGATCTACAAGCTCGCAGCGCAGCACGAAGTGACGCGCTGTGAGCTTGTATATCTACGATTTTTGAATAGCCAACTTATAAATGGATAAAGTGGTTAATTACTTTTGCTGGGGACCCCCTGGAACCACCCCAAGGACCCCTGGGGGTCCCCGGACCCCACTTTGAGAACCAATGCTTTAGACAGATACATACAAATACATGGTCATGTACAGCGGTGGAAAAAGTACAATTTTTTTTTTTACTTAAGTAAAAGTATCAATACTGCAATGTAAAAGTCCGGAATTAAAAATTTACTTGAGTACAATGCGACGCATTGTGAGCTTGCAGATCGGCTATTTTCAAATGGCCGAAATGTATAAAGGGCTGAAGTGGTTAATGTATGTTTTGTAATAACAATCCAAATCTACAAACTGACTAGTAACTTAAGTTTTCAAATAATTGTAGTGGAGTAAAAGTACAATATTTGCCTCTGAGATGTAGTGGAGAAGAAATAAAAGTATTGACAACTGGAAATACTTTAGTAAAGTAAAAGTACCTAAACATTTTACTTAAGTACAGTACTTGAGTAAATGTACTTATTAACTTCACACATTCACACGCATTTTTGACCGCAACCATTCAATCAAATGCTACCGAGGCTGTTATCTACAGAACGAAACTTAAATCACTTGTCTATCCGCCCGAGGATATTCCTGTCACAAGGACATGAAATGTTATGAAATATTATCCCACCTGGTGCCTCGAGGCAAAGTCATCAAACTGGTTCTTCTGTTCAACATGTGTCACTACAAAGTAATCTGATATCACACGCATTTCTGGATAATTTTATATCATTATTTAAATATAATTTATTTCACTTACACCAATCAAAATGTACTTAAAGTACCAAAAGTAGAAAGGACTCATTGTGCAGAATGTCACAAGTTTTCAAATTTGTAAAAAAAACAAACAGCAGATCTACAAGCACACAACGTGTGGCGATGGCACACGTGATATTTAATAATGATTTAAATTATATTTAAATATCATTTATTTCACTTACACCAACCTTAATGGGTCTGTAACTAATGTGTAGAAATTAAACCAAATTGACCCTTATGTTAAGGGTCTGGAACTCTGAGAGTGTAAAAATGCATGGGGGGGCTAAACCTTTTAACAGAATAGATGTAATTTCCTGTATTCTGGTGCATTTAGGGAGTTTGATACTTCACTGCCATTATGTTGCAGTGAAGTGATTTCACAATGTGTATGATGCATAGTACAGTACATGCTAGTGTGCATTCCAAGGATAACTAAGTGCTTGGTGCCCTAGCATTTAGGGCAACTAAAGACACAAATCTATTATTAACGACCCGTTATCGATTAGCACACAGTATAGCAGAGATAATCACTGTTAATTTAACCGTCTTAATTTGGACTGAAGATTTTACTGTGCATGAAAGCGAGCATTATGCTAAGAATTCTAATCTCATAGTATTTCGGCTAGTGGATACATTGTAGCCTGGCATGGCCAGACTAATATCACTGCGTAGATATTAGTCTGTAATCTCTGTGTGGAACCTGCATTTCCGAGGGGCAAATTTAAAAAAATGCCTCTGGTGATAAACCCACCCCATATTTGCATGGGCCCTTGCTTTGTTCGGGTAGCCTATAGTTAATACTTTGTTCTAACAATCCTCACCCCTAATAAAGCTCATTGTGGTATTCAAATTGGACCCTGTCTGTGCCTGTGGACATACCTACCACTTAGTTTATCTTGGTTTAGATCAATCAAAGCACCTGTCTGTCACATTAAGTGACATCTGAGATACACAGAAGTCTTGCAGGTATTGTGTTTTTTCTTCTTTTCCAGAGAATGCAAAAAAGCTCCTCTTGTCTCAATGGTAACAGGACAGGTGGGCACTAGGGACATCTGGGCACTAGGGACATCTGGGATAATGATAAACACCTTCAGGAGGCTGCAATTCCAAACTGGCCCCTGTCAAAGTCTTAACCCCCCCCCACACACACACACACACACACACACACACACACTTTTACTTAAGTAAAGAAATGGAGTACTTTTTCCACCACCGCATAACAACCGATATAGTATAACTCTATGATAATAACACAGCGAAACATGCATACAAACAGAGGGCCCTGCTTCTGCAAAATCAATGTTGACATTAACGACACTGACGTTTTAAAGACACAAAACGCGTCTTTTTCCTAACACCCAAATGAATAAACTTTAATTAAACTGGCGCAACCACGTCGGATGATTATTCCTTACTCTGAATAAAATGAAATAAATACTTGTTACTTCTCTTAACTCTCCATTGGAGTTTCGAGGCCGTTTCATATACTTCGTCACACTACGGTGTGGCGCACAGAAGACAGTAGCCATCGTTCACATGACGCTCGTCTGTCACAAGCGTCATGCAACCTGGTTTGAGAATATTTTACATTTACAGCCCGTACATCTACATAAACGTTCAAATGTCAAATATAAAGTGCTGAGCCCCAAGCCACTGATGTAAAAAGTTAAAGCGGCCCAGTCTAAGTACCCGTATTTTCGGTATTGTTCAATAAAAAGCATTTTAATCCGATCGGCGGCCATGTTTTTTTTGTTTTTGTTTTTGTATAATGTAGCAGAGTGCAATACACCTCCCAACGGATAGGGGCACGAAGTTGAAAGCATTTGGAGAAAATTCGGAGAAAATGGCCGGCGATCGGATTAAAAAGCTTTTTATTGAACAATACGGCAGATTCGGGTACTTAGACCCGTGCGCTTTAACTTATAACATCCGTGGCTTGGGGTCAGCACTTTATATTTGAAATCTGAACGTTTATGTAGATAAACTGGTTGTAAATGTTTTTTTTTTTTTTTTTTAATCAAAAAAACAGGAACAAGTAGCGCATGCTATGACAGTCATGTTTCAGGGCTAAGAAAATAGCAGACCTACAAGCCCTCAACGCGTCGCGTTCGCGACTCATTGAGGATTTGTAGGTTGCTATTTTCTGCACGCGCCACATCGTCGCGCAACCGACCATTAATGAGAATTATTACTTACAGCTGTGCAGTGCAGGTCGACGCAGGAACATCCGCAGGTTGTGTTTATACCTTCCTTCCGGGTGTTATTTATTTATAATATAATCCTTCACGTGACCGTAAACATTTTAATCCCTTATAAGTTCTATCTTTAAAGGTCAGATAATGATTAAACTTGGCTCCAAAACTTGTACAACTTAGTCAGAAATGTACCTGGAACGTCAATGGACGTCAAAACTGTTCAAAGCAGTGTTGCCATGTCTGCTTATTATAAGCGACTTCGGACTTGTTTTTCTATAAAGTCTTTCTACGCAGACGCGTTGAGAGCTTTCATAGAGCTGGCTGCTTATTTCTCTCGCAATCTGGCAACACTGGTTCCAACACACACAGGTGACCCGGTGGTGACGTCGTCACTTTTTAAAGGCATATGTCCATCATTTCAGTCGTAATGATGATTATTAACAGCTGTTAAACATCTTAAGCGGTGTTTTAATGATGATACATCTACAGTCCCTCTTCACACCATTGACTTTACAGAAATTCTACTAAAACAAACGTTCTAGGAAATGTTGTGATACACCGTTCTGAACAGTAGATGGCGTCAACTACATGTATTGCAGTGGTTCTTAAATGTTTTCATGTCAAGGACTTCCAAATGTATTTATATATGAATGAATTGATATGTAGTTATATTCAATAATTTGTATATTAATTATGTATTTATATCTAATATTTATAAGAATTAATATGTATAAATGTGCCAATTTTGGACCCCTATTCAAGATTTGTTAAGGTAAACAATATTCCAATATATTGTTTCTCTCTCTTCCCCCCCCCCACCACCTTATAGCTCGTGCTGTTGTGAGCTTGTAGATTAGCTAGCTATTTGGGTTAAAGTGGTGCTAGATCAACTCATTTTGCCGGGGACCCCCTGGAACCCTCAAGGAAGGACCCCTGACCCTCAGAGAACCACTGACATTTCAGTCATAATTATGGTTATAAACAGCTGAAGCAATACATTTAACCTCCCTGTTCACACACACAGGAAATCACTATAAATATTGTAATACAACCAGTATAAAACAGTAGATGGTGCCAACTGGAAATAATGAATATATAGAGTATATATATACACACACACACACACACACACACACACACACACACACACACACACACACAGATATATATGTGTGTGTGTGTATATATATATATATATATATACATACACACACACACACACACACACACTCTATCTGCCTGCACTCAACATTTTATATAACATTTTCTACAAGCTCAAAGGCTAATAGTGTTTAAATGGTTAATGTTTGTTTTGTAATCCAACTCTGCCAAGTAACTAAAGCTGTCAAGTGTAGTGGAGTAGAGGGTATAGATTTGCAGCAGAGACGTGGTAGAGTCAAGCGTCAAATAGAAATAGGCTAATCAAGCAAGTACAGTACTTGAGTAAACGTACTTAGTTACTTTCCACCAGAGTGAATAAAAACCAAAGTGACCAGTTTTGATTTAGATTTGTATTTAATAATATAAAATATTCTCCTTTCCCCTTAGCCATGTGTTGAACCTATGGAAAAAAAATAAAGTTAATAAATAGCATCACATTAAAAGCATATAATCTGGTGAGGTGGTTCTCAAAGCAGGGTCCTTGAAGCCGTTCCAGGGGGTCCCCAGCAAAATGAGAATTAACATAGCGTCACAATCAGTTTAACCACCATTTTATACTTCGGCTATTCAAAAATACCAGATCTACAAGCTGACAATGTGTTGCACATCAAAAATTGTCCTAAAAATGTTAGAATAAGTGGTTTAACACAAATCTCCATGTTGAAAAACAGAAACATTTTGAAAATGTTGGAATATTTCGAAGAATTACAACACAGATCTCTTCGCAAATTATTTTCAGATGGGGGGAGGGGGGTCCAAATATATATTAATTTGAGAGTCTTTTGACATGAAAACGTTTTGAGAACCACTGATATGGAGGGGTAGAAAAAAAACCTTGTTCAAGCTTACCAAACGTAAAAGGTCGTAATCTGAACCATTTACTCTCCTGTTGTTGAGATCTGTGGGTAGGTTCAGAAGTTAGTTAATATAGTTACTCGTAATCAAAAAAACATAGTTACTCGTAATCAAAAAAACAAAACAACAAGGCTTTACAAACAAGAGATAATTAAACAAAACTAATGTGCGTTGACAAAACTGAAAATATGGCATGTCAAAAATAGCAGATCTACAGGCCCACAACATGTCGCGATGCAGCACGTTGTGAGCTAGTAGATGTGCTATTTTGCCATCTTTCTGATCTTGTTCAATCTCCAACCAATTACGATAACAAAAAAAGAGAACTTGAACACTAAACTCAAACTGAGCCTTTTAAATAAAAACTCATCTAAACTGGCAAACCTACTTTAAAAGCCAATTAAAAACTAAACTGGAAATTGAAAACAAAAAGTCAATGCTAAATAAAATGTTAAAACAATTGAAAAAGGCTAAACTCTAATAACCTTGATCTGGGCTGGTGTTTACCACCACTGGCCTCCATGCCAACCGGCTCCGTTCGTAACGTCACCCATCCAGGTCTGCGGTTCTGGTGGGTGGGGGGCGCGTAGGCAGGTCTTATAGGTTGTGGTTTACTTGCACTGGTCTCCGTTTCAACCGGGTCTCGGAGCCTCTCTATATGGAAGCCTCCATAATTCGTGTGGATTTGATGGACAACGGTGGGGGCAAAGAGCTGCCCTGACGTTCCCATTGGCCTTTGACCGGGGGGAAGGAGGTCCGCTCTCTGGACGAAGTTGATCTGTCCCGAGCTGACCGTCTTGAAATCTTTCTCGGCCGTTGAGGTGGAGCCGGGATCAGAGCTCAGAGCTGCTGAATGTTGGATCGGTTGCACAGCTTGGGAAAAGCCAACGGATCGAGGTTGGGGACGGCCGGCGGACAGACTTTGGTACGTTTGCCGAGATGATTGAGAGGAGCTCTGCCGTGAAGGCACCCTGTTGCCAGCGACCCTGGCTGACGTCAGGCCCCAAGCGATGGAATGTTCTCCTCCTCCTCCTGGCGTCTTACTCCCTCTGGTGAAGGAGCGAGGAGCAACAGCAGAATGTTCTGTGAAGGAGCGAGGGGCCACTTTGACGTCAGTGACAGAGGAGGAGGAGGGAGGACGACGCACGTCCGTGGAAGAGTCACCTTGAAACAGGCCGGCCCGGTTCCTGTAATAGTTGGCTGGAGGACTGGTCCTGATGGGAGCAGGATGGGCGGCTTTTTTCTCATGAGCTGGAGGCTGGTGGGAGGCTGACAAAACACGAGGGGGAGAAATGCATTAGAATATGGTCCAACAGTTTGTTCCGACAGCCAGTGAACTCCTCAGATTTTTGGCAGCAGTGGTGGACAGTAACTAGGAAGATTTACTTGAGTACTGTTACTTAACCACTTAAACCCCAAGATCCATATTCTGAGGGGGAAACATAGCAGAAGATAGCAGATCTGCAAGCGTGCGACGCGTTGTAAGCTTGCAGATCTGCCATCTTCTGCGAATACATTTAATGTACTGTAGAGCGAAAACAGAAAATACACTAGTATAGCTCAACCATATAGGGTTTACGTAGTTAAGTACATTATTTACTTGGAAGGGAAAGAAGTACTTGAAGTATAACCACTTTAGCCCCATTTAAATTCTTGTGAAAATAACAGATCGACAAGCTCACACCATAAGCTTGTAGATTTTCACAATACATTGATATTATAAAGAAAATGTAATTTGTATGTACTTTGCACGTGTGAATACCTGTGAAAAAGCGAGTACTCCTGTACATAACTCAGCACAAAGAAATTTTACTGTGCAACTTTCACCCACATAGTTGAGTAATATGTTACCAGGAGTATCTATACTTTTACTCAAGTATTGGAGTTGAGTACTTTGTCCAACAGGGTTTGGCAGCTCTCAGCTCTCCAACAGGACAGTGTGTTCCATAGTGAACGGGTCAGGGGAAGATTCCCCCCTCTCCCTATGGCATTCATTTCAACGTGGTAGGGGGGGGACACTTCCCTAGAAGACAAAGAATGTTGTTCCACCGCTGAACGAGCCATGGGTAAGATTTCATGTCACCAACAGGCGAGAGGGAAGAGAGTCACCTTGAAAGAGCAGGGCTGAGCTGGGACCAGAGCTGGATGCCATTCCTATTGACGTGAACGGCGAGCTATCCCTGGAAGATTCCAACACAGGCTTATTATTAACAAAAAGTAACAAAAGAAAAAAGTTATGTTACAGTATGATTGAAAAAACAGTCAGATTGAAAAGAGTGCTCGTTTTCTTTGAGTACACCTCCCACACGGCAGTACGGGGCCCCCCCGTCAAAAAAAAAAAAACACGTCTCGGAGGTACCGACCGAGACTATAGGGGGGGATGATTTACGATTCCGTCGCTATCGGGACATAACTTGGACGGCGCCGAGTCGGCTGAAGGTGACTTCGCAATGCTCAGCACAGCGACTCGCTCGCCTAAGCACGCTAGGCGGTGCTTCTCGTTGCTCAAGTCACCTTCAGGCGGTGAAAACGACATGATGCAAGTTTGTAGCCATTTGTCTGACCACATTGAATGTGTCCCCTGAATAATCCATATTATAAATCAGAAAATCTAAACTGAACTAACAAAACCACCTTAGAAACAAAAAAATCAAAACAAAAAATAGTGAAAAATGCTAAACTATAACCACTTAAACCCCAGCATCCATATATAGTAGGGAAAATAGCAGATCTACAAGCTCACAAAATAAAAATGTGTCGCATTCAGCTAGAGCGGCTATTTTCAGCAAAGATATTTATAGCGAAAACAGAGAAGTCGCTAGTATCGAGCCCTGAGGGACTCCGCTCAACGTATAGGCTTTGCGTGGATAATAACCTTGGTGTGCTCCGACCGGGCAGCTCTCTCCTCCCCTTCACAACAGCAGGTTTAAGTGGAGCAGCGAGTTCATTCTGCGGTTTGAGTTTGGACGATCGGATGTTGGTCGAGCCACTGGCGATGTCCGTAGAGAGACCAAACCTCTTCCAGTGACCTTTGACCTAGGATGGTCACCATCATAAAACATTTTAGTTGACGAATGATGGCATACAAATAAAACGCAAAGCATCCGTTTAACCACTTTAACTATAAATGTAAACTTTGGCCATTCAAAAATAGCAGATATACAAGCTCATAGCATATCACTTCGTGCCGCGCCTGTATATCTGCTGTTTTAGAAAAATCTTGCAAATCTTTAACTAGTATATACATTTTTAAAGTGAACGTTTTTAACTCAAATCTTTGTTTCTGGGGGCTCCCTGGAACAAAATATTTTGAGATGAGGGTCGGCGGGCAAATACATATAATCTTGAGGGTCCTTGACATGAAAAGGTTTGAGCACCACTGATATAGCAACAAGTTTTCAGAAAACTGTTGGATTAATTTTGTAGAATTGGCTGAAGGTCTTAAAGGAGTAGTTCACCCAAAAAAAGAATAATTATTTTTTTTCAATTACACACCCCATGAAGCCTTGAATTCATGGAGATTATCTAGTTTTTGTCACATTCCTAAGCCAATAATTTGATGACCGGCGGAAAGATGCCAATGTCTCCGGTAGGAGACTCAAATTACCTGCATTTGAGTCTCCTACCGGAGAGACCACCGGTCATAAAATTATTGGCTTAGGAATGCGACAAACTAAAAAATCTCCATGAATTCAAGGCTTCACGGGGTGTGTAATTGATAGAAAATAAGTCATTCTTTTGGGTGAACTACTCCTTTAATGGGTAAAATTGTGGACATGGATGATGGATCTAACAAGCTCATAATGTGTTACCTTATTGGGAGGTCTGTGTCTAGAAGCGCCGATCGCTGCATCTTCTCTGTGGATGCCACTGCCGTCCCTCTGGGCCCAGCCCGGAGCCATGGAGGCTGCTCTGAATTGATTCTGGGTGTGGCCGTCGCCAACATGTCCCCCGTTGTCACTAACATGTCCCCCCGTGCCCCGTTGTTGTGATAAGCCAGCATATCTGTAGCCGTTCCGTCCTTTGGAACCCAAGTTGTTAGCTGCAACACAAGTTAAATATAATCATTACGTTTCATCACCCAGCATCCCTAGTCTCGCGTACCCTAGTCTGGGAGGCTTCGGCTCAAAGCCTGGACAGCAGGGGCGCGGCCACTGATTTCTGATTCAAATCAACAGCCAATGAAGAAAAGGGGGCGGGATCCACATGCAGTGGGTCTTACATGTAAATAGGAGCGACGGGAAGCAATTTCCCCTTGAGAAATTGCGGCCGCCATTGTTGTGTACTGCTGTTTGCCTCTCGTCGGACTTTTTAGACGAGTAGACCGGTAAGAGGCGTGTCCGCTCAGATTCTGAGCGTAAGTTACATCCCGCCCAGAAATACCAGGGCTTTGGCCCAGAAGTTCCTCGCCGCTCCCGTTTGTATGCGAGGCGAAAAACTTCTGGGAACTCAGATTACGCGTACCCAGACAACTATTCCACTATCTCCGAATGCTATATAGCATTGGTTCTCAAAGTGGGGTATGGGGACCCACAGGGGTCCTTGGGGTGGTTCCAGGGGGTCCCCAGCAAAAGTAGTTAACCACTTTATCCATTTATAAGTTGGCTATTCAAACGATAGCAGATATACAAGCTCAGTTAGCTCACAGCATGTCACTTCGTGCCACACTGCAAGCTTGTAGATCTGCTATTTTTGAACAATCTTGAAATTATTTTGAACATTTTGCATTTGCAACACAAATCTCTTCTGGGGGTCCCTGGCTCAAAATATTTTCAGATGGGGTTCCGCGGACAAATATATATCAATGTGGGGGTCCTTGACATGAAAAGGTTTGAGAACCACTGCTATATAGAGTCTGGAACTACACCTTCAAGACAGGAAGCTGGCATCTGTTAGTTATTTCCGTCAACGAAAATACATGTCTTTACAGCACTTTATTTTAGAATTTCCATTTCTAATAAGAAGCAAGCTATACCGTATATGCTTCGATTATTTGGACAAATTTGAGCGACAATGGAAGCAGGGAGGAGGCGTCACTTGCATCTGCTTTCCCCCTTAATCAGTTTCAGAGCTTCCGTGCTCCAGACTGTATGACCGGAAGCATTTGAAAATTGTGGGAGGCAACAGTCTGGCAACTATTCTGCCAAAAGATAACAGATCTACAAGCTCACAACGTGTTGCAGTCAACAAAGTACAGTATAAAGGGTTGAAGTGGTTAAGACGGAGTAACAGTGAATACGGCTAATCTATAAGCTTACTGCACTTCACACATTGTGAGTTTGTAGATCTGCCATTTCAAAAGACAATTTCTGAAACGTTTTGCCCATAATGACAAGCCCACAACAGGGACGCCTGGTTCAATGTGGTTCATGTCAAACATTAACCACATGAACCCCAGCATCCCTTTGTGAGGGGGAACATCTTGGCAAATAATAGCAATGTGTAGATCGGCTATTTTTGAAGACATTTGATGTAGACGGGAAAAAGCACACGAAAAAAAAAGCAGTTGCAACTCAGGTCCTTTTAACTAAGATGAGAGGTTTTAGGTTGTTAACGGTGACGTTTTCTGCTCACCTTGATTCCATAAACAGCTGATATGTTCTGCTTGTACCAGGAGACAAATCAGCACAGTCCTGTAATGGAGTACACACAAAATACCACGTCAAACTACACAGGACAACATTTTGTCTCCCACCCAGCACAAAGGCCTGTGCCCATATCTGTTACCTACCTCATGTACTGCACCTGCTGATATTTGTGCACCTTAAAAAAAATTGCTCACCCTCAAAATGACTTTTTTGGAGACTTGAATTCATGTTCTCTTTTTTTTGCATTAAGCCAATCATTTGATGACCGGCAGTGGTACCAGTAGGGGACACAAAGTGTCTTGGATCTCCAACCAGAACCGCTGCCTACCGGTCCACTGGTCATCAAATTATTGGCTAAGGAATGCGACAAACAAAAAAAATGACGATGAATTCCAAGTCTCCTTGCCGTTCCTTTTTTTTTCTTATAAAAGTGAATATAGCCGATCTACAAGCTGCATCGCAATGCATTGCAAGCTTGTAGATCAGCTATTTTCACTACTTTAGTTTGACACTCTTGGATGATGGAAGTAGGACAATTAATGTATTAAAAAAATATGAGGTTTCTGCCTGACAACGAAACAATGGTGCTTGCATTAATACAAAAAAGACTTTCACCCACTTCTTTACACCTGTAAACCTGTGGTCTGACAAAGCCAATTGTGATTCTGATAATGCAGGCTTGCATGGCTACACCTCAGAGACAGCAACTCACCCCAAATGAATTCCAGAAGCCATTATTTCCATGCAATTAAAACATCTACAGACTAAAGATCAAACCTTCCAGACACTAGAACATCTACCGACTAGATATAGCAATAGTTGCACACAGTGAGCGCTTGCGCTGCAGTATTTGTCTGTATACAGTGTGTCAGTGTCTCTATCCAGCCTGCATGCCTGCACTAAAGTTATAGCAGCAACCTGCACACAATCACCCTGCAAATTCTGCAATTAGCTGATGGCCTGCAGCTGGCTTTTTTGGTTGCAATGGCTGTATGGGACTGGGTCTGTTAGGTCGGGTTCTCAAACTTTTTCATGTCAAGGACCCCTAAATGAATGTGTAGATTGTGTGCCAAGGACCCCATACAAGATTTGTGGTGTTAAAAATGTCAAAAATATTCAAGCATTTTCAAAGAATGTCAAAATAGCTGATGCATATACGGCCCTGGGGGTCCCTGGACCCCACTTTGAAAACCCCTGCATTAGACCACGGACCACCATAACTCTGAGAGTGTACACATGGACCCATAACGGGTCCATTTGATTCCATGTGTACACCCTCAGAGTTACAGCCACATAAGGGTCCATTTGGTTCCTAACTATCCATCATTTATCTGGGGACCCCCTGGAACCCCCTCAAGGACCCCTGGGGGTAGCCTGGTAAACCCTCCCTCCAGAAATCTCATTTGTATTTTATTTCAGGAGTGAGTCTGGCCTGCAAACCTATATGGGCAATTTGGCTGTGGGCTGGAGCTGAAATGAGATTTCCGGAGGGAGGGTTTACCAGGCTACCCTGGGGGTCCCCGGACCCCACTTTGAGACCCTCATCTGAAAATATTTGGTGCCACGAACCCCCCATACAAGATTTGCTTTGTTAAAATGTTTCAAAAATATTGAAGATTTTTTGAAAATAGCTGATCAAAACAAACAAACTCACAAGCTTGTAGATTGGTATTTTCAAAGCTGATGTATAAAGTGGTTAAACTGATTTGGATGCTATATTAACTAATTTTGCCCCCCAAGGACCCCTGGGGGTCCCTGTGCAGAACCACTGCTGTATGGGACTTGTATGTCTGCTGGCTCTGTTCATACTTGCAGCACAAATCAGATTGTTGGCCAAAATCAGATTTAATTTGACTTTTTAATCAAGTCTGAACTGCATCACACCACATGGAAACTGTTTTTTACGAATCCAAAATGGTTTGAAATAAATGGTGCCTTTTTTATAGCACCTTTCTCCCATAGCACTTTACAACATGCATTATCCTGCACCTATACTCCCCAACAGCAGAGGAAACCATGCAAGGCACCAATCTTCCCATCGGGAGCAGTTAAGGGTTCAGTGTCTTGCTCAAGGACACTTACGGTACTTCCACACTAGCTGAGGGGGAGCCGGGGATCGAACTGGAACCTCACAATTATCTGAACCACTGTCACCCCAAAGGAAATGTAATTCAAATCTGATTTGAAAGATGATGGGTCTCAGTCGGGTAGCGGGATGCGTGCTTATGAATACCACCGCTTTTCTAGGGAGACCCGCTGTGATTGGTCAGTAGTAGCTGCGATTGAGGGTTAACCCTAACCCTAACCCTTCTTGTTTTTGCAACTATGCCTAAACCTAACATTAACCCTAACCCTAACCTCAGTAAAACTATGCCTAAACCTAACCTTAACCCTAACCCTAACCCTAACCTCAGTAAAACTATGCCTAAACTTAACCTCAACCCTAACCCTAACCTCTGTAAAACTATGCCTGAACCTAACCTGAGTAAAACTATGCCTGCCAGGGAGCCAATCAGATGCAGGTAAGGCGGGTCTATCCTATAACATTGGTGGAATCCATAATAATAATAATAATAATAACTTGAATTTATATAGCGCCTTTCTGAAACCCAAGGACGCTTTACAGTACACAAAATAAACAAATTCATTACCAAAAGCCTGAGTAAATAAGTGTCAGTGCGGACTTGAAAGAGTCCAGTGTTGGTGTCTGGCGAATCTCCATGGGGAGAGAGTTCCAGAGGTCAGGGGCTGCCACACTGAAAGCTCTATCGCCGAGGGTCCGCTTGTTGCTGTGAGGGGTGGAGAGGAGTCAGAAGACCTCAGGTTCCGCGAACCTGAGGTCATAATAATGTGGTCGGGATACTGAAGCCTGATTTACTTTGTACGACAGTGTCACTTGCCGGAAATAGCAGATCTACAAGCTCTATCAGATAGATCTGCTATTTTTGGTAGTGTGTGAAATGAATACATGAATCAAATCTGATCACTTGCAAATAACAGTGTGGTCAGTCCTAAAGATCACTTTAATGACAGTGTGGACAGTCAGACCTAAAGATCAGATTTAATAACAGTGTGTACAGTACAGGTCTTAAAGATCAGATTTAATAACAGTCAGTGTGGACAGCAGGTCTTACAGATCAAATCAGATTTGACCGCAGTCTGAGCAAAGCCTTAGTTTTTGACCGTGTATGAAAAATAATTCACTGAATTTTCATACTTGTGAATGTTCCTTTTTAGATGCTAGTTTTTGCTGTTTGAAAACATTTTGAAGTCACAGTATTGTGTTGAACTATTTCTGCAAAAAGAAACCATTCGTATTTAACCAAGTCAGCCATAGCACCCATTTGTCAAACATGTGGTGAAAGTAGATGAACATTCGGCCAAAAATAGCAGATCTACAAGCTCCCGGATGCCGAGACGCATTATGAGATGGTAGAATGACTATTTTCAGCTACGAGATTTAGTGTAAAGGGAAAACATGAGGGGGCCCAGTATAGACCCCTGTGGGACCATGTCAACAAAGTATAAAGGGATCCCTATTCTGGGGGTAACAATATCTAATAAGATCTAAAAGCTTGTAGATCGACTCTTTTTGGTGAAGAAATTTGGAGTAGATCGAAAACAGAACGAACCAAGTACAGTGCAATTGCGGTCCGTTTGACTAAGTATAGAGCAGTGGTTCACAAACATGTCAAAGACCCCCAGATTGTGTTGTATTTGGCCGCATACCCCCATCTGAAAAGGTCTCGTACCAGGAGACCCCTACAAGATTTGTGTTGTTTCAAACATTATTTCACATTTTTTACATTTCTTTCCAGATTGTTTTGAAAATAGCCTATGTTAGTTAAAGTGGTTTAAAGTAGCATTTTGATGCTATATTAACTAATTTAGCTGGGAACCCCCTCAAGGACCCCTGGCATATAGACCTCTTAAGGGGTTAAGAGGTGAACAGGCAGATAGAGAGCCATGCATCAGCGGCACAGTGGGGGCTGCATATGTCTGCATCAATCTGACCTCTCTCTCACTCACTCACTCACACACACACACACACACACACACACACACACACACACACACACACACACACACACACACACACACACACACACACACACACACACACACACACACACACACACACACACACACACACACAAATCATCATTATAGTCCTGATGCCCTTGTTCACATTATTAATGACCTATCCCTCCTCTCCTCTCCTCTCCTCTCCTCTCCTCTCCTCTCCTCTCCTCTCCTCTCCTCTCCTCTCCTCTCCTCTCCTCTCCTCTCCCCTCCTCTCCTCTCCTCTCCTCCTCTCTTCCACTCATCTCCTCTCCTCCTCTCTTCCACTCTCCTCTCCTCTCCTCTCCTCTCCTCTCCTCTCCTCTCCTCTCCTCTCCTCTCCTCTCCGCTGGGTGCTGAGTGGACCCATGCACCACAGTGTTCTCACCATGCATGCTGTTGACCTAGCCCTGACCTACAGCTAATCAACACACTCACACCAACCACCACCACATTATTATTATTATTATTATTATCATTATTGATCAGCTTTTTTTCTTTCTTCTTATATTAGAGTAATTAACAATAGGATTAAATCAATGTAATTGTGGTTATATATTGGTACAAGCAGAGCTGCCGCAAGGGACAGTTATTAATTTTTTTTTTCTTCTCCCTAATAATTATTTAAATGTTAACAGAATCGAGTTTATTAAGAGTCAATATCACATTAGACAGATCTGTGCAATTGTAATTTGCATAATATATACTCGCTGACGTCGCTGACATGCGTCATCATGTAATATAAATTTTGAGCGCATTGGCACGTGGTGGTCAGGTGTAAGGTGTTTGGTGGATGGTGGCACTGGTGCGTGGTGGTAACTTGAATTTTGAAACACAATGTCAAGAGAACAAGATAGAGAAATTTGAGCCAAGGGCTGAGCATTTTTTTAAAAGAAAGAAAAAAGAGAGAGAGTTCAAGGCCTCGCTGAGAGGTTCATTTGATAAAATCATTACAAAAGCCAGCCCAAGTTGACGGTCATGGCGACCAGTGAAGAAGAGGATGAGGAGCGAGAGACCCCTATTCAGGAGGAAGGTGCTATTATTCATAGCAGCAGCAGCAGCAGCAGCAGGGCTGAGAGTGAAAACGAGTCCGACTTGATGGACACATGGCATGGCACAGTCACTGGTGTTGAAACAAGGCAAGAAGTCAAGCTTATGGTGTCTGTGTTGGTAATTGGCCAGTAAATGTTGACACTAAAGTTATAGACTTGATCATTAGAAAAGGTCCCCCAAAGCTGAAACCAGGATTGTGTTATCCGAAAAACAAAGATAACAAAATACACTTTAATTAGGATTTGTTCATCCAAAAACTACGAAATGGGGATTATTTAAAAAAAAAAAGTGTCTTGCCTACTCTCAGAAATTAGATACAGCACTATGCTTTTGCTGCAAACTCTTCAGCATAAAGAAGACTACTGAAACACAACTAGCTGATAAGGGCAGAAAGGATTGCGTTCTTATAAGCCGTACAAGACAAGTGGCATTATACTGTAAATCGTATTCAACAGGGGTTCTCGCAGTTACTACAAGGGCGGGGGGGGGGGGCATTCACCCTAAATGGCAGATATAGCTGACAGCTGACACGTTGGCTATTTACGGTGAAGAGGTTTGGTGTAGAGGGAAAAAAGAGCCGAGTAAGAAAAGATAATGTGTAAACAAACAAAAAAATAGAATTTACACAACACTGATAGTGATCTCAAACAAGTATAGATGATGCTATCTATGAAATATATGATTTATTTTTTATCTGCAACACAATTATATACAATATAGAGTTTGGAGTTTCTGCTTCATCTCTCTCTCAGCTAAGGGGTCCTTGGCCCAAAAAAAACATTGAAAACCCCTGCTGTAAATAGATGGTGTTTTTTTCAATTTTTTTCCCCTCATGGTTAAATTCACCTATGTTTGCACAATGATGCCTGTTTTATACTTTGGGTTACACATTGTGCCGTGCACACGAAAACAACCAATCTGCACGCTCACAATGCATGATATATAGCATATCTACTGTGTACAGTAGATAGCTATAAATCAGGCCATAAATCAGTGTGATGTCACAGTGACCTGGTCATGTGTGCATGGTGTGCTTCTGCGTGACCGTGACTCAATCTGTCTCTATATGGGATAAATATTATCGCTGTCAGGCAGAAACCTCTTATCTCCATATTTGAACTTTTTGGTGTTTTTTTTTGTAAATTAACGCCCTATTTGATCATACTACAGCGTCACACAAAAGCATCACAAGTTGTAGATCTACAAGATCGAAACTCTTGTTGATCTGCTACTTATGCAATTTTATTTATTTATTTTTAATCCTGAAAAGTAACAGTTTTGTACGTATGAGGTTTCCACCCGACAGAGACGATATGCTGTGTATATGAGAGCACAAGGACGTGCGCATGCATGCACGCACGTGCACACGCACACACAGCAGGGCCAGATTATCCATGGAAGGCATTGGTCGGGTGCTCTGGGGCACCAGCCAATGAGAGGGCACCAAATAATTAACTATGAGTTACAGTTGGGTGCATTATTGTCTGCATGTTTTCAAGGAACCCGGGAAATCGGAATTGCTTTCAGATTGCAATACATTGACTGCGTTTACATGGACCCTAATGTCCCACTAACATTCACAATGACAGCTCAATCAGGATAAAAAAAGTATCACACACCATTATATTTAAAAGTTTGTATTGTATAATTCATACGACACAATTAAATTGTTAATCGCAATTATATGTGTGACAATTAATCGTCAACTTGAATTTTGTAATCGTGACAGCCCTAGTCAAAAGTATTAGGATAATTCTATATGCAGCATAGCACAGCTTTAGTCCAGAATACATTCACACAACTAACATGATAACTGGAGTTCTTCTTGGTCACCTAGCATGACCTGATGCAGCTGCTGTGAATCTGAATCTCTCAATGTGTCACTGACCAATAGAGATGATTAATGACCCTGATCAATAGACGTTATTAATGACACCATGCAACAGCCTTAGCAGGGGGAATGTGATGCCTGTCTGTCTGCTCTGTGCAAGTCTCACTGCTCTGTGCCAGTCTGTCTGTCTGTCTGTCTGCTCTGTGCCAGTCTGTCTGCTCTGTGCCAGTCTGTCTGCTCTGTCCCTGTCTGTCTGTCTGTCTGTCTGTCTGTCTGTCTGCTCTGTGCCTGTCTGTCGGCTCTGTGCCAGTCTGTCTGCTCTGTGCCAGTCTGTCTGCTCTGTGCCTGTTTTTCTGTCTGCTCTGTGCCTGTCTGTCTGCTCTGTGCCTGTCTGTCTGCTCTGTGCCTGTTGGTCTGCTCTGTGCCTGTTGGTCTGCTCTGTGCCAGTCTATCTGCTCTGTCCCTGTCTGTCTGTCTGTCTGTCTGTCGGCTCTGTGCCAGTCTGTCTGCTCTGTGCCTGTCGGTCTACTCTCTGTGCCAGTCTGTCTGCTCTGTGCCTGTTTTTCTGTCTGCTCTGTGCCTGTCTGTCTGCTCTGTGCAAGTCTCACTGCTCTGTGCCAGTCTGTCTGTCTGTCTGCTCTGCGCCAGTCTGTCTGCTCTGTCCCTGTCTGTCTGTCTGTCTGTCTGTCTGTCTGCTCTGTGCCAGTCTGTCTGCTCTGTGCCTGTTTTTCTGTCTGCTCTGTGCCTGTCTGTCTGCTCTGTGCCTGTTGGTCTGCTCTGTGCCTGTCTGTCTGCTCTGTGCCTGTTTTTCTGTCTGCTCTGTGCCAGTCTGTCTGCTCTGTGCCTGTTTTTCTGTCTGCTCTGTGCCTGTCTGTCTGCTCTGTGCCTGTCTGTCTGCTCTGTGCCTGTTGGTCTGCTCTGTGCCAGTCTGTCTGCTCTGTGCCTGTTTTTCTGTCTGCTCTGTGCCTGTCTGTCTGCTCTGTGCCTGTCTGTCTGCTCTGTGCCAGTCTATCTGCTCTGTCCCTGTCTGTCTGTCTGTCTGTCTGTCTGTCTGTCTGTCTGTCTGTCTGTCTGTCTGTCTGTCTGCTCTATACCAGTCTATCTGCGACGTGCCAGACATCAGTTGACTCTGTACTTTGACCGCTCTTTTCGGTCTACAGTCTACACTACAGTCTACACCAAATATATTATCCAAAGATAGCATATCATAATAGCATATTTTTGGATAATGTTAAGTAGGTTGGAGAGGCTTACTGTCAGTATCAGCCGAGAATGCGGGAGTCTCCCTGTTTCATGTGCTAGACCCCTGGAAGATGGATTGCTGAAGTCGAGCACCATACATCAGCTCCCATTAACTTACCACACCTACCAGTACTTACAACCACACCTACCAGTACTTACAACCACACCTACCAGTACTTACAACCACACCTACCAGTACTACACTCTGTCACTCTGTCACTGTCACTCTTTCACTGTCATTCTGTCACTGTCACTCTTTCACTGTAACTCTGTCTCTGTCATTTTGTCATTTTGTCATTTTGTCACTCTGTCTCTGTCATTTTGTCACTCTGTCACTCTGTCACTCTGTCACTCTGTCACTCTGTCACTGTTTCACTGTCACTGTCACTTTGTCTGTGCTTCCAGCAGTGACTCAACGCTGCTCAACACCAGAGTGAAGGTTTAACTTCTGATTCTCACGTCTGTCAAGTGGTTCACTTCTTCAGCTTTTTGACACCTACCATATTCCGTGTGTGTGTGTGTGTGTGTGTTTGCGTGAGTGTGTGTGTGTGCGTGCGTGCGTGTGAGAGTATGCGTGTGTCACACAGCGGCCGATGAGGCCAGCTGTCCCTCGTCACAGCAGGCGGGGAGGGGACAGGCCAGCATAGTAGCCTCACATCATGCCACCACCAGGCCTCACATCAAAGTGCCATATCCTGCCGGAGGAAGCGTCAGTTTCCTCTCCTCGCTCAATTCTTTCCGTCACGTGCGCATGCAGCGTGGAGCGGCGCGTGCACGGAGAAAAAAAGGGGCAAGAGAAAGTCCTCTACTGACATCAGCACAAACCATCTCTCTGTGACACCAGTCATTTATCGTTTGCTGTCGGGCAGAAACCTTGTATCTCCATATTTTAACTTTTTAATGTTTTTTTCATAAATTAATGCCTTTTAAAAAATAGCTAAAATAGCACGTCTACAAGCTCACGACGCGTCGTGAGCTTGTAGACGTGCTATTTTAGCTATTTTTTTATTAGCTTTAAAGGGAAAGTGCTTAAGTGTGCGTGTGGGTTTTATGAATATTGAAACAATGAAAAAACATTGTGACTAAATAATAACTACATTGGATCCATTGGAACACAGGTTATTTTTTCTACATTTCCTGAAAAGTAATGCTTTTGGACATACAAGGTTTCCCCCGGATATCGACATCATATTATAGAGGGCCAGCTTGGATACAAAAAAAAATTACATATCTTGCACAAAAAGTGGAGGGGCGTCATAAATCAAAGGGAAAATGAGCTCGATTCATCAAAGGAGGGTGACTCTGTTCTCCTGGACCATGCTTTGCTTCCTATGCAGAATCCGCTCCCCGATGTCTATAGATAAATGTACTTTGGACCATTTGGGTTGATTCTCTCAAAATAGTTTTTTGCTCTGTTTATATATTTTCTCTTTCAAATCGTTTTCTTTCGTTTGGTTAATACAACTCCATATCTACCCACCTATGGACAAAGTATAGATACTCCTGGTCCAAATATGTCTCAACTACATGTGAATGTTCTCAGTCAAATATGTACTTGAGTTAAAGGAGAATTTCGGACTAACCTTTATCTTGCCTTTATGTGATATTATTATATCCTAGGACGAGTGGTACAGTAGAAACATTTCATAACTCCATCCCGAATCCACCACAGCTATTAATCAGAGCGGACGGTCCATGCACTGGATTGCATATTTTTATCACGATTTTATATATATATTTTTTTTGTTGATATCTGACGGTCATATTGACAGAAAGCTAGCCACAGTGTTTTTGTCCCAAATGGGCCGCCGTAGTGTACAAGCTGATCACGGGTGAAATCTCATCTTGTGGCTAGATTTCTGTCAATATGACCGCCAGATCTGGAATAGGCCTACTTGCTTTAAAACAGAAAAAGAAAAAACCCTGTATGTATTCAAAAGTACATGCTTTTTAAAATACTTAACTATTAAAAAGTACTAATTACAAAGTAGATGTTCTTTTTAATAAATATTAATTGCTGTATTGAAATAAAAAATAGACATTTTTCAAAAACAAATCACAACTCAGCACATCATGAGCTTGTAGATGCTATTTTCACTACATATGAAAGGCTTAAGTGATGAATTCATAATGTATATTTCTCCCTTCCTAGAAAATATAGTGGAGTCAAAAGTGCAATATGTCTTCGAAATGTAAATACGTACTCAAGTAAAGGTACTTTGTTACTGTCCACCACTGATTTTAGCGACCAGGTGGTTTTAACGAAGCAGAGACAGTGGCTGTCCTGTTGGAAAATGAGGAGAACACGTTGGTTTGGCGACATGCTGTCAGTGTTCAGCCATAATGGTCACACTACTGTATATCATCACTGTCAGGTGGAAACCTTGTACGTCCAGAATTGTTGCTTTTCAGGAAATGGAACCTGTGTTCCAATGGATGTAGTTATTATTTAGTCACAATAAGCTCTGGTTAATACTTAATTGGTTCAATATTCATAAACAAACATAGACGTGATTTACCACTTTCACTTTCACTTAAAAATACTTAAAACGTAGGGATTCATTTACAAAAAAAATATGGAGATACAAGATTTCTTGGCCGACAGCAACGATATCTGCTGTCAAGGTCCACCCGCTTGTGTGTGTGTGTGTGTGTGTGTGTGTGTGTGTGTGTGTGTGTGTGTGTGTGTGTGTGTGTGTGTGTGTGTGTGTGTGTTGTGTGTGTGTGTGTGTGTGTGTGTGTCCTCTGGGAAGTGTGTTACAAATGGGGTGCGACGGCAGAGCAAGCAAACACACAGCATCATCATCTAAATTATGTGCCGAGCGAGGCAGGATATGCCACCACTGGGAGAGAGGGTCAATACGCGCATACACACACACGCACGCACGCACGCACGCACGCACACACACACACACACACACACACACACACACACACACACACAGACACACACACGTTTGTATTACTATAAACGTGAGGACACGACGATTTTAGGACGTCCTTGAAAGTAGCCGAAAATAGCCTGGGAAAAGAAATAGCAGATCTACAAGCTACGACGCGTTGTGAGGTTGTAGATCAGCTACAATCCGGTGAACGACACCAGCACTCAATTAAGTATAAATCAGGCATAACTGTAACCCTATCCCCCTCAACCTAACCTCTAAGCCTTGTATCGCAACCCCAACCTGAATCTTTTCCTAATTGTAAGCATGACTTCCCCAAATCAATATTTTAACCATAAAAATATCCATTTATCTTGTGAGGAACAGGAAAATGTATTGTCCTGACAATGGTTATTTCTCACATTCTACTGTGAGGACATTTAGCCCTTACAAGTATTGTAAAACACGCACGTGCACACACACATACACACACACACAGCACAGTGTGGGATTTTCTTAATGGTCATATCTCTACAAACAAGTTGTTGACGTCGTGATGGGATGGCTGACGCCATAATCGTGACATGTCACAACGCACCGTGCTCTCCAAAATGGCAACACTAATAAGCACGCAAACAGTGGTGGACAAAGTACTCAAACCCCAGTATCTTGAGTCAAAGTATAGATACTCCTGGTCCAAATATTACTCAACTAGTGAAAGTGAAACTGAAAAGACAAGTTTTAAAGACATTCCCGAAATGTTCATAACATACATCCATAGTAAAAATAGCCGATCTACAAGGTCACAACGCGTCGCTATGCAACGCGTTGTGACCTTGTAGATTGGCTATTTTCACTCAAATTTAAACAGGGCTTAAATGGTTAATTCATAATGTACTTCAAGTACAGTACTCAAAATATTTACTTAGATACTGTCCACCACTGCGTAAACAACGCACAGATGGCATCCTCTCGCCGGAACAATCTACCCTTTGACCTCTAGACTGTTCTGACCAATCAAAGACCTCGGGTCCCGGTTGGACGCCCCACCCCCCCTGCCGTGCTGGCATCTGCTCTGTCCGCTTGGAATAATAATGGCGGCGATATTAATATAAGCAATAATGAGGCTTAAAACTCCACCCCCAATGGGGGGGAGAGGTCAAACTATACCTGGTGGTTTGAACACACACACACACACACACACACACACACACACACACACACACATATACACACACACACACTTACACACAGCCAACATGCAGGGTTGTCACGATCATGACAACACGGGACAACGGCTCACACGACCTAGACTTTTTTTTCCCTCCTGGCTCCCAAATTGGGGAACAAACCCCCTATTGCAGTCAGAACTGCAGGTCCACGCCCAATTTTCCGCCGTAATCTGAAAACTTTCCTCGTCAGACTCCACCTCACCCGCTACCACTCACTCACGTCTTCAGACTCCACCTCACCCCCTAGCACTCACCTCTTCAGACTCCACCTCACCTCCTAGCACTCACCTCTTCAGACTCCACCTCACCCCCTAGCACTCACCTCTTCAGACTCCACCTCACCCCCTAGCACTCACCTCTTCAGACCCCACCTCACCCCCTAGCACTCACCTCTTCAGACCCCACCTCACCCCCTAGCACTCACCTCTTCAGACTCCACCTCACCCCCTAGCACTCACGTCTTCAGACCCCACCTCACCCCCTCGCACTAGCACTTCGAGAGGCCTCTTTACAACGCAGAGCCAAAAGCAATTTCACTTTCACTTAAGTTGCACCCCTAGAAATGACGATTGTTGCAGAAACGTGGCCTATGTCTTGCTGCTAACCAGCTACCAGCTAACTCCAAAATGTTCATTTTTCAGGAAATTAAAAAAGTTAGGAGGTTAGGAGGTTAGGAGGTTTTGTTCATCATTGATAAGAACAACTGAATGGAACTCCAAGCTCACAATGAGGTTGGAGGTCAAAAGGGGGTGGAGCCAGCTAACTCCGGTGGACTTCGCTGGTTTAGCAGAAAATTTGAGGATCCAATGGAAATAGCTGGTTTTGTCAGAAGTGCTTTTTAATGCTTTTCATTGGTTCAATATTTTTTTACCAACACACAGACGTAAAGGGCCCTATTCATGGAAAGAATGCAAAAGCGTCAAAATGGAGATAGCTGGTTCCTGCCGGACAGCAACGATATCATAAACGCAACATCCAATCAACCCCAAATTGGAATCACATGTTATGAGGGGCCTCTGTAGAGCACCCCACCACCACAAACGGGCAAAGTTGCACTGTCTGTCATACAAACGCTATTCCTCCCCACAGCTTCCTCGTGTCCTGACAGCTGCACCTCATGACTGACACATCCCTGGGTATAGGCAACCCGGCCTGGCAGAGATCTGCCATCCAAGGAGCGCGCTTTTCTAGTTTCTTTAGATGTTCAAACTTGAAGGAGTTTCAAAGCAAACGTAAATGGAATCTCATTCTGACTGTGTCACGACAGAACAATTGGCTACTGTGTGTACATAATTACTTGAGTACAAGAAAAAACAACTCTATTAATAGAGCTGTTAATATGCAGCACTGCCTATATTCATCATCATAAACAGACAGACAGAGCAGAACACTAGCTCTGTTTTCTCACCTTTAGAATCCACATTGCTCTGTTTACCCAGAGCAAACAAGCACCGCTATAGCACTGGTGGACAGTAACGATTTTTCAGCAATTTTATGAGATTCACGAGTAGGCTACTCTACTTCAGTACATTTTTTACGGAGTGTCTGTGATTTACATGAGTATTTGTATTTTTGGATACTAATGACTTTCACTGCACTACATTTAAAACATGTAGTGGGAAATTTAGTTCAAAGGACAGACAGTGCCATCCTGTGAGGTTTTCAGCTATTACTCACAAGTTCTCTTTCTATATCGGAACGCAAGTTCTTTTTTGTTTCTACATTTCATGAAAAGCAATGGTTTTGGATACAAGGTTTCCACGCTGCAGAGGAAGAAATCAAACCCTCTCTCTCCTCCGTGGTGAGACAAGTGCAGTGGTGGAAAAAGTACTTGGATATTTTACCTAAGTAAAAGTAGCAATACCACAGAGTAGAAATACTCTGTTACAAGTAAAAGGCCTGTGTTCAAAATGTTACTTGAGTAAAAGTACAAAAGTATTGGCATCAAAATGTACTTAAAGTACCAAAAGTAAAAGTACAAAAATGTTTGAAGATAGCAGATCTACAAGCTCACAACGCGTCGCGATGCGACACGTTGTGAGCTTGTAGATCGGCTATTTTCAAATAGCCTAGGTATAAAATAGGGCTAAAGTGGTTAATGTATGTTTTATAATATAATAATTTATATCTGCAAAGTATCTAGTATAACTAAAGATTTCAAATAATTGTAGTGGAGTAAAAGTACAATATTTGCCGCTGAGATGTAGTGGAGTAGAAGTAAAAGTATTAAACATTGGAAATACTCAAGTAAAGTATAAATACCTCAAAATTGTACTTAAGTATAGTACTTGAGTAAATGTACTTAGTTACTTTACACCACTGCTGAAAAGCAATGGTTTTGGATACAAGGTTTCCACGCTACAGAGGAAGAAATCAAAACCCTCTCTCTCCTCCGTGGTCAGACAAGTGTAATGAATTGTGTGTGTGTGTGTGTGTGTGTGTGTGTGTGTGTGTGTGTGTGTGTGTGTGTGTGTGTGTGTGTGTGCGCGCGCACGTGTGTGCGTAATGAATGAAATGAGCAATGAGTGAAGGGTTTGTAGATTAATCATTGTGCTCCCATCCTCCAGTAATGAGGAGAGACGTCGATCCCAGATGGTTTGGAAATGACTCCCTTTTTCCTGGAGCGTGTTTCACTGTACTTCCTCTCAGAGCGGACTCCATTCATACCTGACACCCGTGATGAAGTAGAGAGGTGAGGTATTGCATTGCACCCCGGAAAATAAAAGGTGCCAATTAACTGGAACCCGCAGCTGGTTCTTCAGAGTGATTGTTTGATTCCGGAAAGAACCTCTCAGACCAAAGGTCCTTTAAACCATATGGTTCCCAAACAGTGGGGCGGGACCTATGTTCGGGTCGCGACCTATGTTCGGGTCGCGGACGAATTGGTATTGTTTGCGAGTAAAATACCCTTGCTTTTTGTTATCTACATTAAAAAATATATAGCCCTATGTATTATTTCAAAAGATTTGTTTTAAGTTTAAACAAAAGAATAAAACTTTTGCGTCAATTAAAATTTATTATTTCAAAAGAATTTCATAAATAAAATAAAATGAATTAAATAATTGTCATAAATAATATAAAATAAAAAAACGTTTAAGAACTAAGGAAAATAGCAGATTTACAAGCTCACAATGCGGCACAAAGCGACGCGTTGTGAGCTTGTAGATCTGCCATTTTCACTAGTTTGGGTCCCGGGCAAACGTCTAATTTCACTTTTGGGTCTTGAACCAGAAGGGCTTGGGCCATGAGTGTATGCCAAGTGGGCCCCCCAAATAATTGGCAAAGCACTAAGATTACCACCTGGTTGCCAGAGAAATGTTGTCGCAGTGCGTTCGCAGAAACGTTAAAGCACAACACTTTTTTATTCCATAAAAACGTTGCATGTGAACATGTAGTCAGTCAATTCTAGGGACATGCTGCGATTCGGGCAAAAATAGCCGATCTGCAAGCTTGTAGACCTTGCCAAGGGTTAGGGCTATGTTTGCCTATTCATTCATGTCCAGAATATGGACACTATAGGGTTTAAGTGGTTTAACAGTAAAGGAAACCAAAGAAAGGTTCTATAGAATCATATGAGAGCTGAATGGGTAGAGTGGCCGCCTCACCCGCCTGGGAAACAGAAGGTCCCTGCATGGTTCGAAGCCCCGGCAATGTGTCGACGTGTCCCTGAGCAAGACACTTAACCCCTAACCACCCCTAACTAAATACCTCACACACTCTCTAGAAGAGAGACAGTCACCCGTCACTACAGGTAGCTCACTACACCTAAAGCCAATGTAAACTTAGAACACGCAGAGCCACTGCTCTGCCATCATGGCACTCTGCTACACCAGTTGGTCTCTAAAGGCGGCTTTCCATATACATGGACTTACCTAGCCCCACCCCACACCGCCCACCACAGCGACGGTTTCCACTACAATGAAGTGGGTAGAGTGGTGTGTAAGTGGTACTAAACTGGTGCCTAAAAAGTACCCAGTCTTGGGTAGGTCTGAGCTGGGCTAAGCGGGGCTAAAGCTGTGACTGCCACTGATTGGTCGGCTCACAGCTGTGTCTGTCCACTCAGGTCTCTGTAAAATGTAAACACTACGGTAGCAGTGTTGCCATGTCCACTTATTATAAGCGACATTGGGCTTATTTTTCTGTAAAGTTGCTTGTAAATATTGGTAGTACTTTTACTCCACTACAATTATCTGAAAACGTATTAGTTACTAGTTACTAGTTACTTTTCAGATATAAATGATTACATTATAAAACATACATTAACCACTTAAGCCCTATTTTATACCTAGGCTATTTGAAAATAGCCGATCTACAAGCTCACAACGCATCGCATCATTGTAGATCTGCTATTTTCAAATATTTTAGTACTTACTTTTGGTACCTTAAGTACATTTTGATACCAATAGTTTTTGTACTTTTACTCAAGTAATTCCAGACTTTCACTTGTAGAGTGCTTCTACATTGCAGTATTGATACTTTTACATAAGTAAAAAATTTGAGTACTTTTTCCACCACTGCTTGTTTCTAAAATGTAGTTGATTATTTGGGGCTTGTTTCCATATGTTGTTGAAACCAGTGGTTCTTAAACATTTTCATGTCAAGGACCCCCAAATTAATATGTATTTGTCAACATTATATATATATATATATATTTTTTTTAAATAGCAGATGCACACACTCACAATGCGTCGCATCGCTACGCGTTGTGAGTTTGTAGATCTGCTATTTTCAAATAGCCGTAGATAGTCGCTTCTTTTGGGATTGTTTTCATAGACCTGATTGCTTATTTTTTTCTGCTAAACCTGGCAACAATGAATGTGCGACACGCTAATAATGTTTTTTATATAAGTGATGGCAACGTGTTTAGACACCACACAGGTCTTCCCAACAATAGCGAAGATTAAAGTCAGGGTGAACATGGCCAAATAATAACTTAAGAGCCAAACTAGCTCTGAGGAAGCACGCTAGCATTTAGGCTAACCCTGTAGCCTGAGGCTAAGTTGGTGTGTTAAAGAAAGGGGCGTTGATTTCCTTCGGGAGGGGAGGGGAGGGTGGGGATTTTGCGAGTGGGGACTTTTGTGCAATGGAAACGCAAGACATTTTGAAGTGGTGCGGTGTGGTTCTGGACTGTACTGGACAGTGTCGTGCTTAAGCTGTGATGGAAAAGCGGCTAAAGTGTCCATGAGGGGGTTCCAAATGGCCCCTTATGGGTCTGTAACTCTGAGAGTGTACAAATGGAAGGGGCCTAATTTCTTTCCAATATGGCTGCTGTGCATAGAGCCTATACACACACGACCGGAAGCGGAAGGCCTACAAATTCACGCCCACTTTTGAGACAGCACCGCTACTCGAGGTCCGTTAGAACTATGAACTGCAGCTGCCAATGCATTCCCTATGAGAGGATATGAGAATTAGCCTACTTTTAAAATATTCCTACATTAACTGGAGACGATATTGATTTAAATAAAAATATGTTTCCAAATGTATGGAGTGTCTTTGTCAACATATCTTCTTGTTTTCTTAATAGTGGATGTGTTTCACATTTAATTTGCCACTTTAACGAGTTACCCATAATGTTAACACAGCAGAGGCGAGACGGCAGACAGACAAGTTGTCGCATTTCAGTGACATCACTGTCTTTACGAGCGCCGAGCGGCGACCAGTGGCGTACCCACTGAAGAGGCAGGACAGACCAGTCGCCTGCCCAACTAAGATCTCGCCTCCCCTAAAAAAATAAAATAACCCGAAAAGGTGTCATAGCGTGCTTAATGTCCTCAAAGTCACGCATCCAACAAGCTTTGAACTGAGCAGATTGGACCTTCTGTTCCAGAGATAATTACCAAAACATCTTGAAAACGGCCACTTTCGCCGGTTTTCTGGGTATTGAAAACCTCAAGGGATGCGTCCGTGACGTATATACCATGCGACCACTTAAACTCTAGATCTCCGATGCTAGCGGTTTTGACATACTGATGGAGTATATTATAGTATATTGTGGGTAGTATATCGAGATGACAGATGTGGGACATTAAAAAGGACAAATTAAACAAATGGGACAGTTTATTAGAACACCAAAAAAAATAGCTACAGCCTCAGTAGTTAACCAGTGAAATGACAGTATTTTACAATGCCTCTCATAGAGATTGCATTGAGAGCTGCAGTTCATCGTTCTAACGGACCTCGAGTAGCGGCACTGTGTCAAAAGTGGGCGTGGATTTGTAGGCCTTCCGTTTCCGGTCGTGTGTGTCTATTGCCATGGATACGTGACACACATGATGAAGTACAGTAGCGGCGGAGTATCGCAGCATCTTCTATTTTCCTGTAATCAGGTCAAGTCAGTTTACAATCAAGGAGGAAGCATTGGTCTCATATACCGTATGTTCTGCGTTTACATTCATATCCTGCTTCCTCTGGAATGTTCAATCAATTGAAAGCGTGATATTAACGCCCCACTTAATCATACTAACTACGGCATCACACAATAGCATAAAAAGTAGCAGATCCACAAGCTTGAAACGTTTTGAGCATGGCGATCTGCTACTTTTGCTATTTTTGAATAGTTTTGGCCATAATGAGGTTTCCACCTCGACAGAGACGATATGCATATCATCGCTGTTCGGTGGAAACCTTGTATGTTCAAAACCGTTACTTTTCAAGAAATGGGGGGGGGGGGATAACCTGTGTTCCAAAGGATCCAATGTAGTTATTATTTAGTCACAAGCTCTTGTTAATACTTTTCATTGGTTGAATATTTATAAAACCCAGACCCATAGAGAGAGAGCAGTTATGACACACTTTGATCTTGCCGCAAAGCGCGCCACTATAGGGCTGCAGTTCCAAACATTGGAACTTCCTCATTGGGATAGAACGAGCATTTCCGCATTCCATTCTTACAATGGGAGTCAACGCTAGTGTCGTCACTGTCATATTAGATCACGTTGATAAAACCCACACGCGCGCGCGCACACACACACACACACACACACACACACACACACACACACACACACACACACACACACAACACACACACACACACACACACACACACACACACACACACACACACACACACACACACACAGACAGACACACACAATGCTTAATGGGTTTAACATGAACTGAAGTGCAGATCTACAAGCTCACAGCAAATCACTTCCAAAACCACTAACTCGGCATCTCCTTTATATCTTCCTGTGTAACGACCACGCACGCATGCACACGCGCACGCGCACGCACACACACACTCACACACACACACACACACACACACACACACACACACACACACACACACACACACACACACACACACACACACACACACACACACACACACAGTTACTTTCCATCAGTGTATTGTAGATGCTGTTGGTTTGTGTTCATGCATACCTCAGAGGGACGCTGCATTGTTGCGGTGGAGCGTGTGTGTGTGTGTGTGTGTGTGTGTGTGTGTGTGTCTATGCGTGTGTGTCTGTTGTGGGTTAGAACATTTGTTCCTCATTTCCACGGAGCCTCCAGTGGTCTGCATCAAACAAGAGCTTTTGTTTAAAACTCCTCAGAGTCTGAGCATAAAGAAATCCATTATGAGACGCAGGCGCACACACCCACACACCACACACACACACACACACACACACACACACACACACACACACACACACACACACACACACACACACACACACACGCACACACACACACACACACACACACACACACACACACACACACACACACACACACACACACACAGAGGGGCGTCTTGTTGGACAATATGTCTGCGGTGGACATAAACAAAGTGAGATGGACAGATTATGCCGTCAAAGTCAAGTCCAATAAAATTTTTGCTCCAACAGTTGGAGATCCGATTATGAATTTGATTATGAACCATAGACTTATCACAACCCCTGCTCAGAGATAAGGTGAATAACACATTTGTGTGTGTGTGTGTGTGTGTGTGGGGGGGGGGGGGGGGTGCGTGTGCGTGTGTGCGTGTGCGTGTGTGTGTGTGTTGACCACATACAAAGCCATACATGTAGACATATAAACGTAAATACCTCATTGACCGCTGCGGTTCGTTGGAGAAATGCACCATCGAAGCCACCATATTGTGTGGCGAGAGCTGTGCCTCCTAATGTATGTATGCCCTAATGCAGTGGTTCTCAACCTGGGGGTCACCAAATAATTTGGGGGGGTCGCCAGATTTTTTGGTGAATGTGAATTTAAAAAAAAAAAAAAGTTTATATATATATATTTTGTTTTACAAAATATTTTTTTATGTTATTATTAATTCATGTTTTATCAGTTAATTTACTAAATTCAAGATAAAAATATTTCGTTAATTAACATTAGGAACCCTAACCCTAACCCTAACCCTAATAATTATCAAATAACCTATTATAATTAAATAACCTAACCCTAACCCTAACCCTAAAACCGAAATAAAGTAACCAAAAACCGGGAAAAAACATACCCAATCCGCCCAGAACCGCAAAAAAACGGTTCTGGGCGTATTGCCGCCCAGAAACGGTTCTGGGCGGATTGCATGCACGCACGCGCGCCTCGGGGGGTCGCGGGAAATAATATCATTATTCTGGGGGTCGCGGCCTGAAAAGGTTGAGAACCCCTGCCCTAATGTATGTCTATTGAGGCTGGAGGTCTCTCCACATTAATATCATCATAACCAGTGGTGTAAAGTAACTAGGTACATTTACTCAAGTACTGTACTTGAGTACAATTTTGAGGTATTTTTACTTTACTGGAGTATTTCCAGTTTTCAGTACTTTTATTGCTACTCCACTACATCTCAGAGGCAAATATTGTACTTTTACTCCACTACAATTATTTGAAAACGTTACTAGTTACTTTGCAGATACAAATTATTATATTATAAAACATAAGCTAACCACTTTAGCCCTATTTTACATATGCTATTTGAAAATAGCAGATCTAAAAGCTCACAACGCGTCGCGATGCGGCGCGTTGTGAGCTTGTAGATCTGCTATTTTCAAACATTTTAGTATACTTTTACTTTTGGTACTTTAAGTATATTTTAATGCTTAATGCTTAGTACTTTTGTACTTTTACTAAGGTAACATTTTGAACACAGGCCTTTTTTACTTGTAACTGAGTATTTTTATATTGTGGTATTGCTACTTTTACTTAAGTAAAATATCTGAGTACTTCTTCCACCACTGCATGTATGTCTCTCCCCTATTAAAACCACCATAACTAATAATGTGTCTATTGAAGCAGGAAGCCTCTCCACTATTAAAATCATCACAACTCACTGAAATAGGCTCTATGCACAGAAGCCATATTATCACTTCCTTGTACAGGTGTTACCAATGATACGAATGAAGGCTCCATTTAGTGTAGCACAGTGGTTCTCAGACTTTTTAATTTCCACGACCACCATAACTCTGAGAGTGTACAAATGGAACCAAATGGACCCGCATTTGTACACTCTCAGAGTTACACACCCGTAAGGGGCCATTTGGAACCCCCTCAAGGAACCATGAGGGTCCCTGAACCCCAATTTTAGACCCACTGGTGTTGCAGAGTGTTTCCAGTGAGCCAACATGCACAACAACAGCACCCTGACTCTGTTTGACCAGAATGGTACAGAGCCTTCATTAGTATCATTGGCAACACCTGTGAATTTCTTCACAATATCTATGGCTGCTGTGCAAAGAAGCCTATCTCAACTCATTCTAACATGGTTTGGTTTGTTAGAAAAGCCAGTTTTAAGTTTTAAGCTTTTTTATACTTTGAAAAAGTTAGACAAATTGTTAAAGATGTTAGCGCTCTTATGTTTGGTACTGTAAGTATATTTTGATACCAATACCCAAGTAAACTTTTGAATACAGGCCTTTTACTTGTAACAGAGTAATTTTATACAGTGATATTGCTACTTTTAAAATGTGATTAATGTGTAATGTGATGCTTATGCGGTTAGTATATATTGTCTAATAATAATCTAAATCTACAGAGTAACTTGTAACTAAAGTTTTCAAAGATGTAGTTCTCTGTGTAGTTCAAGTACGGTAAAACAATAATAATAATGAACTCAAAATGATGTTTGAGTTCATGTACTTGGTTACTTTCCAACAGTGAATCATGCCAGTGGTTGAGCGGATGCCAGTGTGTCTTTGTTCGTCATTTTGGGGTGTGTGTGTGTGTCTGTGTGTGTGTGGGTGTACGTGTTTATGTGCATGTGCGGGTGCGCGTGCATGTGTGTGTGTGTGTGCTCTGTTGTGGTCTCTTTTTAACTATTTTTTTAACGTCTTCCATTTCTGACAGATGTGGGATTCACTTTTAAGGCATATTCTCTGTCATGAAAATTAAACCCTTTTAATAGCCCCAAGATGTTCCCGCGTGCGCGCACACACACACACACACACACACACACACACACACACACACAC
Source organism: Gymnoscopelus braueri (assembly GCF_963280865.1). Classification (NCBI taxonomy): domain Eukaryota; kingdom Metazoa; phylum Chordata; class Actinopteri; order Myctophiformes; family Myctophidae; genus Gymnoscopelus; species Gymnoscopelus braueri. Next base: position 52,952,046 of record NC_137613.1, read on the forward strand.
ACACACACACACACACACACGCACACACACACACACACACACGCATACACAAACACACACACACACACACACACACACACACACACACACACACACACACACACACACACACACACACACACAAACAAACAAACACAGGGACGTAAAAGAGAGCCTAATTGCCTCAGAGAAAGAGTTTTCTAAACTGAAAACATGTTCAGCATTATGTGTTTTATACTCGACTGAAAAAAAAGCCACATCGTGGAAACCTATGTCCGAAACCGTTACTTTTCCGGTGCGACGTGTCGTGAGCTTGTAGATCTGCTATTTTTGCCCATTTTGAGCAAACACTTGTGTGCAACGGAGAAGGGCATTCATCACGAAAAACTAAAAAAACATAAAAAGTTGAATTACAGAGATGTGAGGTTTCTTGCCTGACAAAGCCACATGTTGGACAGATTAGTACAACTGGGCTAAAATATACAAGATTTAAAAAGAAAAAAGAAAAACCTCTTCAAAAGACTCCACAGCGGTTTGCACAAACAGCTTGAATGAATATATATGACATGTCAGGAAATGTCACCAAACAATGACATCTTTCACTGGTCACACTAAACAATAGGCAGCGCTGGAAACTAACTAAGTACATGTACTCAAGTGCTGTACTTATGTAAAATGTTGAGGTACTTTGTGCTTTACTTGAGTGTTTCCAATTTTGGATACTTTATACTCCACTATACATCTTAGAGGCAAACATTGAGCTTGTTACTCCACTACAATTATTTGACAGCTTCAGTTACATACATTGCAGATTAATTATTATTACAAAACATATATTAACCACTCATAAGCCCTGTTTTAGACTTTTGTGTTGTGAGCTTGTAGATCAGCCATTTTGGAAGAAGTTTGACAAATTATGACACATTTTACTACGTAACGTTGGTATATTTAGAATATTTTGATGTCAAAACTTTCATACTTTTACTATCGTTACATCTTGATTACAGGACTATCACTCGTAGCAGAGTATTTTTTACTTCAAAAAAGCTGAGTACTTTCCCCCCCCCCCACTGACAACAAAACAGGCCAATTTCCATAACCATATCCCACTGAAGAAACAGACCTCAAATATGACTTTGACAACAATATAGAATCCCCAAAACCACCACTAATTGGTCTGATTTGTCAGTTGTTTTTTGTAACAAGCCGTTCTGTTGCAAACAGCGGGGAATGAATCCGGGATGACAGGATGTTTTTTTTTCTTATGAACTGCCTCTTTCTTCGCTTGCCTAGCATGCTAAAGACAGTCTGGCACAGAGCGATACGCCTGACAGAGTCGTTTTCTGTGCAACGGATCGACAAGTTCACAACGTGTCGCAGCGGGAGGCGTTGTGAGCTTGTAGATCTCCTACTGCGCAACCAAACATAAGTCTTAGACCGGTGGGTTCACACAATGTTCAAAATTTTCCTCCATACAGTCTGCCCCGCCCCTGCACTGCGACATGTTGTGAGCTTGTAGATTGGCTATACACTATCGTATATTAAAGTTGGCTAATGGGCAGGCGGGCAAGCGGACCACCGCGGCCCGACAGTATGACTGAGACAATAACCCTGTCACATGCCCCTATTTAGGGCATAGCAGTGGCGGCCATTTTCTGGTTCCATCGTTCCAGACCCCATTCATTTTTCCCATAGAGATTTCTAAAAATATTTATATCAATTATTTTAAGCCTAGAATCAAGCCATCCAGGATGTGAGAAAAAAATATTGAAAACCGCAAAATAAAATTAAATATAATATATAATACCATTAACTCTCTCAGTGCCACGCCCCGACATATCCCGAGTTTTTCCCGAGTACCCTCAGTGTCAGCACGAGAAATCCCGAGTTTTTACTTTTGACTGTGGTCGCGCTATTCTGTTTATTTTTCATGATCACTTTCGCTTCCTGACTACATCAGACTCACCCGGAGCCGGATGTAAAAAAAATAAATTCATTTCCGGGTCACGTTGTTTTTCTCCGGTGATTTTCGGCCAGAATAGGGAAAGTCACGGTTTTTCACACGGTATAAAAAGCGAACGGAGAGGTCCACGTCTACTCTCTTTGGTCTGGGTGACGATCAGTCATCGTAGTCGTGTATCGCATCGTAATTTAGCCTGATCAACGATTGTCAAAATGTCAACATCCGGTTAGGACCGGATATGACGTGAGCCTGTTTGGGAGGGGGTGAGTGAGCCAGCGAGGTCATCAATGTGTCGATTTGTTGCTCTCTACTGGTAGAACTGTATTATGGGTTTAAAACCCCAATCAGATCATTTATTTGAATGAAAAATTACAAATTTTAAAAAGTTTGGGAGTACTTTATGAAAATACTCTTGGCACTGAAAGAGTTAAATATATATATATATTTTCACAGAATCAAATGATTTATGGTCATGATTCACCAGGATCCTGGATGGCTTGATTCCAGGCTTAAATTAATTGATATAAATATGTTTTGGGAAAAATTAAATGATGGAACCAGATAATGGCCGCCACTGCTATGCCCTATAGGGGATAAAGACTGACAGATACAGACATATCCATGTATGGGCATAAAAGGGACACAGGTAGACAGACAGATACAGAGATCTCCATATTTGGGCACAAAACGGGGCATGCCCATATAAGGGCATATACTGATGACATCAGGGATCTCCATACTGTATGTGGGCATAAAGGGGACAAGGACTGATACAGAGATCTCCATATATGAGCATATCGGCGGTGCGTTGTAAGTGTGAGGGACGCATATAGCCCACACTCTAGTCTAGATGTAGCAGCCCACACGTAGCAGCCCACACTCATGTGAGGGCCGCGTAGCCGCCTAGCCTCTAGTGAGGGCCGCGTAACAGCCCACACTTTAGTGAGGGCCACGTAACAGCCCACACGCCACGTAACAGCCCACACTCTAGTGAGGGCCACGTAACAGCCCACACTCTAGTGAGGGCCGCGTAACAGCCCACACTCTAGTGAGGGCCACGTAGCAGCCCACACTCTCGATGTGAGGGCCGCGTAACAGCCCACACTCTAGATGTGAGGGCCGCGTAGCAGCCCACACTCTAGATGTGAGGGCCGCGTAGCAGCCCACACTCTAGATGTGAGGGCCGCGTAGCAGCCCACACTCTAGATGTGAGGGCCGCGTAGCAGCCCACACTCTAGATGTGAGGGCAGCGTAGCAGCCCACACTCTAGATTTGAGGGCCCCTTAGCAGCCCAAACCTCACAATTCTGAAACTTTCTTTTTTTTTCTTTTTTTACATGTTTTGGGGAAATGTTCAAAATTTCAACAGAACAATGTATTGATATTAAAAAGATGATGTACTTCGTACTTTTGAATACATGAGTATTTATTTGAGTATATACTTCACTTCACTGGCAGTGACCAGGTCTAAAGCGCCATTCACTCTGAGCACGATAACTATAACTACAACAATAATGATAATTAAGTTAGCGTCCACACTGAAGAACGATAACGTTATGTAAACAGTGCATCAAACACACACTGCGCACTCCAGCTGTGTCAGAGCCCACACGGAGGGAGAGAGGGAGAGTGAAAGATCTCTGCCTCCGTGGTGCTGAAAGATGGGATATACTTATGGATAATCTGACTGATTATCAACTAGAAAAAGTGGTCCTCTGAGCACATAATCTGAGTTCCCAGAAGTTTTCGCCAGCTCGGCGAGGAACTTCTGGGCCAGAGCCCTGGTATTTGTGGGCGGGATGTAACTTACGCTCAGAATCTGAGCGGACACGCCTCTTACCGGTCTGAGAGCTGTGCAACTCGTCTAAAAAGTCCGACGAGAGGCAAACAGCAGTACACAACAATGGCAGCCGCAATTTCTCAAGGGGAAATTGCTTCCCGTCGATCCTATTTAGATGCAACACCCAGTGCATGTGGATCCCGCCCCCTTTTCTTCATTGGCTGTTGATTTGAATCACAACGCAGTGGCCGCGCCCCTGCTGTCCAAGCTCCGACGCAATGCCTCCCAGACTACTGAGCACAGGTCTCCGCCAGGTCAGGTAGGTTATTGTGGGTCAGTGATGTTCGGAATTCGCCAATCAGGATGGAATATGAAAAATCGGACTGAACCGTGTTGATCACTTGACTATGGAGATAATGTGTACCGATTTGATGTTTGGACACAATTTGTAGGAGTAATATAAAAATGTATTGTTTAGCAAAAATCTGCCTCCTAGGTGGCGCTATAATAGGGCAATGCTAAACAGTTGGCATTTGTTCCTCAGCGTAGTGCGAATGTGCGTGCAAAGTTTCCGACGCTGCGTTCATGATTTACGGCATTTTGTTCAAAACGGGCCACTCCTGCAAACTTTAGATGTCAATCTTATCTATCAGGATGTAATGTGACAAATCAAACAGATCTGCCTTGATCACATGACTATAGAGATCATGTGTACCAATTTGCGTGAAATCTGGATACAATCTGAAGGAGTAGTGTAAAAAAAATTGCTTTACATAAGTCGGCCACCTGGTGGCGCTATAAAAAGCAGATATAAAAAATGCAGGGCAAAGGTTTTTCCTTGGCCTCTATAGATTGTGTCTACAAAGTTTTACGCACAAAAGCAAAATAGTCAATCAAATCAATATTGTGGGGAAAGCTTTCGCAGAAAATAGCAGATTGACAAGCTCACAACGTGTTGTGAGCTTGTTGATCTGCAATGTCCTGCGAAAGCTTCCCCCACAATATGGATGCTGGGGTTTCAAATGGTTAACTGTGTGCCCTGGCTGTGACACATGTGGTGAGAACATGTAAGATACCTTAATTCCCCTGGGACTGTCCTCCCCGCCTGACAATTAATTCATGAACAATGAATGATGCCACTTCCTCTAACAATGGCTGCACCAATACACACCACTGTGTCATGGAGCCTGAACCCTATTCAGTGGTGTGAGTAAAGTAACTAAGTACATTTACTCAAGTACTGTACTTACTGTATAGGTAAGGCACTTTGACATACTTTTACTTGAATGTTGCCTTTTTTTCCCGATAATTTATACTTCTACTCCTCTACGTTGATACAATACAAATATTGTACTTTTACTGACTACTTTGTAGAGTTAGATTATCGTTACAACCCATATATTAACCAATCAAGCCCTATTTTTTATACTACATCTAATAAAAAATTGCAGATCTACAAGCTCAGAATGTGTCACATTGATATTGCTTACAATGTGTCACATCGCTATTATATCTGCTATTTTTATGTCAACACTTTTGTGCTTTTATTCAAGATTTTTTTTGGGAATACAGGACAGAGTATTTCTACATTGGGATATTGCTACTTTTAAATCTCAGTACTTCTTCCATCACTGGTCCTATTGGGTGGCAGGCAGTGGTGGACAAAGTAGTCACATCCAGTACTCGAGTCAAAGTGTAGATACTCCTCGTCAAATATTACACAACTACAAGTAAAAGTTGCTGAGATACTTGTTTTATTATTATTATTATTATTATTATTAGATGTTTTATTTTGTATGTCAATATTGCTTATTGAAATGTAGACAGTCCCCCCCCCCCCCCCCAAAAAAGAAAATACTAATAAAATGTATTGCATACTAAAATATGCGATACATTGTGAGCTTGTAGATCTGCTATTTCACTATTTTTGAATGCGGGCTGAAGTGGTTAATTCATAATGTACATGGTCCCTTCCTAGAAATGTAGTAGAGTCAAAGTACAATATTTGTCTTTGAAATGTAGTGGAAGTCACAAGTATCCGAAAAAACATAATACTCCAGTAAAGTACAGATACTCAAAACATTTACTCAAGTAGACATACTCAGTTACTGTCCGCCACTGGCGTCAGGATAATGGCCGCCTGTGTGAAGAATTAGGGAAACAAAGCGGATCTCTCACTGACGCTCGTGTGAGACACTCTTTGTCTCACTGCATTGTAATACTGCAAGCACCTCAATTGTTTTCTCCTCTGCAAGTCAATGCTCTGACCTCATGTCCTCCTTTGACTTGTAAGACTGATAAGCAGTATACTTGCCACATAATCGATAAGAAATGCACCTGTAACAACAGGTTTTCTATCTGTCTGTCTGTCTGTCTGTCTGTCTGTCTGTCTGTCTCTCTAAACTTGTCTGTCTCTCTAAACTTGTCTGTCTCTCTACCTACCTACCTTCCTGTCTGTCTGTCTGTCTGTCTGTCTGTCTGTCTGTCTGTCTGTCTGTCTGTCTGTCTGTCTGTCTGTCTGTCTGTCTGTCTGTCTGTCTGTCTGTCTGTCTGTCTGTCTGTCTGTCTGTCTGTCTGTCTGTCTGTCTGTCTGTCTGTCTCTCTACCTGTCTCTCTCTCTACCTACCTACCTACCTACCTACCTACCTACCTACCTACCTACCTACCTACCTACTTGCCGATCTACAAGCTCGAGCGTGTAGATCGTCTATTTTCAAACATTTTAGTACTTTTACTTTTGGTACTTGAAGTACATTTTGATACAGATACTTTTGTACTTTTACTCAAGTCAATTTTGAATTCCGGACTTTTACTTGTAACAGAGTACTTCTACATTGCAATATTTCATACTTTTATGTAAAACATTTGAGTACGTTTTCCACCACAGACGGAGAGTGCCTCAGTACCTTTTCCCTCTACAGTCTGCCTCACCACAGGCAGAACTTTGGCTTATTTTGCTTTCAACGCACCCAGTGTCCATTCCCCTGTCTCACCACACTGCGTGTCTCACTGCACTGACTGTCTCATGGCACAGAGTGTCTCAGCCTTGTCTCAGTGTCCTTCCCTGTGTCCCCCAGATGCTCAGCTCCACTTGCAGGGCAGGAGAATAACAATTCCAGGGATGACGTATTGGTCTGTTGCTGGACTTCTGTGTATCGTTTGCTGTCGGGGGGAAACCCTGTATGTCCCCAACTGTTACCTTTCAGCAAATGTGAATGAATAACCTGTGTTCCAATGGATCCAATTTACTTATTATTTTAGTTGTTAATGCTTTTCATTGGTTTAATATTAAACCCGCACACACTTACAGTTAACCAGTTTAAAGGGATAGTTCACCCCAAAAAATACTTATTTTCTTTCAATTACACACACCATGAAGCCTTGAATTCATGGAGATTTTTTAGTTTTTGTTGCATTCCTGTGCCAATAATTTGATGACCGGCGGTAAGATGCTAATGTCTCCGGTAGGAGACTCAAAGTTGACTCTTTGTGTCTCCTACCGGAGCCGCCGCCGGCCATCAAATTATTGGCTTAGGAATGCGACAAAAACAAAAAATTGCCATTAATTCAAGTCTCCATAGGGTGTGTAATCGATAGAAAAAAAGTTATTTTGGGGGTGAACTATCCCTTTAAGACCTGAGGCCGATTCTACAAATGCCTTCTAAATCAGTAGTTCTCCCACTTTCAAGATTTTTCTAAAATGTTGAAAAAATAGAGATTGTAAAACTGCTATTTTTAATAGCCAACGCAAAAATCTAAAACGACAGATCCCACAAGCACAATGACGTCATGATGACGTTATGATGACGCCCGGTCATCACCCCGGTGACGTTCAGGACTAGGCCAGATCACAGCCCATATGGGGATGATCTTTACGTCATTTACAGGACGTCATCACCGGGACATCATATGGACATTTTGGGTGATGAGAAATGTGTTTAGATGACGTCCTGGAAGTGACGTTTTTGTGGTCAGGATTAATTTTGGTTGAAATCAGGTGATATTCTGGGCCAGATCTGACTTGTCTTGGTTTGACTTGATCTAGCCCCAATCGAGACGTCACTGATTGGTCCGGGTCCTGACTGTGCTTGCTGGGATGCTATCCTAGAATAGCTGATCTACAAGCTCTGAGCTTCACTACTGTAGGTTATTTTTCGCTCCTTTCGTGTGACACTCCTGCACGACAAAGTGGGGAATTCATTTAATTAAAAAACGTAACGTACAATGCTGAAATATTACTTACAAGGTTTTCCACCCCGACGGCGGACGATTTATTTGTTTGTGTGTCTAGCTCTTCCTGCAACAAAATGCCATTCGTCTCGGGGTAAATGTTACCCTCTTTCATCAAGCGGTTCCAGAGGCAAAGAACCGCACGAGCTGACGGTGTGAAGCCTAATTTGTGCTTCACCACCAACCGGTGTCGCTTGCTGAGAGTAGCCGACGTACAACGACACGCTGTGAGCTTGTACGTCTGAGAAGTGTTTCATTTGATTGAATTTAACCCATTGAGACCGGCAACGCGTCTGTTTTTTGCGACTGCGTTTTTTTTAAAGCTATATTTCCTTGGAAGAAAATCGTAAAAATGTGTGCAAATCTTTGAATAAATATATAAATTTTTAACTCAAATCTTTGCTTCCTGGGTCCCTGGAACAAAATATGTTCAGATGGGGGTCCGCGGCCAAATACATATAATTTTGGGAGGTCCTTGACATGGAAAAGTTTGAGAACCACTGATATTATAGCAACATAAGTTTCTTTCAAAAAAACTGTTTTAGAAGACATTTCTAGAATTCCCAGAAGCAAAGATTTGAGTTACAAATGTTCGCTCTCAAAAATTATATATTCAAAGATTTTCAAAAAATAGCAGATCTACAAGCTCATAGCGCTATGAGCTTGTAGATCTGCTATTTTTGAATAGGCAAAGAAATCTAAAAAATGACAAGAAGATGCTTTCCCGGTCTTAATGGGTTTAAAACATGGCACGTAATATGAACATAAATTAAAGTAGGGATGTGACATAGTGGCGGTCTAGAATGATTAAATTCCACTTCCATGTGCAGTCAAAAGCAACCTGCATGTTCCTTAAGACATGCCTCCTTATAAAACCATCGTAAATTAACCACTTAAACCCCATATGGTTGACAGGAATCCCTCAGGGCTCTATGCTAGTATTTTTTTCTGTTGTATTTCTGTAGGAATTAGGCTTTCGCTGTCAATAGCAGATCCACAAGCTCACAGCGAAAGCTTTCAGCACAATACGGATGATGGGGTTCAGGGGGGAAGGATCTCAGGACCTTGAGACTATGCCCAGTTTCTTTAACTCACTGGTTCTCAAAGGGGATTCCAGGGGGTCCCCAGCAAAATGAGGAACAGTTTAAACACAAATCTTTTCTTATGGGGGTCCCTGGCACAACATATTTTCAGATGGGGCCAAATACATGTAAACGTGGGGGTCCTTGACATGTGAACCACTGTGTTAACTGGTCAGATATCTAAACTCCAGTGTAGTCTCTAACTGGTCAGAGAGGCTCCCAGAATGCATCTGTGTTGCTGGTGTGTTTCAGAATCGACTGCGTTTCATCAGTGGAAAAAAAGAGGGAAAAAAAAAAGAGAGTCCCTTAAACAAAACAATGTGGAGCTCTACCACACACGCACGCACACACACACACACACACACACGCGCAAACGCACGCACACACACGCGCGCACACACACACACACACACACACACACACACACACACACACACACACACACACACACAGACACACACACACACACACACACACACACACACACACACACACACACACACACACACACACACACACACACACACACACACACACACACAGCCTTCAAAGAGCTTTCAGAGAGCGGGGGGGCGGGGGGACTTCTTTCAACAGACTCAGAAAACCACACAACTGTTTCTCATCATTTTGACAATAAAAGTCATGAGTTTAAAACAAAGCAAAGTTTCATGAAAAAGAAAAAAAAAGGAGGAGGAGGGAGGGAGGGGGAAGAAAGAAAGAAAGAAAGAGAAAAAAAATGTGGCGGAGACATTTCCGTTGCTCTGTTCTGAATTGTCCCCTTTTTCACAGAGCCGACGGGGGACTTTGGGAGGGACTGGCTTTCTCAACGCGGAACCATGTTCGGCTCCATTTGTCACAGTCTCAGGGTTAAATGAGCACTGAGGTTTTTACAGTGTAGATTTGGGGGGTTTCCAGTTATAGTTTAGTTTGGTGATTCTCAAACTTTCTGATGTCAAGGATCCCCAGGTTTTATATGCATTACATACCATGTTTTGGTTTGTTCTTATTAATTTATCTCATATCTGGGACCTCAGTCATACAGTGTAAAATCCTCAGTGTTAATTTAACTCTGAGAGCGTACAAATGGAACCAAATGGACTCGTAAGGGCCCCTTTTGTACACTCTCAGAGTTACAGACCTGTAAAGGGACCGGCATGCTACCAAATGAGGTGGTCACCCTATCACCCTTTAGGTGATAGAGAGAGCGCTCTCTATGATAGAGAGAGCTCTCTCTATCACCACCGCGGTGATAAGGTGATAAGGTGACCACCGAAAATGGTAGCATGCGCCCCCCTTAAGGGTCCATTTGGTTCCATATGTACCCTTTCAGAGTCACAGACCTCAGACCTGTAAGGGTCCATTTAGTTCCATGTGTACCTTTTCAGAGTCACAGACCTGTAAGGGTCCATTTGGTTCCGTATGTGCACTCTCAGAGTTCTCCTCCTTCAGGAATGTTGCGAAGGCTTAATTCCTAAAAGACTCCCTCGGGCACACATGGGCAACTGGCGGCCCGGGGGCCACATGCGACCCCGACCTTAACTTAATGCGGCCCGCAGGTTAATATCGGAATACTGATATATTACTGATTTCAGCTCTTACAATTCCTAACATGCAAACATGAACCGCTTTAATTACTTCAGTCTATAGTAGCTTAATGACTAGTATTAAAATTATATTGTCTTTTTTATGTCAATGTATTTGTATTTAATTCATAAAGTTAACATAACTGAATGCATTTGAAATTAAATAAAAATGTTACTTTTCAGGATTCCAATTCAAAAATAGTAACAAATAAAATCTGAAGTCCAATTTAAAAAATAGCAAAAATAGCAGATCTACAAGCGCAAAACGCGTCGCAGCGGTTGTAGATTTCGGAGTTATTTTTGCTACTTTTGTGTGACATAGAATGGCCCAACAGTATATGCAATGTGGCCCTCTGGAGTGAGTGTGGATATGTAGTGGCCCTCTCCATGTATTTAAATTTTAGCTTACCTGATCAAATAACTTTAGCTTTGTGTGCTTACCTTTGACTGAAATGTGCAATTACTTGTCTTAAAGGAGTAGTTCACCCAACACATTACTTCTTTTCTATCAATTACACACCCCATAAAGCCTTGTATTCATGGATTATTATTTTTTTCTGTCGCATTCCTGAGCCAATACTTTTATGACAGGGTGGCTGGTCAGTAGGAGACTCTTTGGGACTCCATTGAGTCTTCTATACCGGAGACTCCGCTGGTCATCAAAATATTAGCCTGAAAGAGCGAGCCCTATCGATGGTCTTGAAGGGCGGATCCAAACCCAGGCGGTTGGATTCCAGCGCCGCTTCGTATTGCTTCACCAATCTATGTCCCCGCCTCCCCCCGACTCAGGAATGCGACAAAAACTAAAACATCTCCATGAATTCAAGGCTTTATGAGGTGTGTAATTGATAGAAAATAAGTATTTTTTTGGGTGAACTACTCCTTTAACGTGAGTGCTCTCCCTTTTACTGTAACATCGTCTCCTGGTATGGTAACCTCTTAGCCTGGTTCCAGACGAATCTGCCTTTGCAAAATCGCATCGCACTTTAGCCCTCGGCAGATTAGGTCTGGCCCCCCTCAATAGAGATTTAATTTCGCTCCCTCCGAAGTCGTGAGGGACCAATCAGGGCCCAGTATCCAAATGTGGGCGGGCTTATCACCTTATTTGGAGCAATGACGTACAAGGAAGCACTGCTCTGATTGGTTCGTACAAGGAAGCACTGCTCTGATTGGTTTAGGTCTAACCAATAGAGTCCGTTTGGATCTTTTTGTAACCGCCCCTTGGAAAAAAATCTATCGTTGATAGGGACCAGACTAATATCCACGCAGTGTGTGTCGTGTGATATTGTCTGGCCACGCGAGGCTAGTAACCTCTCAGTTAAGAGATAGGAACAAGCTCACCCAGGTAGTCAACCAGGCTAGTAAGATCATTGGAGACAAACAATTGCAACTTCAGGACAAATACAACCGCTCCATAACCCAAACAATGACTCTACCCACCCTCTTTGCCCTGTTACCATCAGGCAGGGGGCTTAGCAAAAAATAAGGGTTGCAAGACTTCGTTTGTGCCATCTGCGGTGGATATTGTGAATAAGAAAATAGCCCTACCATTCCGTAAATGTTTTAGTTGTTGAAATTGTCAATATATTTAGTAATAGTTTTACTCATCATAGCTTAGTTTTTAGTTAGTTTTCATCAGTGAAAAAAGGTAGTCGACGAACATTTCTCGTCATAGTTTTAGGCGAGGAAATGAACACTCCCCTGGGTCAACTGGACGGGGGAGCAGAGGGGCTTGTCCCCCTCTAAAAAAACACCCCAAAGATTGAATGGGAGACTGTGCCTGCAATTCACAGGGTCACATGTCGGAGTATTTTGTCATTTCATGATCCAACGACGTGTGGGCTTGTGGCTTCCTGTCAGATTGACAGGGATTTAATTAGCTCTCAGACCGCCACCCCATGATGATATGTCACACTGCGGAGTCGCTAATTAATCACGTTCCGTTACTTCAATCAGCTCGTTGAGCTTTCTCCCGTTTGAGCGGCGAGCTCGACAAGTTGTGACAAGTTAGCGAAGCTGACGAGTTAACAAAGGCACTTTACTGTCATGAGGTTGGATTCCACTATATCTTGTCAATGGTGGACAGTGACGAAGTACATTTACTTGAGTACTGTACTTAAAGGGAAATTTCACTTAAAACATTTTTTGGGTCATCTTATTGTCTACTCAGGCTTTTGTGAGCACCCCGGACAGTTTTTAAGTTGCTTGATTCAATGTCTAGATAGACAAACCCATTATAACTTCAAACTCCATTTTAACCATGTTAGATTCATCGGAAACACCGGTCCTTGGTTCTGGTGACTGATATTGTCCTAATAATACGTGAGGAGACTATGTTTTTTCAATTACTTTTTTTTCATGTATTTTTTATATTTTCTTTGGAAAATGAAATAAATTAAATACAATAAAAAACGTAAATTAAATAAACACAGCCCCCTCACGTAGGCCTACTAGGAGGGCAGGATGAGTCACCAGAACGAAGGACGGGTGTTTTTGATCAACCTAACATGTTAAAAATGGAGTTTGAAGTTATAATGGGTTTGTATAGGAAGGGGGCGTGTCTGATAAAATGAATATCAAATATCTAAATACTGAATCAAGCAACTTAAAAACTGTCTGGGGTGCTCACAAGAGTCTGAGTAGACGATAAAATTACCAAAAATGTTTTTGAAAGTGAAATATCCCTTTAAGTACTTATTTTTTTGTATTCGAACTTGAATTCATCTTCTTCTTGACCTGACTTAAGTATTTGTATTTTCGTATACTTATGCTTATGACCATCAATCAATCCACTTCATGTCTAAGAAGTATACTTTGACTCAAGGAGTTGAGTACTTTGTCCACTGAGTCAGAAACTATCATAAACTGAAGACAGCGATATAAACAAACGATTAACAATATTATTGTTTTGTATTTTTATATTCATGTCCATTAAAATCAATGACATGACCTTAATCCAACAGAGTACTTAGGTAAGTAGACACAGGCAGTGCATGCTTCCATTGACAAAGCTAAAACAGTATACTTATATCAACGCTATCATAATGTATATATTTACAAATATGTACATTCGTTTTTTACATTATTCTATTAATAAATGCATTATTTAAAAAGAAGTCCGGGTTTTCTGTGGAAGTATAGCATAATACACTGGGGGGAAAAAACTTAACTGAGTGTACAAATGGAACTAAATTGACTCTTAAAGGACCACTTCACCCATTTTCAACCTTATCTTCATATAATTGGTCCTCACTAATGTTCGTTATAAGATGGCACCATTTCTGTCTAATCACTCATTTTAGTTAGTTTTCATCAGTGAAAAAAGGTAGTAGGAACTACAGCCATTCTCTTCCTGGAAAGTTAGATGCTGAAATAGAAGCCATTGTTCTTGCTTTAATTCAAATAATAATAATAATAATCTGAACTGTCCACAGCCCTCCTCTGAGACACAGACCAAATAGACAAAACTGGTACTATCTTAAAAAAGCATTAGTGAGGAGCAAATATCTGAAGATGCATGGAAATGGGTGAAGTGGTCCTTTAACCATTTAAATCTCATATACTTGATTGACCGGGGTCGCCCAGGGGTCTATACTTGGTCACCTCCTTTTCCCCCTCTACACCAAAACTCTTCAGCGAAGACAGCTGATCTACAAGCTCACAACACAACGCGTTGTGAGCATGTAAAACGGTCATTTCCGCCGAATGTGCGCTTATTTTCGTCAAATATTCGCCTGTGACATGCCCAGTCGAATTGGGACACTAGGGTTTAAATGGTTTAAGGGTCCATTTGGTTCTATTTATAGCCTCAAACTAGTTCTCAATGTGGGGTCTAGGGACCACCAGGGTTCCATTTGTACACTCTCAGAGTTAAATGAACACTGCAAATTTTACAATGTAGTTTGGAGAGGAAGGGGAAAAATTGTTCCATGTGTACCCTCTCAGAGTTACAGACCCTTATGGGTCCTGCATGGGTAGGAGACCCCGGACCACATGTTGAGAAACAGGACTAATACTCAGGGTTTTCAAGGTGTAGTGATTGTAGTGAGCTTGTAGATCGGCTATTTCTGGCCAAATGTTCCCTTATTCTATGACATTTCTCCAGAATCGGGACTCGTAGGGGTTTAAATAGTCAAAGCGTCCATTCGGTTCCATTTGTACCCTCAGAGTCCGATTAAAAGGCCGATACATGCTCCTTTCTGGCGTCGGAAAAAAAAAGTCCGGTTCGGACAGGCTTTCCGAACTATAGTCCAGAGAATCTGGGGGTGCACGAGTTCTGAGGAAAAAAGTTCAGAGACCGCCCATCAGAAGTTCGGAATGACGTCAATTCGCAGTTATATCACCTCCCTTTCCCAAGAAAAGTTTGGACGTCGGAAGGAGCACATATTGCCCTTAACACCCAGGTTTTTTATAGTTTTATTCTTTACGACGCAGCGATTGTCGGGGCGTCACACCGTGTCCGCGCCGGTGCTGGACGACGCCTGCGACAGGCGCGGGTCGGACGAATCCATCTCGTAGCGGTAGTGGTACCCTTCCCACACCTCCCGGCAGGCGTCCCGCAAGTCGTACATCCTCTTCTTGATGCCCCGCCGGTTCAGGTAGAGAACGAACAGGAACACCAGGCCCACGAAGCCCAGCACGATCCCCAGGAACACGTACGACGTCTGCAGCGCCAGGTCGGCCCCCGGCGACGCCTGGTGGCAGCCCAGGGTCGGCGACTTGGCCGCCGTCGCCAGCGACGTGTTGCGCATGTCCGCCGGGAAGGAGCACGCCAGCGTGTCGGCGTCGCTTACGCGGGGCCCCCGCCCGCCCCGCGACCCGTTGTTGAGCCAGGCGGCGAAGGGCTCGATGCCGCAGGTGCAGGTCCACGGGTTCTGGCCGAGCAGGAGCGCGGCGGAGGCCGGCAGGGAGTCCAGCTCGCTCAGGGCCTCGTCCGACATGGTTTTGAGGGAGTTGAGGGACAGGTCCAGCTCCTCCAGGCCGTCCAGGCCCTGGAAGGTGGCGTTATGGACGGCCACCAGAGAGTTGTTGGAGAGCTGGATTGATAGAGAGAGAGAGGTTCAACTTTATTATCAGCAATAGGCTTGTCACAATTATTACATAATCGCCTAATCGCAATTATTTGAGTTAATCGCAATTATTTTGCATAATCGTCATGATTGTTGATGTTGAAAAATGTTCATACATTTTCAAACCTTTTTCGAAAATAGAAGAAACACTGTGGCCCGGTGTAAGCCTTTAAGTTATTTGTCATAAATGCCCTGTGCAATTTTTGATTGCGAAGCCTAAACGGTCAAACGGATGTTTCAATGTTCAACGCCAAAAACACAATGAAATCGTTCATCGCAATTTTTTGTGCGACAATTCATCGTCAACTTAAATTGTAATTGTGACAGCCCTAACAAATACCAATGACGAAGTAAAAGGCACGTAAAACCAACACAGCAACTACAGTCTCAAGAGTTATACAAAAAAACGAAGCTACTTCAGAAATCTGTATTAAGACCAAACCACATGATGACAAAACTGTAAATGACTCAAGCGCAAAACAGCATTGTCATAGGTCCGTTTAGCCACAGGCAAGTGGCCATATAGTCTGCGCAGTGTATTCAGTGCTTGTTCATTAGCATGATGGCGGGCAAAAACAAGGTACTCCACTCCATAGTGTGGCTGGCAAGGCTATAGGCTACCGCTTGCCTGAGAGACCTTCATTGATCCGGCAGGGGAAATTCAGTCGCCAGAGGGCAGCGCAGCAGTTAAGTACAGATACAGAGGAAAAGCAGTACTGTAAGAGTAGCGACACAGCAGCTAGGAGTAACAAAAACACACAAGCACAGTGTCGTTATTAGGGTTGGGATCCTTTAGAGTTTTAATGATTCCAGTTCGTAACGATTCCCTCTTAGCGGTCTGATTCCTTAACGGCTCCCTTTAACGATTCCTCTATTTTTTAAAAATCTATATAGTTTTGCCCTTCATTATAATTTGGGATGACACAAACTCAATCATACTAACAATGTATGCATACTATTGTAGTGGTTCTCAAAGTAAGACACCATAACGACCAACCCTAGTCCGAGTCGTTATGGTATCGATGGAATACAGTGATATCAATGCAAGAATTCCTGTTCTCAAAATGCAATCGAACATATATTAACTCCTTGAGCATCTTGATAGTGGAATCCTCTGCATCCCCCCGCCCCCACCCCTCCTTTCCCTGTAAATATACCTTATGATTCTACTGAGATTCATCCCAATATGTTTTGTATTGCATTTGTATTGTGTATATCGTAGGCTATGTATTTTAAGTTTTACTGATGAATTGAGTACAATGGAAATCTTGTTCATAGTATTCCAATCAATCAATCAAGTGTCAACAGTTTTATAAGTACAGTAATCTCTCAAGACAGATTCTGCTAACAGCACCACAGCCCTAAACATATAGGCCCTCATTTATCAACGCAGCGTATAAACCGGCTTATATTTTTCCATATATTCGGCGTACACCAACGTCAAAGTCACATTTATCAACGGATCCTACACAGCCAATCCTGGCGTACATCAGGTCGGAGCTTTGATAAATCTCACGTCTGAAAACGAGCGTCATTTAAATAACACGCCCTTAAATATTCTCAAAACGCCCCGATTTTACGACATGAAGAAGAATCAGAATACGACCAAAGACATCAAAAGCCAATAAGAAAGAGTTTCCCCCGATCGCCTCGCCTCGCTGCCTGTCAAGTCACACACACACGCACACGCACACGCCTCACCTCTCTCTCTCTCTCTCTCTCTCTCTCTCACTCACACACACACACACACACACACACACACACACACACACACACACGCCCAACTGTGTCTTTCATGTAATCCGTAGCGGTACAATCTTTGTCACTTAGGCTTGTAGCCTACATGAATGACATATTATGATACCAATCACATCGCCATGAATGGAATACGTTTGTATATTAATTTATTTAACCCATACCGAGCAGTGCACAAGCAGTCATGTAGGATATTCCCCGTGAGACTCGGACGGGCGGCAGTCATTCCGCGGCAGTGATTCCGCCACGTTAATAAGAGATTGGAGCGTCGGGTTTATATCCTTAACCCAGCCAGGTTGTAGACTTCGTAACTCTCTATGACATAACTCCATAACATAGGACAAGTTACTGTAAGTTTGTACACCTCACTGTCCATGAAAAGATCGTCGGCAGTCCCGACCGCGGGACTCCCGAGTCCCGACGCAAAAGCGCTCGTATATTTTGAAAATAGCAGATCTACAAGCTCACAACGCGTCGCGATGCGACCCGTTTTTGAGCTTGCAGATCTGCTATTTTAAAATAGCCAATGCAACTGAATGACTGTTAAAGCAGTTTGTTTAAATTACTTTATAAAATGTTATATTTTCACAGGGATTAATTATTAGTGTGTAGATATACATTTAGGAGTGGATTATGTGTCCAGATGCCTGTCAGACAGTCAGACAATGCTGCTCCGCAGGTCTAGAATGGAATAAACGGGCGCAGCCAACGTCAACAACTGGTCTCGACCAGACGTGAGATCTCAGTGTACGGTAGGATGAAGCCCACGTCAGGATATATTGATAAATGCCGAAAGGTGCGGTGATCTCGCTCTACGCCCATTATTTGGGCTGCACCGCGTTGATAAATGAGGGCCACTGTGTTGTTGTTAGTAGGAATCAACTAGTGCTTGGGGGAAAAAAACGTTCATTTCAGTGAACGAACGATTTCGTTCACGTTCACGGCAATGATCCGATTTGTTCAAGTCTCGTGAAAAACAACTCAACCGCACCGCTGTCTGTCTGTCGTGGGAACAGTTCTTTTGAACGTATCGATCATGAACGACCCATCACTAGAATCAACACAGAAGCACCTAGGAGGAAGTGGACTAAGAAAGGGGAGGAGCCAAACCAAGTTCATATTTCTACAAAAAAAAGGAGGTGGTGCCCCCAGAGGCAAAAACAAAGGAGATGTTTTACTATTTTTTTCAAAAGATTTTGTATACATTTTATATATATATTTGTTTACTTTTGAAAAACATTCTACATAATGAGTACTTTCTACTTTTGGTACTTTAAAGGGGAATTCCACTCATTTTCAACATTGAACTATGTCTTTAATACACCTTAGAACTGTTGTGTGGAAATAAGAAAAAAGCCCCCCCCCCCTCTATGTTGCCTAGAACTGGATAATTGATTGAGGTCATGTGATCAGTGACATACGCAAGGTGTGCTTTTGGCTGAGGGGGCGGAGCCAAAGGTTTCCACACAACAGCTTTAAGGTGTATTAAAGACACTGACATTGTTAAGTTCAATGTTGAAAATGAGTGGTATTCCCCTTTAAGTACATAAATCGAGCACTTTTTCCACCACTGACAGCAACCACACACCCCCCATACCTGCAGACGCCGCAGACCGCCCAGGTGGGAGAAGGTGTGGGTGGGCAGGAAGATCAGGCCGTTCCCCGACAGGTCCAGGACCTGCAGGCTCTCCAGGGAGCCCCATCGCAGCGAGGAGGCCAGCTCCGTCACGGCGGAGTGGTTGTACAGGGCCCGCGACAGGTTGAGCTCCCTCAGCGAGCTGTTGTTGTGGTGGGTGAGGATGCTGAACGCCTCCGGGTGAATGGAGGCCAGCTGGTTGTTGCTCAGGTCCAGGGAGCGCAGGGAGCGCATGCCGGAGAAGGTGTGGGATTCCACCTCCCAGATCCTACGTACAAAACGAAGGAGGGGTAGACAATGTAAGAGTTTAATAGTGGTGGGAAAAAAACGTTCATTTCAGTGAACGAACGATTTTGTTCACGTTCAGGGTAATCTCTCAAGAACAGATTCTGCTCTGCGTTGGAATCTGTCGTGAAGGCTCGTCATAACATGTACGCACTGGGCTACAAGTGGGCGTGCCTTCAGATCAGGAAGCAGGCCGTGCTTTACCCAATCAAATGTAGTGGGCGGGATTCACGTGTCCGTCGATCTTTCCCCCTCGAAACAAACCCAAACTAATTTAACAATAGCGTCCGCGGAGCAGACAAAACCACGTAAAGATATTCACATTTTAACTTACTCTTTCATCATAGAAACAAGTGGGCTTATAACCAAAACGATCCATGTTCTCTGGGAGAAGTGGTGTTAGTGTTCCGTGTAGAAATATTGTTAGTGGGAATGAAAACATAGTGGCACCACCGGAAGTGAAAGCTGAAGGCAGACCAAAACCCTGGTTTCCTTTGCGCACGGGTGCTGCGTCGCCATTGTCCCAGAGCCAAGTAAGATAGTACAAACAGCAGAGGGCGCTGTTTTTCATTCTTATTTGGTTCTGGGTTCCCAGATTGCGTTCAGGGCAATGATTTGTTCAAATGATTTGTTCAAATGATTTGTTCAAATGATTTGTTCAAATGATTTGTTCAAATGATTTGTTCAAATGATTTGTTCAAATGATTTGTTCAAATGATTTGTTCAAATGATTTGTTCAAATGATTCGTTCAAATGATTCGTTCAAATGATTCGTTCAAATGATTCGTTCAGTAGCGCTATTTTCTTGTGAAAAACACTATCGCGGGAGCGTTATTATTACGTCGCGCGTACAGCCCGCCCTCCCGTCCTGTGTATGGGGGGAGTTGATGGGGGTTATGAACGATAGCGTGAACGTAACAGTTTCAGTAAGTGAACAAGCTCGTTCACGGCAATGAACCTGTTCTTTTGAACGAATCGATCATGAACGACACATCGCTATAGCTTAACCCGTTAAGACCGGGAAGGGAACGCATGCGTGTCATTTAAAGATTTGTCTTGGGCTATTCCAAAATAGCAGATATAAGCTCATATGCGGGTGGGCAGGAAGCTATTTCTTTTTCGTTTTTTTTATCCCACGATTTTGTAACCCTTTTTCACCCGGTGCCAATTATCTAAGTGATCCTAGGCACTACACTCCTAGGCGGGTGCAAATATGGTTTGACCCCCAAAAAATTGGAACAAAAGGTTTCTCAATGGTTTATTGCAGTATCAGGTGTACTTAATAACATATCAAAAGTCTCCGAAATCTGATCATTAGAAATGTCAAATTTCCAAGATGGCCGCCACCAGTTCCTTAAAAGACCATTACTCCTTCATTATTTGCCCTACACAAGTAATTATGGTGCCTAACCCCATGTTTTGGTGATCTAAGAATCCAATTAGCATATACACATTATAGTCAAGTGATTATAAGTACAATTAAATATTGAAGCAATTGGTTATAAGCATATTTAACAATGTAATTGGACATTTCTCCCTTTTCTACACGCCATAATGTCCAGGATTGGTGAATTCAGCAACTATACATGTAATTCACATTCTGTTGAAGCTTTCAAATTTTCTTTGGATACCAATAAGGAATAAATGCATTATTACTGGGTGGTACTGTGACATTTGTAAAAACATGGCTGCCAAGTGATAGACTGGGAATATTACACAAATCTTGGAAATGTCTTCACCAATTTGTTTGTAAAGGTGTCTGGTTCTAAAACTGGGGGTCCCCCAAATGATTTTGGGGGGTCCCCAGATGGTTAGCTTAATGTGCAACATTGTTTTCTCACTCAACAGTAAACAAACAGGGTGTATACAGGGTATCTGCACATTTATAAAGTTACAATTTAATTACTCTTAAGACTATATTATCTATATATATATGATCTCAAATATTAGGTAAGAAAGAGGCAAACATTGTGAAAACAGCCGATGTACAAGCTCACAACGCTACACTCAATAGCGTTGTGAGGAAAAAAATTGCCACTTGTGGGCCTAGAGAGGGTGTGCAAGTCATCACAGAGCTATCACAACATATATCTAGTGTCTTCTACTGGGTGTCTAGGCAGGGGTGGTGGAGGAGTGTGGCGTGGATAAGGTTCAGATTTGCTTGTCACAGACATCTCCTTATTCCTGTGAGTAGTTGTGTGAGGTTTTAGTGCAAAATTAATTTCACATGTCTTTGTTTTGTGATTGGTACTGCTGGCAATAAGCTTGAACCTTGATCTTTTTTTCTGGATAATTGTAACAGCAAGAAGGTACGTATAGGGGACAGCCCATGACGCCCTGGGCTCCAGTCTCCACATAGAATCCCAATCTAACCGACCTCCACGCCCATAAGGGGCTGTGTCCCTGCTGCTATCCAACAAACAAGCATTGCTTTCGGCATACACCAATTTTTTGTTCTGGAGCTGTTCTGGAAAGGGGAGAGGACGCTCTCTCATTTCTGTTCTAGGTTTTGCACATCGGACATGATCAGAAGCTCAGGGTCTCCTTGGCTCCTAACTTTGCTCTTCTGTGCTCCAAGTGCCCAGGGAGCAATCCAGTAACCCCCATACTCCCTAGACCAGACCGACCCCGCATACTCCCCTCTGTCTAGGCACCCAGTTCTGACAGCTCTACACTAACCTCCATAACCACCCTTCTTTGCACACTCACACTGATTGCCTTCCTAATGTGTTAAAAAGTTCTATAAACATCTATTCAATGTTTTTCAAAATCGTGTGTCTACAAGATGACACTGCACTTGTCCACGAGAAAAATAAATATTCTCGTGTATGTAGGGGAGGAGTTATGAAGTTCCTGTGGGGTGGTTAAGGGGAGGGGTGCGGAGAGATTGGTTCAAAATGCAAGAAATTGTTTTTGGGTGGGGTGTATAGTCAAAGATGAATTTAGTTTGGGCAATATTGAAAACAATACTATATTGCAACTGACAATATTCTCTGCCACCACCTTCTGCAAATTGTGACTATTAGTTGTGTTGTGTTTTGAGGATATCTTAAAGCCTTGATCCAGTAAAAAATAAATATGGACATTTATTATATAATTAGTTAAGTTAACTTGAAACGGGTGACCATTTCAGAGGGTGTTAATGGAGTCTCAAACAAAATATAGGATTTCACAATTATCTAATTGTATCTCTGCAATTTGGACAAGTCCAATGGATTCCCAGGCCCCCAAAACATGGGGTTAGACACAAAAAGTACTTGTCTAGGATAAATAATGAATGAATTAAGCTATTTTAACGTTGTTTTGGCCATCTTGGACGCCATCTTGAAAATAACACCTTAAAAGTGGTCAAACTTTGGTAGACTTTTAGTATGTTATTCAGGACACCACATACTACAAAAAACAGTTGAGAAACCTTTTGTTCCAATTTTTTTTGGGTAAGGTGCTTTTTTTTTCATATATGCACCCGCCTATCCCCCCACCAGCCTAGGGAGCCCAGAGCCGAGCTCATGCCTCCTTCAATGCATGAGAGCCAACTGACCTTCTCGTCACCTGACAGGGGGGAGTTTCCCCGGTTGGACGTAGCGCGTGGAAGGAACACGTTATTCCAACGAGTTCCCTTCCCCTCCATCAGGTGCCCCGGCTGTCATGGGGGAGGCGGTATAGCAACCAGGATTACTACATGTTTTTGTGAGGGCATTAACTACCCTAGGAGACACAGGGAGAACATACAAACTCCGCACAGAGTAGGCCCTTTCGCCAACCCCACCTAGGGTATGGGCGCTGATGACGTGGAGGAGAAGACACGCCCCCAGCGCCTACAACGCTGGTGGAATCGAACCCAGGATTTTGTAACTCAAATCTTTGCTTCTGGGGGTCCCTGGAACAAAATGTTTTACAAATGTTCGCTTTAAATATTATGTTATATTAAAAAATGTGCACAAATGTGTCATCTAAATCCTAAGTTTTCTGAAACACGTATGTTTGCTGTAATCAGTGGTTCTCAAAAGTTGTTCACGTGAAGGATCCCCAAGATTATATGTATTTGGCCTCGGACCCTCATCTTAAAATATTTAGTTCCAGGGACCCCCCAGAAGCAAAGATTTTAGTTCGAAAATGTTCGCTTAAGAAACATGGGCCTGGACCGCTGGTGTAGCGGTCCACTGGTGTAGCGGTTCAGGCACCTAGGCTAACTTTTCGTTTTTTCGTAAATTAATGCCCTACCTGATCAAACCACAGCGCCAACACAAAAGCGTCAAAAGTAGCAGATCCACGAGCTCGAAACGCAGCGCGAAGCGTCGCGTTTTGAGCTTGTAGATCCACGACAGAGGTTTCGTCTCTGTCGCGGAAACCTCATATGTCCAAAACTGTTGCTTTTCAGGATTCAAATTCAAAAACATCAAAAGTAGCAGATCTACAAGCTCGAAACGCGTCGCTTCGCGCCGCGTTTCGAGCTTGTAGATCTGCTACTTTTGATGCTTTTGTGTGACTCTGTAGTATGAACAAGTAAGGCGTTAATTTACGAAAAAACACAGAAAGTTAAAATATGGAGATAAGAGGTTTCTGTCCGACAGCAACGATATAGAGGGAGAACAATAATGCTGGCCGGCTGGTCGTAACTAGAACGCAAACTGGAGAAGGTGTGAGAGTCCGCCTCCCAAATCCTACATGGTGGGACACTCCCACGGGGGAACAGATTAACCACTTAAACCCTCTGTTCGTAAGTGAGACGGACCTGAGTTGCAACTGTACTTGGTCTGCTCTTTTCTTTCTCTCTTTTCTTTGCCAGAAATAGCAGATTTACGAGCTCACAATGTGTTGCGATGCCTCACATTGTGAGCTTTTAGATATAGCAATTGTTTTGGGCTAATTGGGGTTCAAGTGGTTAAAGTCAATGCAGTTTGATTGATTGATTGATTGATTGATTGATTGATTGATTGATTGATTGATGTTTTTATTGACAAAGAATGCATATTGTCACTGTCGGGTTGAAACCTCGTACGTCCAAATCGTTACTTTTCAGGAAATTGATCCAATGGATCAGTCAATGTAGTTATTAGTCACAAGATCTTGCTAATAGGCTACTTTTACTTGGTTCAATATTTATAAAACGCACACACTTAACCACTTTCACTTTGCAAAATTAGCAGATCTAAGCTCATACATCGAGCTTGTACATCGGCTATTGTTGCTAATTATGTGTGAGAAATATGGAGATATGAGGTTTCTGCCTGACAGTTACAATATCATTTTGTACAAATCTGTCAAAAGGATACAACACACATAAAGCTTATTTTCAGAGTGTAAATAGGCTACTTATGACATCCATATTAGCCTATGGACCCTTACAGGTCTGTAACTCTGAGAGTGTACAAATGCAACCAAATGGACCCTTAGGCCTTACAGGTCTGCAAAACACTGAGGATTTTACAGTGCAGATTTGGGGTCTCAGATATATACATGGTATCACATGGGGGTCCAAGTGGTTAATGTAAAAGTTCCTATCCCACATCCCCGGACCCCCTGTTGAAGACTCATGCACTAGGCTACATGATGTACACAGTAGCCTATATATTGTGTCAAATCCTCTTCATGCTCCATGGCAGGGGTTCTAAAAGTGCGGTCCGGGGAACATCCAGGGGTCCTTGAAAGGATTGCAGGGGGTCCCCCAACCAAATGAAGAGCATCAAAATTCAGATTAACCACTTCAACAGTTTTCTTTGGACATTTGAAAATAGCACATCTGTTTGGAGATCTGCTATTTTTGCATGCATACATGGTTCTCAAACTTTTGTCATGTCAAGGACCCACAAATTAATATGTATTTGGCCCATGCAAGAATATATGTTTTTTGAATCCAATATGTTTCTTCTTTTTTTTTTTTGCATGATTTTTGGATAACAGCTGATCACATCGCAGCACATTGTGAGCTTATAGATCACCTATTTTCAAATATCCAATGAATCTAGATGTTAAAGTGGTCAAACTGATTTTAATGCTATCATTAATTCATTTTGCCAGGGACCCCCTGGAACCACCTCAAGGACCCTGGACCCCTGCATGGGGGCAGGGGACCCCACTTTGAGAACCAATGGTTTTAAGCCTAAATCCCACAACTGCAATCCAATTGTCCCCCCTATTATTGCTTTTTAGGGAACAAGTTGACAACTGTGGTGGTGACATTAAAACAATCTCCCCTATTATTGCTTTTAGGGACAATCAATCGTGGCAGTGACATAAACAAAAACAATCTCATACCTGTTATTGCTCAGCGACAGCGTGGTGACATTGTCCAGCCCGCGGAAGCTGTCGGGTCCGACGCGGCCGAGGTGGTTGCCCGTGATGAACAGGTTCCGGGTGTACACCGGGATGCCGCGCGGGACGCTCCGCAGGTCCTTGGCCACGCACTTCACCGTGTGCGCCGCCTCCGAGCACTCGCAGCGCGGCGGGCACGACGCTGACGACGCCGACGAGGTCGTCGCCCGCGACGCGTACATGGAGAGCGAACACACCACCAGTGCGCAGAAGACCACGCGCTGTTGCGCCAGCGATAGCAACAATACCGGCATTTTTTTATTGTATTTATTTTTGCGTATAATATATCGTGGATGTCCAAAATTGTTACTTTTTGGGATTCAAATTAGCACCAAAAAAATAGCAGATCGACAAGCTCAAAACGTGCTGCTTTGCGCCGCGTTTCGAGCTTGTGGATCTGCTACTTTTTGGATGCTTTTTGTGTGTGACGCTGTAGTGTGATCAAGTAGGGGTTAATTAAAAAAAATAAAAATGTTTGGAGATAAGAGGTTTCTGCCCGACAACACCACCAACAACGATATATATATAATAAGCTTATACGATGCTGCAGCAGCGATGATGATGCCGACGATGACACTGATGGACGGTTGTGGCGATCATCGGAACGGATCGGGGGCTTGTTGAAAAAACTTGCGTTTCGGGTTAGCTCAGGCTTTCTAATAATACAGTCCGTGTTGTAGACGAATTCATCTCTGATGATGATGCTGCTGTCTGACTGGAACCCGGCTGTTTGTTCTTCTGTTCTGTCCCGGTCTGGGGGTTCGCTAAAAAAAACACCCAAAAACCTAAAGAATCTTCAGTCCTATAGATGGATGGATGGAGAGGAGAGGACAGGAGTGGGCTTCAATCAAAACCCTCAACTTTGCGTTGTTCTGTGTGTGTGTGTGTGTGTGTGTGTGTGTGTGTGTGTGTGTGTGTGTGTGTGTGTGTGTGTGTGGACTGGGAGAGGAGGATTGTGTGAACTGATTCTGAAGCCCACCGGCCACCGCCGCCGCCGCCACCACGTGTGACTGGTGGTGGGGGAGGCAGGGGAGGGTCTTATTTCCATGAGAAAAAAGGGAGAGGGAGGGGAGGGGGGTTCTTTTCTTTTCTTTCTTCTTGGCGGAACGTGGCTTCTCTTTTTTATTTGATCCTCCTCGCCGTTTGGCAGGAAAGCATAGCTGGGGGGGGGGGGGGGGTCGCTTTATTTTCTCTCTCTCTCTCTCTCTCTCCCCGACCATCCCCCCCCCCCCCCCCCCCGGGCCCCCCTCTCTACAATGAGAAAATTAAAGGAGTATCCCGTAGAGAAATAATGGAATCTCTGCTGTGGGCAGTGGGGATAAGGAAGAGGTTTGATTATTTATTTTTTTTCACGGCCACCTCTATGTCTGTCTGTCTGTCTGTCTGTCTGTCTGTCTGTCTGTCTGTCTGTCTGTCCGTATAGAAGTCCCTGTTAAATTAACACTGGGGATTGTTTTGCTTCAACCAAGATTATTTCAACGCACGTACACGCACACGCACACACACACACAGACAGACAGACAGACAGACAGACAGACAGACAGACAGACAGACAGACAGACAGACAGACAGACAGACAGACAGACAGACAGACAGACAGACAGACAGACACACACACACACACACACACACACACACACACACACACACACACACACACACACACCAATTAGTCCACGGAGCACCATTCAATACCAGTTTTATCTCTGGGACGGACCCAAATTTACACACTGCTAAAATGCTAATTTATTCATTTATTTATTGACTTTTACACAGACCCGTAAGGGTCCATAATATATTTGGATCTCTGGGTGGTCCCCCATGGACCCCACGTTGAGAGGCAGAGAATTAAAGTATTAATATTTAATGTGTTTGTGTGCCGGTAGTAGTGGGAGGGGTCCTTGAAATGGAATAAAGAGGGCCCTAGCCTAGTCACTGGTTTAAAACCAGCTCAATACAAAGGTTAGTGGCATGATAAAGTAGGTTTATTGCCAAAGCAAAGTGTCAAAATAAAAACAATTAATAACTAGAAAAAGTGCTGCTCGGAGCACAGGTCTCCGCCAGCCGCCAGGTCAGGTAGGTTATGAGTAATATAATTTTTTTTTGCAAAAATCTGCCTCCTGGTGGCGCTATAAAAGGGCAATGTTAAAAGGGTGGCAGTTGTTCCTCAACGTAGTCCAAAAGTGTGTGCAAAGTTTCACCGCAATCGGACGCTGCGTTCATGATTTGCGGCATTTTGTTCAAAACGGGCCACTCCTGCAAAAATCTTAGCCAATCAGGATGGAATATGAAAAATCAAACAGATCCGTCTTGATCGAATGACTATAGAGATCATGTGTACCGATTTGCGTGACATATTGTGATAAAATCTGAAGGAGTAATATCTTCCTCTGCCTAGTGGGAATGTGCGTGCAATATTTCACGGAAATTTCACGCTGTGTTCATGATTTGAGGCATTTTGTTCAAAACTGAGCACTCCTGCAAACTTTGGAAGCCAATCTTAGCCAATCAGGATGTTATATGAAAAATCTGAAAGACCCGTTTGGTTTAATGACTATAGAGATACTGTGAACCGATTTGCGTGATGTTTGGAAAAAATCTGTAGGAGTACTATACATTTTTTTTGTTGTTGCAAAAAGCGGCCTCCTGCTGGCGCTATAACAGGCCCATGAGGTTCTGCTCTGGGATCCAGGGAGTGTGTGTGCACAGTTTAGCTGTGATTAAGCCAACGGTGCCGGAGATTAGCTGTTCACAGATGGAAACACACACGGATGGACGGACGGACGGACAGGGTGCAAAACATAATCTCGGCCAGGCCGAAATAAAAAACGTAAGAAATGTACGTACAATTGAAACGATTACAGCTTAATGTGTAATCAGAGCTGTGTACTATTGTAGTTTACATTTGTGGTTTTTCTGAAAATCTCGAAAGTGTTCGCGGCCCACCCAATGTTAAGTGGTCAGTTGGGTGGGCCGCGTGCATTTTTCAGAGCATGTTTATTTTAATGAACGATCGATCAATCAATCCGTTATGTTCCGGCTTGGATCAATGCAACATTAATATAGGCCTATACTTTAAGTTCCTATTCATCAGTATCACAATGAAAACTTATTTTTTCCAGTTTTTTTCTTACATACATTACATTAAAGGGATAGTTCATCCCCAAAAGGACTTTTTTTCTATCGATTAGTCACCCCATGGAGACTTCAATTCATGGATATTCTTTTAGTTTTTGTCACATTCCTAAGTAAAATTTTATGACCGGCAGCGGTTCCGGTAGGAGACTCAAAGAGTCTCCTTCGTGTCTCCTACCGCTACCGGAACCGCTGCCTACTGGTCCGCTGGTCATCAAATTATTGGCTTAGGAATACGACGAAACCCCCAAAATATCCATGAATTCAAGTCTCCATGGGGTGACTAATCCATAGAAAAAAAGTTATGTTTTGGGTGAACTGTCCCTTTAATATTATCAGTAAGATCATAGTGTTTTGGGATGCCTCAAATAGTATCCTCACGACCCAACCATGGGGCCCCAGCCCACAGGTTGAGAGTCACTGGACTAAATCAGTTATAGGCCTGTTTCAATCCCACCCGAGGTGCCAGGTGGGGGGTTGGGGGTTACAATCCGAGTCCTTTGATGTGCGTTGCTAGAGTGTCACTGTGATGTGTTGGAGAAGAATGCTCAACAGGCACATGAGTGACACTTTGACCATTTGAAGTCAGTGTTGCCAAGTCCACTTATTGTAAGTGACTTTGGGCTTGTCACTTGCAGTGGTGGAAAGTAACTAAGTACAATTATACTTAAGTACAATTTTGAAGTATTTGTAGTTTACTTGAGTAGTACCAATTTCCAATACTTGTACTCCACTACATCTCGGATCCAAATATTGTACTTTTACTAGACTTATTTATTTGAAAACATTAGTTACTAGTTACTTTGTAGATTTTGATTATTATTACAAAACCTGCATGAACCACTTCAGCTCCGCATACATTTCGGCCATTTGAAAATAGCCGATCTACAAGCCCACAATGCGTTGCGATGCTACGCATTGTGAGCTTGTAGATCTGGTATTTTCAAAAGATTTGTATAAATTTGAAAACTTGAAATGGGACATTCTGCACAATGAGTACTTTTACTTTTGGTACTTTAAGTACATTTTGATGCCAA
The DNA here is from genome assembly GCF_963280865.1 of Gymnoscopelus braueri. NCBI lineage: Eukaryota > Metazoa > Chordata > Actinopteri > Myctophiformes > Myctophidae > Gymnoscopelus > Gymnoscopelus braueri. Next base: position 52,981,894 of record NC_137613.1, read on the forward strand.
TACTTTTGTACTTTTACTCAAGTCAATTTTGAATTCTGGACTTTTACTTGTAACAGAGTATTTCTACATTGCAGTATTGATACTTTTACTTAAAGCAATTGAGTACTTTTCCCACCACTGGTCACCTGTAAATATTGGTGGTTGTGGTTTGCGTTTTTTAGGGAATGTTTCGAAAATGTTGTTGCTTATTTGGGCTTGCTGTCTATTGTTTAAATCAGTGGTCCTCAGACTTTTTCATGTCAAGGACACCGTAATGTACATGCATTTGTCCGCGGACCCCCATCTGAAAATGTTTTGTGCCACGGACCCCTGTACAAGATTTGTGTATTTAAATTGTTCAGAAAATGTTCCACATTGTTCACATTTTTTATATTTCTTGTTTTAAATATATAGCTCACAACGTTGTAGATCTGCTATTTTCAAATAGCCGACGTATAGGTTTAAAGTCGTTAAACTGATCTGAGCTATATTAACTCATTTCACAATGTGACGTGTAGCAGACGTGTTGTGAGCTTGTAGATCTGCTTTTTCTTCTACTTTTGTGTGAAACGGTATTGTGTGACAAAATTAAGCATTAATAATAATAGTAATAATAACAAAAAAATACAAGTTGAAATATGGATATATGAGGTTTCTGCCTTTATTACCATTCTTATGAATATCTGCAATATCTGACCTGTGTGTATATGTATAGGCTAATACAGTATGTTTCCACTGTAGTCATATCAGGAATATTTGCATATCTGACCTGTTTCTATGTTATTTCTTCATATTTCTGTTGCTCTCTTTCATGAAAACTACAAATGATGGCAACAACTATATTTTCATCCACTTCTTTACACCAGTAAACCTGTGATGACATGAAAAACTCTTACACTCACTTTTTTAATACAATAATAAACATATTTATTGTTTATTAAAGTTAAAATAAATTCATATTGTTCACACAGTAAGTTTCTTTAAAAAACATTCCTATGAGCTTATAGGTTTATATATGCAGCATAAAGGATGTACCGTTCCTGACGGGCAGAAACCTTGTATCTTCATATTACAAATCTTTATGTTTCTTTGAATTATTCCTAAATTCATGTGCTACTTCAACATACAAGAGTGTTGCACAAAAGTATTGAAAATAGCCGGTGGTGGAAAAAGTACTCAAATTCTTTACTTAAGTTAAAGTACCAATAGAGCACCGAAGTCTGACGTAATTTACACATCCTACCTGGGTCGCGTTTTTCCCCCTCGTTCTGAATCCCATAGACGTGTTTAATATCGCGTCAAATAAGAACTGTGTTCCAAAAATAAACACATGACCCCGACGGTTTGACTCTTATGGATATGAAGCATCAACTGACGGTGAGAAAACGCTAATGTTACTTCCGACGAATTAGTTACATTTTATCCAGAAACACATTGTTTCAAATATGAGTGACTGACTATCATAAACGATACAGAACCTCCTCCCTGACAATATTGCCGAGACAGCTTGTGTATTTTTGGACCACAATTCTTATATGAGACGATTCTAAGATGACCCAATGTTATTCTCCATAGAGAAATTACTTTACGAACCAGGGGATGGACGAGTGACGTCAGGACTGTACTATACTGCAATATAAAAATACTCTGTTACAAGTAAAAGTCCAGAATTCAAAATTTACTTGAGTAAAAGTACAAAAGTATTGGCATCAAAATGTACTTAAAGCACCAAAAGTAAAAGTACTAAAATGTTTGAAAATAGCAGATCTACAAGCTCACAACGTGAGCTTGTAGATCGGCTATCTTCAGATAGCCTAGGTATAAAATAGGGCTAAAGTGGCTAATGTATTCATTATATCATAATTTATATCTGAAAAATAACAAGTAACTAAAGTTTTCAAATATTTGTAGTGGAGTAAAAGTACAATATTTGCCACTGAGATGTAGTGGAGTAGAAGTAAAAGCATTGGAAATTGCAAATACTCAAGTAAAGTACAAACTCCTCAAAATTGTCCACCACTGAAAATAGAAGGTCTACAGGGTGCGTTGTGAGCTTGTAGATCGGCTATGTTTTTAAAATAACAACGTTAAAAAGGGGACGGTTTTGGACGTACAAGGTTTCCACCAGTGGTGGAAAGTAACTGAGTACATTTACTTAAGTACTGTACTTAAGTACAATGTTGAGGTATTTGTACTTTTACTTGAGTATTTCCAATTTCCAATACTTTTACTTCTACTCCACTACATCTCAAATATTGTACTACAATTATTTGAACTTCAGTTACTAGTTATATTTTTTAAACATAAATTATTATATTATAAAGCATACATTAACCACTTTAGCCCTATTTTATACCTAGGCTATTTGAAAATAGACAATTTTCTGCTATTTTAGTACTTTTACTTTTGGTACTTTAAGTACATTTTGATACCAATACCTCTGTACTTTTACTCAAGTAAAATTTTAATTCTGGACTTTTACTTTCTATATTGCAGTATTGGTACTTAAGTAAAGAATTTGAGTACTTTTTCCACCACTGGTTTCCACCCGCACCAACAAGGATATATGTGTATTTTTGTGTAGGGATTATGAACACAAAAGGGTTTTATTGGCTGTAGACTGGTATCAGTAGGTATAACGTATAGAATAGCCTCCCTACGGTGTCTTTGTGGACGGACTGAATAGGTGCAACCACAGGTGTCCACATTCCTCTGTCTGATGCTGGGATACACAGCGCTATACACACTACTGTCTGTCTGTCTGTCTGTCTGTCTGTCTGTCTGTCTGTCTAGGCCCCCTCTCTCCTCTCTCTGCCTCAGTCTGCCAGTCTGTCTGTCTATCCCTCTCTCTCTCTCTCTCTCTCTGTCTTTCTCTCCCCTCTCTCATTCTGTCTGTCTGTCTGTCTGTCTGTCTGTCTGTGTATGTAATGCTTATCATTCTCAAGTCAAGTGGATGGCACAACTATAACAAACAACGATGGTGAACCATGTATTTGCCACAATACTGATGCTGGGGTTCAAGTGGTTAAAAGTGGTTTGAGTGTCTGAACATCTCTTCTTCCCAGTGTGTCGTGGGGGCAGCATCACCTATCAATCAACTGTTGACATTCTATCATTAATTATAACCAGACATAATGGGGGGAAATATCCGACCAGTGAAAGACTGCACAGTACACTGTCAAATCCTCAGTCTTATATCCATTCAGTCTGGGAACGCATCTACAAATGTCTTCTAAATCCTAATAGTTTTCTGTATTTGGTCACGGACCCCCCTTTCTCAAAATATTTTGTGCCAGGGACCCCCCCCCCACACAGGAGCAGAGATTTGAGTTACACATGTTCCCTCAAAAAAATATATGAAAAATTTGGAAAATAAATCATGATTTTTCAAAAATAGCAGATCTACAAGCTTGTAGCGTGGCACTCGGTGCCACGCTATGAGCTTGTATATCTGCTATTGAACGATTTTCTTTTAAAAAATAGTGAAAATAGCAGATCTACAAGCTCACGTGTGTGTGTGTGTGTGTGTGTGTGTGTGTGTGTGTGTGTGTGTGTGTGTGTGTGTGTGTGTGTGTGTGTGTGTGTGTGTGTATGCATATGTGTGTGTGTGTGTGTGTATGTAGGTAGGTAGGTAGGTAGGTAGGTAGGTAGGTAGGTAGGTAGGTATATATATATATATATATATATATATATATATATATATATATACTGTATATTAAAAAAATAGGGTATGTCTGAATTAAACGATTAACCTACATGAGCAAGATTAAAGGTAGGGTAAGTGATTTTTTTTTTTTGCATGGCCGGATATATACTTCACCATATGGCGGAGTTGCACACCGAAAATAGCAGATCTACAAGCTCATGACGCGCCGTGAGCTTGTATATATCTGCTATTTTTCGGCTACACGACACGTCAAACTATAAATTACAGGCTTCTGTCTATACTCGGCTGTGACTGCAGCCCTCCCCGTTATACTTAGCAGGAGAACAGTGATAAATATTGTACCATTCCGAACACTCTCTATGGATTTTGGCAAAGGCTGCATATTTTGCTGTGTGTGTGTGTGCGTGTGCGTGTGCGTGTGCGTGTGTGTGTGTGTGCGTGTGCGTGTTAGTGTGTATGTTAGTCAGCAGTTTGTTAGGTTATAAAGGTCACAGATTTGTACTTCTGTCAAACTGGCCAGTCCCCAGAATTCAACTTTATAGTGTCACCTTCCAACTGAAAAACAAAACCAAAAAAACACAAAAACATTGAAAATCCCCCGCTCATACAGTGCTTCTCAAACATTTTCAAGGAAATTAATATGTGTGTGTGTGTGTGTGTGTGTGTGTGTGTGTGTGTGTGTGTGTGTGTGTGTGTGTGTGTGTGTGTGTGTGTGTGTGTGTGTGTGTGTGTGTGTGTGTGTGTGTGCGTGTGTGTGTGGGGGCAGATATTTTTTCCAGGGACCCCCATAAGAGAAGATTTGTCCTGATGTGTCCTGATTTTGGGAAAATAGCAGACCTAACTGCACAAGATCACAAGAGATCGGCTAGTTTTGAATAGCCGGAAAATAAATAATTTCGCTGGGAACCCCCTGGAACCCCCTCAAGGACTCCTGGGCTTGGAAAAAAATATATAGCAGCAATGATAAGCATCACAGACACAAAAAAAAGGCATTCGCAATCTGTTTTCTTTCTGCTTCAAGGTTTTCAGTCGACATTTGACTTCATTGAAGATTCATATTTTGTTCAGTGAGGGTTCTATGTGCACGGAATGACTGAGTTTGTCAATCCATTCGTCTGGTTGTACAGTGAATGTTAATGTTAGCTACACCCTTAGCATCAGAGTGCAGAAGGAAATACTCGTACATTTTATTACATTCTTTCTTACAATTGCATAAAACCTACATCCTTAAATTAGTGGTATTTCCCTTTAAGAGGTGAAATATGTAAATAACTTTAGAACTTGGTTCTTAGACAGTAGCAATTGATATGCAGCATATTAAAGGAGCACTTCACACATTTTTAACCTGTTTTCAAAATAGAATTGGTCCTCACTAATGCTCATTATAAGATAGCACCGTTTCTGTGTCTCAGAGGAGGACTGTGAACAGTTATACAGAATATAATAAGTTGAAGAAGAAGCCACAGTATATAAGTAAAAACATTCACATCACTGAAATAACATGCACGAGCAGTCGCGCACGCACGCGCACACACGCACACACACACAAAAATAACCCATTAAGACTTGAGGATGATTCTGCATATCGTCTCTGTCGGGTGGAAACCTCATATTATGCCCGAAACTGTTACTTTTCAGGATTCAAATTCAAAATCATCAAAAGTAGCAGATCTACAAGCTCGAAACGTGACGCGAAGCGACGCGTTTCGAGCTTGTAGATCTGCTACTTTTGATGCTTTTGTGTGACGCTGTGGTGTGATCAAGTAGGCCGTTAATTTACGGGGGAAAAAAGTTAGAATTTGGAGATAAGAGGTTTCTGCCCGACAGCAACGAGAAATGCCTTCTAAATCCAACGAGTTTTCTGAAAACCTCATGTTGCTCTATATAGAGTGGAATAATTAGGAATATATAAGTGTAAAACACCAGATTGACTGCAGCCTTTGAGGATCAATGGGTGTTTTACAGATATTAAATGATAGATCAAATACACACAACATTTCTTTAAGCATCAACCCCCCAAAAAATTACATCTGGACTTTGGCATATTGGCATAGTTTAACCCCTAGCACCAATGCCTATCTGCTGTGTTAATAAGGGCGACTACAATTGTGGGGAAGTTATAATTTGTTAAAATAAGTGTTAAAATGCTCTTTACTGTGATAGTAATCATTGCTGGGTCTCTCCAGCTCTTTATTAAACACTAAATACATTTTACGGCCAGGATACCAATTGCATCCAATCAGGAGAGAGAACTCATACAATATACCTTTTGCTGCTACTGAGCTTTTACTGACATGCATCGTATTATATGTCTTACTGATGAATTGAGTACAATGGACCACAAAGGAAACAAGCCCCCATGGGGCTTTTTTGTGTTCTCCTTTTAGCTTTTGACTGTACTACCCGTAGACCTACTGTTAATAATCTTGTTAATAATCAATCAATCAATCAATAAATAAATACATGATAAATTAAACGGTGATTTCCATCTATTTCAGTAGATAGTGAAACTGGAAGCATTTTAAGGAGGGCCTTCTTAACCCATTCAATCCGGGAACGCATCTGTCATCTTTAGATTTCTGGCTAAAAATTGGCGTGAATCTTTTTTTAAATCATGAACATTGTGCAAATCTTTGAATGTTATATATTTTTAAAGCGAACATTTGTAACTCATACATTTTTCAGGCAATGAAAAAAACAAAAGTGGAGTTAGGAGGTTTTGTTCATCATTGATAAGAACAGCTAAATGGACCTCCAAGCTCACAATGAGGTTGGCGGTCAAAAGGGGGTGGAGCCTGGAGTCAGCAAAACTGTCTGCTAAAACAGCTAAAGTATCATTCATAGTCGGACGTAAGGATACGTAACGAGCGCCGGCGCTCCTTACGTTGTCGTTTTTGTCTCCCCCTCCGTCACTTACGGCTCCAGGATTTCCTTCCGTGCAGTCGACATTCACCGTCAGGCCGACATAAATGTACTTAATTACAAAAATACCGTCGATCCATGGTCTGTGACAAAATGAACCCAGCCATTCCCTAAAGTTAAACACACACACACACACACACACACACAAACATATAGAGCACAGTGCAGTAGGGGTCGAAACTCACGTTTTGTCTAGTTTGTGGACAGCTCTGAAACTTTTATTGCGTTGTTTTGGCTAGATGCTACAATGGTAGCTTCATGTTGTTAGCTGCGCTGCGCTGTTGCCAGGTTTTGTGAGAGAAATAAGCAACCAGGTCTATGAAAACAAGCCCAAAAGAATCGACTATGCCACATCACATGAAAATAGCAGATCTACAATATATGTTTGAGAATCACTGGTTTAAATAATATTTGGCCCAAATAAGCAACTACATTTTAGAAACAAGCCCAAATAAAACCGCAACCACCAATAAAAAATTGCTTGTTTGTTTACAAGCAACTTTACAGAAAAATAAGCCCAAAGTCGCTTATAATAAGCAGACATGGCAACATTATGGGTACGTACATAGTCTCGCAACTGCCATCTAGTGGATGAATAGGTGTATTACGCCTGTACACTTTAAAATAAATAAAATAACCCCTAAATAACGTGAGCGACTATGCATGTGTCCGTAAAGAACGGACGGAATCCCTCACCCCGTGACGCACGTTTCAGACCCATCTAGGGACTTTGAACGGGCCTTAACTCCAGCAGACAGTTTGAGGATCCAATGGAGTTAGCATGGAGTTTACCATCACACAGACGTAAAGGGTGTTCTATACTCTATAGCACTGATTTATGGAAAAAAATGCAAAAGCGGAAAAATTGAGTTAGCTGGTTCCTGCTGGACAGCAACAATATATTCAAAGATTTGCACACATTTTCACGATTTTTTCAAAAATAGCAGATCTACAAGCTACGTGTGCCAAATTAGTGCAAATCTTTGAATACATATTTTTTAAAAGGAAACATTTGTAAAATACTTTGGCAGATCTACAAGCAGATCTGCTATTTTTTAATATTCAAAGAAATCTAAAATGACAGAGATGCGTTCCTGGATTGAATGCGAACAGCCCTCTTGCATGTTGTTGAAGGCAAGGGGCCGGGGGAGGGGGGGGGGGGCCGGGGGGGGGCGGGGCTCTTTCCTCTACAATAGAAGAGTTAGGACGTCACATTCTAATACAACCCAAATACCAAATTTAAAGGGATACTTCACTTTCGGGCCGGGGACACATTTAAAAAAAATATTAAAAATAAATGAAAAAAGTTATGGAAAATTCATGGCCCCCTCACGACACGCAGTGTCCTACTAATGTGTGAGGGGGCCATGAATTTTCCATAACTTTTTTCATTTATTTTTAATATTTTTTTTAAATGTGTCCCCGGCCCGAAAGTGAAGTATCCCTTTAAGCCTCAGAGGCGCACCTCGTTAATCATTGGACTACCGATCCACTACCTCTGGGAGTCTGGTTTCGGCTCCCGCTTGGGACAATGCTTTTTCAAACAACCGCAGACTATTTTTTTCGCCGATAAAGTATAGTTTTGGACCATGACGGAGGCGCGCCGACTCAGCAGACCTTGAGGCCGAGGAGTCGCGCCCGAGCGCCTCCAGGCGCGAGTGCCCGCGACGACCGGCCGATGGTCTGCTAGTCGACTAAGCGCCGTCCGAGTTATGTACCGATAGGCACAGAATCGTAAATAATATTGGTGGGGACTGCGTTTGCCCCAACTGCCACTCACTGCACTAACTTAGCCCGCCAGCCCCGCCCCCTTGTGCTCTCTCCCCACCCGCCAGCCCCGCCCCCCCCCGGCCCCTTGCCTTCAACAACATGCAAGAGGGCTGTTCGCGGATTGAATGGGTTAACTGTGACAAACAGCACATCACTGCAGAACAGTGTGAGGTGTTGTGAAGGGTAAACAGGGGGGGTTGGTTCCACCTGACATGCAACCATACCAAAGCCCACAGGTTGTGAAACAGAGACGACGTTTGATCAAACTTAAAGAAGTGCTTTCCAAACTTTTCAGCGCGAGACCGGTGTCTCCAGACACCATGACTCAAACTTTACAGAAATACATTATGAATTATTAATGACTTAAAGGGATAGTTCACCCCCAAAATGACTTATTTTTCCTATCGATTAGTCACTCCTTCGAGACTTGAATTCATGGCTATTTTTTGTTGTTGTTTTTGTCGCATTCCTAAGCCAATAATCTGATGACCGGCAGCGGTTCCGGTAGGAGACTCAAAGTGTCTCCTTTGTGTTTCCTAGCGGAAGCTCTGTCTAACGGTCCGCTGGTCATCAAATTATTAGTTTAGGAATGCGACAAGAACAAAAAAAAAAGTCTCGAAGGAGTGACTAATCGATAGAAGAAAAAAATATGTTTTGGGTGAACTATCCCTTTAAGCCCTATTTAATAGCAATATCCGTTATCCTCACATATCAGCTATTTCTTAAAAAGTTAAAAAGTATTCTTCTGAAAATATGATTTTTTTTTTGTTTTCTTTTGGAAATCTTTTGCGATCTTTTTATGCGACCCATAAAGAATAGGTTCCGCGACTCAAAGACGGGCCCCCGAACCCATTGTTTTGGAGGCAAACAACTGTTTCTAAAATGTTCTAAAATGTGACAAACAGCACAGACAGCAACTACAGAAGCAGCACTGAGGTGTTTGGAAGGGAAACAGGGGGAGGGGAGGGGAAACAGGGGAGGGGAGGGGGGGGGGAGTTTAAGCGTGTGAAGTAACAACCTGAGGCATCCTGAATACCTGCTGTGTCTGGCAGCCAGAGTGGTGGTGGGTGGATGGTGGGGGGGGGCTTCTTCTTCACACGTTCCTTCTGTTTGATTGCAAACAATGAAAAGGGGGGATTTGAACGTGTTCCCGGAACACCATGGTAACAGGATTCCTTGAGTGCCAGAGCCAGCTATATAGAAGCCCATCATCCGGGATTAAACATTCAAAACGAAACAACAACACACCACCACCACCACCCAAGACAGACTGGAGAGTTGAAGCTGGTGTAAAGGGGATAGGCCTATTCTTTTGTTAAAATAAAGTGTTACATTTATAAAGCGCCATATTGTGATAGTAAGCATTGCCATAGAGCAGCGGTTCTCGAACTTTGACATTTCAAGTCGGCCCTCCTTAACTCTGACCACATTCGCACACTCTGAGAGTTACAGACCTGTAAGGGTTCATTAATTGGACCCTTGGCGCCATTCACTCTGAGCACATTAACTATTAACTATTAACGATAACGGCTAAATATATATAGCCGTAAACCAGGGGTCTTCAACAGGGGGTCCGGGACCCGTAGAGGGTCCTCAGGGTCACCAAATCTTTGTGTGATAGGGAATTTATTTTTTGATTTTTACATTAGCCGAAAATAGCAGATCTACAAGCTCACAACATGTCGCAGATGCGTTGTGAGCTTGTAGATCGGCCAAGAGAGCTTCATGGCATACATGGTAAACTGGCGGCCCGGGGGCCACATGCGGCCCCCACCTTCACTTAACTCTCTCAGTGCCACGCCCCGACATATCCCGAGTTTTTCCCGAGTACCCTCAGTGCCAGCACGAGAAATCCCGAGTTTTTACTTTTGACTGTGGTCGCGCTATTCTGATAATTTTTCATGATCACTTTCGCTTCCTGACTCCTTCAGACTCACCCGGAGCCGGATGTAAAAAAAAAAATTCATTTCCGGGTCACGTTGTTTTTCTCCGGTGATTTTCGGCCAGAATAGGGAAAGTCACGGTTTTTCACACGGTATAAAAAGCGAACGGAGAGGTCCACGTCTACTCTCTTTGGGCTGGGTGACGATCAGTCATCGTAGTCGTGTATCGCATCGTAATTTAGCCTGATCAACGATTGTCAAAAATGTCAACATCCGGTTAGGACCGGATATGACGTGAGCCTGTTTGGGAGGGGGCGAGTGAGCCAGCGAGATCATCAATGTGTCGATTTGTTGCTCTCTACTGGTAGAACTGTATTATTGGTTTAAAACCCCAATCAGATCATTTATTTGAATGAAAAATTACAAAATTAAAAAATAAAAATAAACGCAAATTCCTGGCAGTTTGGGAGTACTTTATGAAAATACTCTTGGCACTGAAAGAGTTAATGTGGCCCGCAGGTTAATATCAGAATACTGATATATTATTGATTTCAGCTGTTACAATTCCAAACATGCAAACATGACCCGCTTTAATTACTTCAGTCTATGTCCAATGTATTGGTATTTAAGTTCATTAAGTTAACATAAGTATAACTAAATGCATTTGAAATTAAATAAAAATGTTACTTATCAGGATTTCAATAAAAAAAATAGAAAAATACTATTTTTGCTACTTTTGTGTGACATAGAATGGCCCGACAGAATATGCAATGTGGCCCTCTGGAGTGAGTGTGGAAATAGTGGCCCTCTCCGTCATCAAAGTTGCATCACCCCTGCTTCATGGGGTGTGTAATTGATAGAAAATAATCATGTGGGGACCCCCCTGGGGGTCCCGACCCACAGGTTGAGAAGGTCTACAGAATGCTATCGTTCATCAGTGTGGACGCTCACATGATCATATAGTGATTGTGCTTGTGTGAGCGACCCTTAAACTTGTGATATAATACATTTGAAGTTGAAAAACTGATGCAAAAGCACATGCACACTATACTGTAGATCCTGACCTCATCTTTGTATAAGTTGTATAAGTTATTCAGAACACAGCCGCTCCCTGTGTGTCAAATAATTGATTTCAAAATACTACTGTTGATCTATAAAGGTTTGAATGGTTTAGGGAAGGGGTCTTCAATGTTGTTAAGGCCAAGGAGCCCCTAGCTGAGAGAGAGATGAAGCAAGGACCCCCTCTATATTGTATACAATTTTGTTTCAGATTAAACTTTTATTTTTTACTTGGTCTGCTCTTTTTTCCTTCTACCTAATACCGCTTTGCCAAAAATAGCACATCTACAAGCTGTGTGTTCGGCTAATGTTCCCTTCAGAATAGGGATGCTAGGGTTCAAGTGATTAATGTAAAAAATAAAAAAACATCCTATCGCACAAAGATCGCACTGTAGTAACTCTGAGGACCTCCTAGGGGTCTCGGACCCCCTGTTGGAGACCCCTGGTTTAGGGACAAAATACATTTCTGATCTTGCGATATCATAAACCCTCCAGATCTCTCAGGTCATCTGGGAAAGTTCTGCTTTCTGTCCATAAAACCAAAAATAAACAGGAAAGCAGCATTTAACTTTTATGCACCACTTATCTGGAACAAACTGCAGGTCTGCTGCCACTCGTATTTCTTTTTAAATCACAACTAAAGACCTTTCTGTTTGTCGCTGCCCTTGATTTGAGCTACTTTTCTTTCTTTTCTTTTCTTTGTATTTATTTTTGTTTTATTGCATCCTAATGTTGTTTTATAATTGTGTTTTCTTTACTTGATGCTTTGTGTAAAGCACATTGAATTGCCTTGCTGTTAAATTGTGCAATACAACTAAAATTGCCATGCCATACCTTAGACTGATGCTAGGTTCTTGGTTTACCTGGGATCGTACTTTACTGAGGCACTACACCACACGGTCTCCCTGCATTTGATGTAGCCTATACGGAGTGGTGTAAAGTAACTAAGTACATTTACTCAAGTACTGTACTTAAATACAAATCTGAGGTATTTTTTACTTTACTGGAGTATTTCCAATTTTCAGTACTTTTACTTCTACTCCACTACATCTCAGAGGCAAATATTATACTTTTACTCCACAACAATTATTTTAAAACTTTAGTTATACTTTGTAGATCTTGATTATTATTACAAAACACACTAACCACTTCAGCCGTACATATATTTCCACCATTTCAATATAGCAGATCTACTTGTAGATCGGCTATTTTCAAAAGATTGTTTATACATTTTGAACTTGAAATGGGCCATTCTGCACAATGAGTAATTTTAATTTTGGTACTTGGAGTACATTTTGATACAAATACTTTTACTCAAGTAAATTTAGAATTCCAGACTTTTACTTGTAAGGGCGTGCTCTCACCAAGTTGGCTGGCCGCTGTTAAACGCAGGTTGTGCGCGGCCAGTTTTTTGCAGCCAGTGGATTAAAAAAAACGCTGTGACGCACCTGTCACTCACATTCAAGACCGTCCCCGTGTCCGCACCGCCTGCTGCCTTGAGCACCATGGTGCTTCCTGAGTCTTGGGACGGTCCGCCTTCCACTCACCCGATTGGACAGAGGGAGAAAATCAGCTCCTGCCTCCAGCAGTTTTCTGCTTCCAATGGACAAGTCGTGTAGAGCAGATAAACGCAAGGTCTGCGTGACAAGCGGAAAAATCCGCTCTTGCGTGAATCCACACATTTACATTGACAATGCATTGGCAGATTCTGCCCCAGAGGTAAAATAAAAGTGCGGTGAGAGCGCGCCCTAACAGAGTATTTCTACATTGCAGTATGGATACTTTTACTTAAGTAAAACAAAATATAAATTTTACCACCACTGCCTACGCGTTTTCCTTGCTTATTGTTCGCTCTGGATAAGAGCGTGTACTAAATGCCTAAATTGTAAATTGCAATGATATGAGGAAAACAATATGTGAGCCAATTATTCAAAATCAAAGCAGGGCCTTCTGGTTGAATAAAACACTCCCCCAGTCTGTGTTTGATATTCCAAGTGAAGAGGTAAAAAAAAAAGAAGGTATTATCCATTGAAATCAGAGAGTTGCTTTATTAACATAATAAGTTATATGTGTATATCTTTCATTTCATTATTTATGAGTCGCATGTCCCGTTGTATGAAAAGTGCGGTATTAATAAAAAAATCTATTATCATATACAGTATAATGTTCTACGTTCTTCTTCCCTGGAAAAACAAGAGTACAAAAGGAGAATTACAAACCGACTGTATAGGCACATTACCCAGTCATTAACAATCAGTACACCATGGTCCCTGCAAACAAATCATTAATAATGAGATATATGAAATTATTATTAAGCTGATAACAAACCCATGGAAGCACTAAGCAGTATTGTAACGCCACACATCTCCACATGCACTCAATGCCCGCGCAGTGAATCTAATATCCATGATATAGACAGGTCGCTCCCAACCTTTTCTGGACCGCGGCCCACCCGTCTGACAAATGGGTGGGCCGCGTGCGGTGATTGTGTTCCGGCTTGGAATCCATGGAACTAGCATAGCATATTTTAACCCATTAACTCTCTTACTGCCAGATTATTTTCATAATGTACTCACCCAGTGCCAAGCGATTTTCGTGTTTATAGTGGTTTTCAAGTGGTCATAAAAAGTTTAGATCCATATTGATCGATCGATTCACTGTGTGTACAGCCACAGATCGCCTCTGACTGCTGGTTTGTGGAAAAACATTCCATACGGAGCTTGTGTCCCCTTCGCTACAGGCCGGCGAAAAAAAAAAAAAAAAAAAGAATAGCGGAGTTATAGGGAAAAGAAAAAAAACTACAAACATGGAGTCGACGGGAACGCAAATGTTAGTAATCCATTATTTCCGTATCCGTTTGTGCTACAGTTTTACTGCTCCCTTCGGATTCAAGATCAGACCGTGGCCGTTTATAAAACAACATTAAGTAAAAACTCGGGATTTCTCGTTCTGGCACTGAGGGCATTCAGAAAAAACTGAATATGATGTCAGATGGGTGGGGCGCGTGTGGTGATTGTAAGGTAGGGTAAGTGATATGTTTTGGCATCCTGACCTTAAAATGCCTTTTCTGTTTATTAAAGAGCATGAGAGACATGGAGACTCGTGTTACTGAACAAACGCTCAGTTCTATCAGAATATAGAGCTATGTAACACTTATTTTAACCAAAGACAATCACTTTCCCTACCTTTAAGTTCATATTTATCGGTATCACAAATGATAAAATCAGCGTATTGCCAAATATTTTGGCGGGCCCACTTGGAATATCCGCACGGCCCACAAGGTTGGGAACCCCTGATATGGACGATGCAGGTCTTTAGATTCCCCATAGAGTCATATAGAGTTCAATGTAAAATGCTGTAAGAAAAAAATCAAATCAAAATACAAACTGTTGGAGTCCATTAATAACAGTTCAGTAGCTGTATCAAATCAAGCAGGAAATGCAATAAACTCCTATACAAGGCATACAGTGATTTGGCTGGATATCGGGGTGTGTGTGTGTGTGTGTGTGTGTGTGTGTGTGTGTGTGTGTGTGTGTGTGTGTGTGTGTGTGTGTGTGTGTGTGTGTGTGTGTAGGGGGGGTCCTCGTCTTTCGCAGAGCGGTGAATCCCACGCTGCTTAGAACATCTTCATGTCAAGGACCCCCGATCTGATATGTATTTGCCCGCAGAGCCCCAATCTGAAAAGCAGAAGATGCATGTTGTTAACCCATTAAGACCTGAGGCCGATTCTACAAAATGTCTTCTAAATCTTAGTTAAAAGTTAAAGTTAAAAAAAAAAAAACGATGTGATGTAATGTAATTGTATTTCACCGTTTGTCTGTTTTCTGATGTTATTGTTTTTCTGTTTTTCTGTTTTGTGTGAGGACTGCGGATGAAAATTAGCATCTTTGCTAAATCCGGTGTATTTACTCATGTGACGTTCATTAATATGCTCTGTCCTGTCTAAATAAACAAATAAAGTAAAGTATGTTGCTATATCAGTGGTTCTCAAACTCTGTCATGTCAAGGACCCCCAAAATGATATGTATTTGGCCGCGGACCCCCATCTCAAAATATGTTGTTCCAGGGACCCCCCAGAAGCAAAGATTTGAGTTACAAATGTTCGCTTAAAGTATAATATATTCACAGATTTTCACAATTATTCTATATAAGGTCTCTTTTTTCCCCTGGATTATTTATCTGCTAAAATAGCAGATCTACAAGCTCACAACGCGTCGCATTGGTGGCACGCTGTGAGCATGCAAATCGGCTACTTTCGAATAGCCAAAAGTATAAAATAGGGTTAAAAGTGGCGAAAGTGATTGTGATAATATTAACTAGTTTTAGCTGGGGACCCCCCTGGAATCTCCTCCTCCTCAAGGACCCCTGGGGGTCCCCGGAAACCCCACTTTGAGAACCACTGTTTTTTAGAAGGTCAAGCCGTTGTGTCTGACCTGCAGTTCCCCGTCGTCACAGGGCGGTGGCGCTGTTGTCACCGGAGGTTGAATGCCAGGGCCACTGTCAGGATGATGGACATCAACATGAGGAAAGGCAGCCAGGTCTTCAGGAACCCTGCACAGCTGTATGTCAACGAGATGAGAGGAAATTATGAACACAAGACGAGACTAGAAAAAGTGCTCCTCGGAGCACAGGTCTCCGCCAGGTCAGGTAGGTCAGTGTGGGCCAGCAGTGTTCGGAATTCGCCAATCAGATGGAATATGAAAAATCTAACGGATCCGTCTTGATCACTTGCCTGTGGAGATAATATGTACCGATTTGCGTGATGTGGACACAATTTGTAGGAGTAATATAAAAAATAAATGTTTTGCAAAAATCTGCCTCCTGGTGGCACTAAAATAGGGCTATTTTAAAAGGGTGGCATTTGTTCCTCAGCGTAGTGCGAATGTGTGTGCAAAGTTTCACCGCAATCCGATGCTGCGTTCATGATTTGCGGCATTTTGTTCAAAACGGGCCACTCCTGTAAACTTTAGATGTCAATCTTAGCCAATCAGGATGGAATATGAAAAATCAAACAGATGCGTCTTGATCACATGACTATTAGATCATGTGTACCAATTTGTGTGAAATTTGGATAAAATCTGAAGGAGTACTATAAACAAATATGTTTTACATATGTCGGCCTCCTGGTGGCGCTATAAAAGGCAGATGTGAAAAATGTAGGGCCCAAAGGTTTTTCCTTGGCCTCTAGGGCAGCGTTTCCCAAACGCCGTGCCGCGGACCTTTAGTGTTCCGTTGGACATTGCTAGGTGTGCTGTGTAAAATTTTGAATGAAAAAGAAAGAAATCAACCCCCCCCCCCCCAAGAACAATAGATACGTCGTGGGCTGCTGCTGCCTTGAGCCATTGGCTCATCGTCCGTCGCGGACACACATCCAGTGAATCGACTCTCGCCCATATAAATGCAAATGTATGGCTTTGTCTTCATGGGGCCATCACCTGTACTCGCCTGGCAGGTACTCAGGGTTGAAAGTGGGTCGGAACGGGCCGCTACGGCGGACCTGAACACCGTACCGGTGAAGATGGGCTGTCAAAAGCCCATATTATATAACCTGCCTGTATTATCTGTATTTTCATGTTGATTTTTTAACTGTTTGGTTGCTACTATATATGTCTATGAAATTAATTCAAGGACCCCAACGGAAACAAGTCCGCAAGGACTTTTTTGGCCGGACCTTTTAGACAAAAGCATTATAAATGTAACTGTGTTGTTTTACATTCTTTTGCCCAATAAAATGTTCAATCAATCAATGCCATGAATGTCCAACAATAAAACACATGTACTAACGTTATATCAACATAAGTGTTAGATTTCTTATTAAGTGCTTCTAAATCGCTCCAGTGTGTTTGTGTGAACGTAATCCGTGTAGTGTTTAATTACTCCATGGAGAGGATCTGTTCACTCGCAAGCTGTTTGGGCAAAATCTTAAGGAGTACTGTAAAAAAAAAATCTGCCTCCTAGTGGCGCTATAACAGGCCCATATGAAAGATTTGGGGCAGAGGTTCTGCTCTGGCATCCAGGGAGAAATCCAGTTTCGCTGCGATGGCACCTAAAGAAAAATACATAGTTTGTTTTTTCCCATGTTACACTTTCTCTCATGTACTGTTTTTTTTAATAATAATCCAAAACTGTAAAGTAACTAAAGCTGCCAAATAGTAAAAAAGTAAAAAAATTAAATAAAATGGAAATACACAAGTAAAGGAAAAGTACCTCAAAATTGCACTTAAGTACAGTAATTGGGCAAATGTGCTTAATTTACTTTCCACCCCCGTCTGTGGCTAACAGAAAGGTTGGGCGCCCCGTGCTTGTAGAGTAGGCTACTAATCAAACTGTCGTGCTTCCACACCCCCCTCCCCCACCCCCCCGCCCAAAATCATCCTGCTTCACAGCATCACCGGCTATCCCGTGCTCACTGTCTGGTAACCATGGCGACCACCAGCCCAGCAAAGTCACGATTATCTCTCTCTCTCTCTCTGTGTGTGTGTTCCATCTCTAAAAAGGCTGTGTTGCCTCCTCATCCCGACCGGGCTCTCTGAGAGGGTACAAAATGGAACCGAACGGACCCTCCCGAGGGTCCGTTCGGTTCCATTTTGTACCCTCTCAGAGCTACAGACCCGTTAAAGGGACCCCACGTTGGTCCCCGGACTCGTCGTTGAGAAACAGCGTTATAAAACACAAGCTTCAGAATGGTGTCATAAATAGATTCTCTGTGAACAGTGTCCCCCAACCGAGCACACCGTGTCCCACCCATGCCATAGTCCCAGGGGCTGGCGCAGGAACGCACGCACACACACACGCACATGCACACACGCACATGCACACGCACATGCACTCACTACTTAGTCATTACCATTCAGTGCTGCGTGGATCACACACAGACACACACACACACACACACACACACAGGTGCAGTGCAGGGTACAGATCCACTTACATGCACACAGCCGTGAAGCCGTCACAGTGGGACATTCTTCGGGTGAACAGAATAGTAAGAGCGCTTTCAGCATCGTGCCAAAAGTAAAGAGTGAACCGCAAAACAGTAAACAACATCGTGTGAGCGCTTCGGGCGCCACGGGGCAAAAAGCCTGAGGTGACTCAAAGCTCAAGGCTTTAGACTCGGCGAGAGTTTTTTTTTCTTTCCCCGAGGCTGTCAAAGAGCCCTGAACCAATTCAAAAACACAACTAGAAAAGCGCGCTCCTCGGAGCACAGATCTTCGCCAGGCTGGGTTATTGTGGGGGTGAGAACGCGAGGAAGCTGCAGGGGGGAATAGTGTTTCTCAAACATCACCAATCCTATATAGGATTTAACTCTCTACAACCACCTGAAACATCAACCCTAACACTCAGGGGCCTTAAAGCGATATTTCACTTTAAAAAAAACTTTGGGTCATTTTATCATCTACTCAGGCTTTTGTCAGCCCCCCAGACCGTTTTTAAGTTGCTTTATTCAGTATTTAGATATTTGATATTCATTTTGTCAGACACGCCCCCTTCCTATACAAACCCATTATAACTTCAAACTCCATTTTTAACATGTTAGATTCATCAAAAACACCTGTCCTTGCTTCTGGTGACTCACCCTGCCCTCCTAATACGCGAGGGGGCCGTGTTTTTTCGATTACTTTTCTCTTATTGTTTATTTTATTTTTTTATTGTATAGATTTTTTTTCATTTTCCAAAAAATATATAAAAAATAAATGAAAAAAGTAATCGAAAAAACACGCCCCCCTCGCGTATTAGGAGGGCAGGGTGAGTCACCAGAACCAAGGACGGGTGTTTTTGATGAATTTGTTAAAAATGGAGTTTGAAGTTATAATGGGTTTGTATAGGAAGGGGGCGTGTCTGATAAAATGAATATCAAATATCTAAATACTGAATAAAGCAACTTAAAAACGGTCAGGGGGGCTCTCAAAAGCCTGAGTAGACGATAAAATGACCCAAAGTTTTTTTGAAAGTGACCCTAACACTCAGGGGCCCTAACACTCAGGGGCCATAACACTCAGGGGCCCTAACACTCTGGGGCCCTACCACTCAGGGGCCCTACCACTCAGGGAACCTAACACTCAGGGGCCTTAACACTCAGTCCTTAACACTCAGGGGCCCTAGCACTCAGGGAACCTAACACTTAGGGGCCTAAATACTCAGGCCCTAACACTCAGGGGCCTTAATATTCAGGGGCCTTAACACTCGGGGGCCCTAAGGTCAACTTATTATTAGAGCTGTCTCACGTCGTATAGTCTTACCTGACATGTTTGCCGTGGATAAGGGCCAGCACAGCCAGTTTGATCATGTTCCATGACGTGCTGTCCTCATAACGCATCAGATTCAACGCCATCGCCACGTGAGAGTGACAGTTGTCACAGCACAGGTTGTGCTGAGGAGAAAACAAAACAATTATACAGGATAATCCAAAAAATATATATATTGTAGAAAACTTGAAAAGTTATACTTTCGTACAGTCTAGATTCATGGCATGTGAGGTGAAATATTTCAAACATATGTTTGTTTTAATCTTGATGATTACGGCATACAGCACATGAAAAAAAACATATATAATCTCAAAATATGATATTGCACAAGACCAATCAAAAAAAATATTTATAATACAGAAATCAAGAAATGTCGACCACCAAAAGTATGTTAATTTATGCACTCAATACTCTGGGCTACTTTTGAACAATGTACTTCATCAATGCAGCGCAGCATGGAGGCGATCAGCCTCTGGTGATGTTGAGGTCTTATGGAAGCCCAGGGTTTCTTTTATAGTAGTCTTACGAGCCAGACTGTGCCTCCCACAATTTTCAAATGTGTCCGTCATACAGTTTCCAGTAGGAAAATTAGCAACCGTTAAAGCGAATGTGACGCCTCCTTCTCTGTGTAGTGGATTCCCACAACCCGTGTAGAACGGATAAACCGGTACTCCACCCACTAGGCAATTTTAATATAAATATAAATCAATATCATCTAAGCATTATTATGCTATTATTGTTGCTTAGCAGAAATTGATTTTTTTCCTATAAAGATATGTATTAAAGATATTTCATTTCATTTTCATGAACGGAAATGACAAACAGATGACAGCTTCCTGTCTCGGATTTAGGGAGGTGTAGTTCCAGACTCTATATAGCAGGGGTTCTGAACCTTTTATACCATGACTCCATAGTATGAGGGACATGCCGCCCCCGCCCCCCCCCCCCCCCGATCACCCCACCCGCAATCGAAAACTCTGCGAGGGTAATGGACCCGTGCTCCATGTATTTGTACCCGCCCCTAAGCATTTAGCCTAAATATATTTCGAGGAGTTTAACATATTGCTAATCCGGAGTTTTTGAAAAACTTCAAAAACAAGATTCGATTTTAATCTTTGGCCACCGACCGTGGTAACTGGCGTGGTTGTCTGTCTGTGAGAATTATCTCCCCGCTCCGAGCGAGCCACTCGGTAATGTTACATCGCAATCTAAATTTAAATCCGCGAGTGCGAGGGTACAGATGGAACGAAAAGGACCCGTGGCCCATGTATTTGTACCACCCACTCCTATTGAATATAGGTCCTAAGTAAATCGTTTATGCACAGCTAAAATCAGTTCGTGTGCCTCAGCCTCTGCAAGGGCTTGTGTGAATGTGTGTGTTGTCTTGTGCTGCTGCTTGTTCTGGGTCGGTGTGTGTGTGTGTGTGTGTGTGTGTGTGTGTGTGTGTGTGTGTGTGTGTATGTGTGTGTGTGTATGTGTGAGAGTGTGTGTGTGTGTGTGTGTGTGTGTGTGTGTGTGTGTGTGTGTGTGTGTGTGTGTGTGTGTGTGTGTGTGTGTGTGTGTGTGTGTGTGTGTGTGTGTGTGTGTGTGTAGTGGCCGTCCTCTTCAAGTTGGTTGGTCTTACAAGTGAAAGTCCGGAATAAAAAATGTACATGAGTAAAAGTACAAAAGTATTGGCATAAAAATATACTTAAAGTACCAAAAGTAAAAGTACTAAAATGTTTGAAAATAGCAGATCTACAAGCACACAACATTTGTAGATTGGCTATTTTCAAATAGATCATATGTATAAAATAGGGCTTAAGTGGTTGATGTATCTTATATAATATAATAACTTATACCTGAAAAGTAGCAAGTAACTAAAGTTTTCAAATAATTGTAGTGGTGAAAAAGTGCAATATTTGTCTCTGAGATGTAGTGGAGTAGAAGTAAAAGTACCGAAATTTGGAAATATTCCAGTAAAGTAAAAATACCTCAAAAGTTTACTTAAGTACAGTAATTGAGTAAATGTACTTAGTTACTTTACACCACTGGGTTGCGACCACCTGACTTTTTTGTCTTGATAAGAACAAATATTTCTTCTTTTTTTGGTTGCCAAGGCACGACCCCAACGGCATCTTCCCGCGACCCCACTTTGGGTCGCGACCCATATGTTTGAGAACCGCTGCTAAATATACTTAAAGTACCAAAAGTAAAAGTACTAAAATGTTTGAAAATAGCAGATCTACAAGCACACAACATTTGTAGAAATAGATTATATGTATAAAATAGGGCTTAAGTGGTTGATGTATCTTGTATAATATAATAATTTATACCTGCAAAGTAACTAGTAACTAAAGTTTTCAAATAATTGTAGTGGTGAAAAAGTGCAATATTTGTCTCTGAGATGTAGTGGAGTAGAAGTAAAAGTACAGAAAATTGGAAATACTCCAGTAAAGTAAAAAATACCTCCAAAGTTTACTTAGGTACAGTAATTGAGTAAATGTACTTAGTTACTTTACACCACTGGGTTGCGACCACCTGACTTTTTTTCTTTCTTGATAAAAACAAATATTTCTTCTTTTTTTGGTTGCCAAGGCGCGACCCCAACGGCACCTTCCCGCAACCCCACTTTGGGTCGCGACCCATATGTTTGAGAACCGCTGCTATATAGCATTCGGAGACTGTGGAATAGTTGTCTGGCTACGCAAGACTACTTTGATAGCAGCAGGTCTGGTGTCTCTCATCTTCCTCTTGACAATGCAACATAGGTTCTCTATGGGACTCGGGTCAGAAGAGTTGGCTGGCCAATCAAGCACAGTAATGCCATGATTATACTAATAATTCTAGCATTGTGGGGAGGTGCCAAGTCCTGCTGCAAAAGAAAATCAGCATCTCCATAAAGCTCGTCAGCAGACGGAAGGATTAAAATCTCTTGGTGAGCTGCATTGACTCTGGACCTGATAAAACACAGTGACACCCAGTGGTGGAAAGTAACTAAGTACATTTAATTAAGTACTGTACTTAAGTACAATTTTGAGGTATTTGTACTTTACTTAAGCATTTCCAATACTTTTACTTCTACTCCACTACATCTTGGATCCAAATATTGTACTTTTACTCCACTACATTTATTTGAACACTTTAGTTACTAGTTACTTACAATACATACATTTCGGCCATTTGAAAATAGCTATTTTTTTCAGCTATTTTCAAAGGATTTTTGTACATTTGAAAACTTGAAATGGGACATTCTGCGTAATGAGTACTTTCTACTTTTGGTACTTTAAGCATATTTTGATACCAACACCTTTGTACTTTTACTCAAGTAAATTTTGAATTCCAAACTTTAACTTGTAACAGAGTATTTCAGCATTGCAGTATTGATACTTTTACTCAAGTAAGGCATTTGAGTACTTTTTTCATCACTGGTGACACCAGCAGATGACATGACATCAACGACTGTGGAAACTTCTTTCTCACTAGACTTGAATCCTCTCGGATTCTGCGCCTCTCCACTCTTCCTCCAGACTCTAGGGACTTTGATTTCCAAATGAAATGCTAAATATACTTGTGATCTGAAAAGGGGCAGTAATCTGTGTAAAAGGTCAACTGTGGAGAAGCAAGAAGTTTCTACCCCGAGAGCAACGATATACAAATGAATGTTTGTGTGTGCTCTGTAAAACAAAAGTAGATGAATTGCAATTGACGTTGTTATTTAAAAGCAGGCGTACCATCCTGTTCTTGTACTCCTCGGATGCGTCGTGGACGGCAGTGTCCCAGGCGTTGGAGCCGTTAGCGTACACCTTGCTAACGTCAAGCATCCAGTACCTAGACATATAAACATAGGGTGACCATGCGTCCTCTTGTCCTCTTTTACCCTGGCATGACCAGTTTTTTTTTTATAAATTCCTTCAAATTCCTTCAAATGTCCGGGTTTAAACCATACGTATTTACAATAAACGTTCAATGGTTCACACTCTTGAGAGGCGTATTTCCACCCCGAACCCCGGAACATGTATTATTGATAATACTCTGCCCTGCGCTCCCTTGCTCAGATCAAAGCAAAAGGCTCTCAGTCGCTGCACTGAGCCAAATGAACGCAGGGCAAACGCAAGTGCCGTTTCACCGATGAAATGCAGAACGCGTACCAGTGTTTTCATCTTGTTTGTGACCGATAAGAAGCAGAGTGTATTGTCTGCAAAGCTGGCACTTTATATTACGTTTTTTTTTTCTCAAATCTTTTTTTTCTCACAATTGTTCCGAAATAGCAGATCTACAAGCTTGTACATCTGCTATTTTTGAATAGCCAAAGTATAAACGATGGTTATAGTATATAGGTCTTAAGTGGTTAACTGAAGAGACACTAGCTTGTGGTGATTATTTATAGAAATTATTCATTCCCATCCAATGTTTTTTAATGAACTTACTTTGTTGGTCTGCCAAATGCCATGTTGTCTTCCTGTGGAAAACACATTCAGTAACAGTGTTGATTATGTAATTAAATTAATTCATCATCGATTGCATTTCATACCAACTATAATCCAAACATAGCATTATTTTCACAACAAAGACTAAACAGCTAAATATACCTGTATCCTGTATGTAAAATACCTTTCCGTTTTCTGTTGTTGCGGGGAAAGCTTTAGCTGAATAATAGTCGGCATTGTGAGCTTGTAGATCGGCTATTTTCTGTGAAAGCTTTCCCCACAATACAGTGTGTTTATTGGTTAAACCTGGCATTACTATTTTGGGCATGTCATGTCAAAAAATGTACAAAACATTCACAAGACGTGCCCCATGCGTCGCGTCACGTCGCCACACACACACACACACACACACACACACACACACACACACATTAAATTGGCCGATTTTCCAAAATGACTGGTTGCCGAATGATCCACACCGGAAACATGATTCTTTGTAACCACGCGCACACACACACAAAGTACACAAGAGGTTGAGAGAACTAGATAAAGACATTATTACAGTATAAACCCAGATGACCTGGTCATGATTACTCACTGAGACAAAGTAAGGTCCGGCAAAGTCACGGATCACACCGGCGGACGTGCAGATTCCCATGTGTCCGATGAACGGAAACAGCCATCTGAGAGGAGACCACATGTTAACAACATGGTAATAACATGATACATGTGTCCGATGAACAGAAACCGTCTGAGAGGATACCACATGTTAACAACATACCATGATACAACAATATCAGTGTTGATAGTGACAGCAAATTTTGATTTAGTTTTAGACAGTCTTTTGAATAAAACTCCATTTAGTTTTAGTCATTTGAAATGTTTTGGTTTTAGTCTATATATCATAAGATTTTAGTCAACGCCATCACGGTGCTCCGTGATGGCATGGTAAGGCCTGATTTATACTTAGCTGTGAGCCAAAAATAGCAGATCTACCAGTTGCTTGTAGATCTGCTATTTTTGGAGCACCACACCCAAGCGCAACCAAGCATAAACATGACTAGTCTTAGTTCTACTGGATCTCCTCTCCACTAGTCCCTCCCTAACATTTAGTCTAGGTTTTATTTGTTGAAAAAATTGTCAATATATTTAGTCATCATAGCTTAGTTTTTGTTTAGTTTTTGTCAGTGAAAAAAAGGTAGTCGATGAACATTTTTCGTCATTGCTTTACTTAGTCGACACAATTAGCACTGTATTAATCACTGCTATAGAGAGTTTGTTCAGTAACAGGAGTCTCCCTGTCTCTCCAGCTCTTTAATAAACAGAACATGCATTTTCAGGTCGGGATATCAATTTCATCCAATCAGGAGAGAGGAGTCATGGACGTGATGAAACAAACAAACACGGATGAGCAGACAAAATTGGAACTGGAACACTATCAAATTGAAAATGATATACGAGTTCTCTCTCCTGCTCGGATGAAATTGGCATCCCGACCTGACCCTGACCTTTACAATGTGCAACACACACACACACACACACACACACACACACACACACACACACACACACACACACACACACACACACACACACACACACACACACACACACACACACACACACACACACACACACACACACACACACACACACACACAGCTCATCAGAGTAGTTATTCCATTCAAACCGGGAAATTATCTGTCACTTAGATTTCTTTGGGCTAGATTTACAAGCTCATAGCGCAGCACCGAGTGCCGTGCTATGAGCTTGTAGATCTGCTATTTTTGGGAAGAATCGCAGAAAATCGTGGGTCTGAATATATATATATATATATATATATATATATATATCTTAAAGCAAACATTTGTAACTCAAATCTTTGCTTCTGGGGACTCTGCAAATGTCTTCAAAATCT
Organism: Gymnoscopelus braueri; assembly: GCF_963280865.1. NCBI lineage: Eukaryota > Metazoa > Chordata > Actinopteri > Myctophiformes > Myctophidae > Gymnoscopelus > Gymnoscopelus braueri. Next base: position 53,007,747 of record NC_137613.1, read on the forward strand.
TGACAGTTTAAAAACAAAACATATGTTGCTACAATATCAGTGGTTCTCAAACATGATATGTATTTGGCCGTGGACCCCCCATCTCAAAATGTTTTGTTCCAGTGTCCCCCAAGGAGTTGTAACAAGAGTTAAAAATTTTCGCTTTAAAACATTAATATATTCAAACTAAGATTTGCACAAATCTTCACGATTTTTCAAAAATAGCCCAAAGAAATCTTAAAATGACACGCAGATGCGTTCCCTGGTCTTAAAGGGTTAAAGGTTCAGCAATCTGCGAACCCAGTGACAAAAAAAAGAAAATAAAAGTGTCTTGCTCGAGGACAACACTAGCCCAGGGAGACCCGGGGATCACAACTGGAACCTTCCGTTTCCCAAGCCGCCGCTCTAACTCCTGACACTGCCGCCTCTGAACAAACACTCTACGCCAGTGGTTATCAAACATTTTCATGTCAAGGACCCCCACATTAATATGTATTTGGCCACGGACCCCCGTCTGAAAAGATTTTGTGCCAGGGACCCGATCTACAAAGTCAAAGCATGTCGCATTGCAGCACGTTATGATCTTGTATATTGGCTATTTTCAAATAGTAAACAGTAAGCCCACACACTTCCAAATGTCCTTTTAGTAGGGGGTACTAAGTGAAAAATCGTTACGCGGCGGATAAAAGCATGAAATTTGATACAGATGTCCCTTGGGTCATCCTAAAACATCCTAGAAGGGGTGCCCAAAAAAATCTTAAACAGGAAGTGAGTTATGGACAAAATCCAAAATGGCCACCTAAACTGTTGACCGTTGACTCAAAAGACACCAAAATAATCTCCAAAAAGCATAAAATGTGGCACACATGTCCCTTGGGTCATCCTAAGACATCCTAGAAGGGGTGCCCAAAAAAATCGGAAACAGGAAGTGAGTTATTGACCAAATTGAAAATGGCCGCCTAGTGTTGTCGATTGACTCAAAAGACAACTAAATAATCTCCAAAAAGTATAAAATGTGTCGCACATGTCCCTTGGGTCATCCTAAGACATCCTAGAAGGGGTGCCCAAAAAAGTCTTCAACAGGAAGTGAGTTATTGACTAAATTGAAAATGGCCGCCTACAGTGCTGGCGATTGACTCAAAAAGCCTATAGAATCTCCAAAAAGCATACAATTTGGCACATATGTCCCTTGGGTCATCCTAACACATCCTAGAAGGGGTGCCCAAAATAATCTGAAACAGGAAGTGAGTTATTGACTAAATTGAAAATGGCCGCCTACAGTGTTGAAAGATGATGCAAGATACCTAAAGAATCTCATAAAAGCATGAAATGTGGTACAAATGTCCCTTGGGTGGTCTGAACGCATCCTACAAGGGGTGCCCAAAAAGGTTTTAAACAGGAAGTGACCGCCTAAAGCAGTTGACACAAAAGAAAACATAAAGGGACGTCATAAAAGTGTATAATTTGGTACGTACATTGAGTGCTTCTTAACACATTGGGTGCCAGCATTTTTTCATAACAACTTACGTTGGGTGCCAGCATTCTCCCCATTGACTGCGCTTTGCTGTTTAAAGCTCTAGACTCCACGAGGAGCAAATCCATGTTAAAAAAAACATCCATTCATGTTGCGCGATGACCCTGGCTACAACCTGGAACGATAACATTTCACTCGCGAGTTACAATGGGGGGGGATCGCGCATCGCGCATGACCGGTTTTCCCCACCGGAAACAGATTCGGAGATATAGGTGTTTTAAAGAAGGAAATAGACAGGAAGTGGATGGCAGCCATGTTTTTGTTTTTCCGGTGATCTATCTGGCCTATCCTTCTCAAGATCACAATGGGTACTCCCAGAGCTGCTCTAGCCCCGCCCGTGTGGAGAAAAACGAAAAAAACAAAAAGACATATTTCACGGTCTGGACCGTGTTCGGCACCGGACCGCTACTCTGCGCAAACACGGTTCAGACCGTGTTTGGCACCCGATGTGTTAATATATCCTAGAAGAGGTTATTTATTTGCTTGTTTATTAAACTTTTTAGGAAGGGACCATGTTGAAGAAATTCTAAATGGCTGTTTAAACAGTTGACCATGGCAGTCTGCATATTATGCAGACTCAATACGACAGGTTATGCAGTGCATAACCTGCCGTATTTTGTAGTCTACCTTCTGTTTTCATTTCTACATCACTTATTCATTTTACTTTCTGCATTATTTTTTTATTGTACTCTTTGAATCTTCTTTATTTATCTAACTCTCTGCATATTCTTATTTATTTTACTCTGCATCTTATCTTACTCTGCATATTCTTATTTTACTCTCTGCATCTTATTTATTTTGCACTCTACATCTTCTTGCTTGTTTTACACTATCTTCTCATGTATTTTCTTCATGATCATTACTGTTTTTTTGTGATTAGTGTTTAGTAACTAGTACATGTATTCATGTGTGCCATTTCGCAATTACCAGCACATTGGCATAATGCTCTGCAAGGTAACCCAGCATCCCGGCATCTACACTTTCTCGAACAGAAGGGCTCAGCTTTGCAGCCACACTAGTTCTCTACAAACTTAAGCAGCCTCTGGCAAGAGTGTCCATAAAGGTGTCCACGAATCAGCGACTTTAATCCATCCATATTTGTCAGGAGATGGTAGAGATTGCATAGCTTTCAGGCTTCTGGACCAAATGCCAGATTGGCTGCTCGATTTGAATATTGTAGCAGTGCAGCCCGTGTGGGAGGAGTGTTTTCCATTGAGAGACTTTTTTTGGCACCCCTTAGGATGCATTCAGATCACCCAAGGGACATTTGTACCAAATTTCATGCTTTTATATGAGATTATTTTTTATGAGTGTCTTTTGCATCGTCTGTCAACACTGTACACGGCCATTTTCAATTTAGTCAATAACTCACTTCCTGTTTCAGATAATTTCAGGCACCCCTTCTAGGATATCTATAATGACCCAAGGGACATGTATGCCAAATTGTATGCTTTTATGAGATTCTTTAGTTGTCTTTTGAGTCAATCGACAACACTGTAGACGGTCATTTTAAATTTTGTCAATGACTCACTTCCTGTTTAAGATTTTTCTGGGCACCCCTTCTGGGATGTCTTGGTATGACCCAAGGGACATGTATGCCAAATTGTATGCTTTTATGAGATTATTTAGTTGTCTTTTGAGTCAATGGATAACACTGTAGGCGGCCATTTTCAATTTTGTCAATAACTCAGTTCCTGCTTAAGATTTTTTTGGGCACCCCTTCTAGGATGTCTTAGGATGACCCAAGGGACATGTGTGCCACATTTTATGCTTTTTGGAGATTATTTAGTTGTCTTTTGAGTCAATCGACAACACTAGGCGGCCATTTTCAATTTAGTCCATAACTCACTTCCTGTTTCAGATTCCTTTGGGCACCCCTTCTAGGATGTCTTAGGATGACCCAAGGGACATATATGCCAAATCTTATGCTTTTTGGAGATTCTTTTGGTGTCTTTTGAGTCAACGGTCAACAGTTTAGGTGGCCATTTTGAATTTTGTCCATAACTCACTTCCTGTTTGAGATTTTTTTGGGCACCCCTTCTAGGATGTTTTAGGATGACCCAAGGGACATCTGTATCAAATGTCATGCTTTTATCCGCCGCGTAACGATTTGGCCATTTTTTGTGCTTAGTACCCCCTACTATTTCACTACTGTGTCCTGTGCGAGTTCTCTCTCCTGATTAGATAAAATTGGTATCCGACCTAAAAATATATTCTGTATTTTCTGTTTATTAAAGAGCTGGAGAGGCAGGGAGACTCCTGTTACTGAACAAACACTCTATAGCAGTAATTACTATCATAATATTGTGCTTTTTGCTTTCACCAACAAACATCCCTTGCCCTACCTTGAGGGGGTTCCAGGGGGTCCCCAGCAAAATGTTTAAATATTGAAAATAACAGAAATAGCTGATCTACAAGCTTACAGAGTTGTAAGCTTGCAGATCAGTGTCAAAGTCACACGTCACAAAGTGACGCGATGTAAGCTTGTAGATCAGCTATTTCTGCTATTTTTACATGTATAAAATTATTAAATATGTCAATAATTTCTTTGTATATTTCAGTTATTTGTCATATCTGCCCCGTGCATTTTTTTATTACGAAGCCTAAAAGGCTTCATATGTTCCAATGTTCAATGCCAAACACAAACTTAAATCGTTAATCGCAATTATTTGCGTGACAATTAATCGTCACCTTAAATTTGTAATTGTGACAGCCCTAGGTACAGGGGCGGCCTTAGTGATCTGGGGGCCCGTTTCAAGAGCTAATATGTGGCCCCCTATGCACCCCCCCACCCCCAGAAAAAAAAAAAAAAAAAAAAAAAAAAATTACAACGCCCTAGAAAACTTGTGGATACACTGTCAGAGTTAAGGAGGGCACTTTCAAATGTCAAAGTTCGAGTACTATCCAGCCGCGTACGGTGGGTTCTAACGTGGACCGGGCAAGATTCTTAATGACTCCCCCCTTCCCCCCAACCACTGCGGCGCGGACATGTACGCGCGCGAAGCGTGCGCGATTTTTTTGCTTAATGAATTCATTAAATGACCATAAAACAACATTAACAACACTCTACCCATCCCTCAGTGTGTTCCATCCTCAAATGTTTTACTTAAGTAAAAGTATCAAGGGTTAGAAAACTTTTTTTTCACATTTGAAAACTTGTGAAATGGGACCTTCTGCATAATGAGTTGCCGTATACTTTTACTTTCGGTACTTTAAATACATTTTGATACCAATACTTTTCTACTTTTACTCAAGTACATTTTGAATACCTTACTTTTGCTTGTAACAGAGTATTTTTACATCGCAGAATTGATACTTTTGTTTAAGTAAAACATTTGAGTACTTTTTCCACCACTGGTATTCAGTGCATGCAGTGACTGTTAGTGCACAGGACGAGTCGAGGGACACAGCATAGCGACCCTTCATTTCAATAAGGGCAGACAGCAGAGCCAAAACCTGCAGAACATGTTTAGCACAGCCACAAAGATCACAACTTGTTTATTAGAGGCAATTAGCATGTCTGGCTGGGGCCGCTTGACAATGGGAACGGTGGGGTGGCGGAGGCTGCGGAGCTACTGCGCCGGTAGAGGAAAAAAAAGACGATTTATTTTTATATATGTCACAGGGTGAATGGAGAACCAGGTAGATTGAAGACAGAGCGCTCGTTTTTAGGCACGGGGCTTCGGGGCGAGGCGGGGCTTTTCGAGATAGGGTTTATTAGCGAGGCTCGCGAGGAGGAGGAGGAGAAGGAGAAGGAGGACGCGGCACTGCGAGGCGGGGGTTTATTACGTGAGGCGAGGAGGAGCTCCTCCTCGCGAAATAAACCGTCCTCCTCCTCCGAGGAGGAGAAGGAGAACGCGGAGAGGCGGGGCTTTGATGTGCCGACGCGGACCTGTCTTTTGTTGTTCCCCCCCACATAGCAACCAGGAAGCTACGCTAGGGGAACGCTGAACACGCGTGCACACGCACACGCTTGTCCACGACGGAGGCGCGCCGACAAGTGGAGCTTGAGGCCGAGGAAGCGCGCCCTCGCGCCTCCAGGCGCGAGTGCCCGCGCTGACCGGCCGATGCTCCACTTGTCGACTCAGCGCCGTTTGAGTTGTAAACCGATAGGGACAGAATAGTTCTTTTCATGGATCACTGTGTGTGTGTGTGTGTGTGTGTGTGTGTGTGTGTGTGTGTGTGTGTGTGTGTGTGTGTGTGTGTGTGTGTGTGTGTGTGTGTGTGTGTGTGTGTGTGTGTGTGTCAGGGAGAAAGTAAAACAAAAGCCAGAACACAATAAAAGTATCTTAACAGTCCTGCTTTCAATAAACCAAAAAAAGCATGAGCGCGTGTGTGTGCGCTTGTGTCATAGGCGCCGGAGGCGGGGTCACACGGTCCTCTGTGTCCCCCCACTTTTCAGCTATCGACTTCTTTTTTTTATATATAAAAAAAACTTTTGGGGAAAAAAAAAAAAAAACTGTCTTTTTTTTTCTCTACCGGCGCAGTAGCTCCGCAGCCTCCGCCCACCCCACCGTTCGCATTGTCAAGCGGCCCCAGCCAGACATGCTAATTGCCTCTAATAAACAAGTCTTGATCACTGTGGCTGTGCTAAACATGTTCTGCAGGTTTTGGGGAGGGTGTCATTATTGTCATTATTGAAATGAAGGGTCGCTATGCTGTGTCCCTCAACTCCCTCGTCCTGTGTGCACTAACAGTCACTCACTGCATGCACTGAATACCAGTGGTGGAAAAAGTACTCAAATGTTTTACTTAAACAAAAGTATCAATTCTGCGAAGTAAAAATACTCTGTTACAAGTAAAAGTAAGGTATTCAAAATGTACTTGAGTAAAAGTAGAAAAGTATTGGTATCAAAATGTATTTAAAGTACCAAAAGTAAAAGTAGGCTACTCATTATGCAGAAGGTCCCATTTCACAAGTTTTCAAATGTGAAAAAAAAGTTTTCTAACCCTTGATACTTTTACTTAAGTAAAACATTTGAGGATGGGACACACTGGGATGGGTAGAGTGTTGTTAACTGTTTTATGGTCATTTCATGAATTAATTAAGCAAAAAAAATTGCGCGCTCTTCGCGCGCTTACATGCCCGCAACGCAGTGGGTGGGGGGCGGGGGGAAGGGGGGAGTCATGACGTCGTCGCTGTCCCCCCACTATTTAACCCATTCCGGCGTGCCTGGCTTGTGTGTGTGTGTGTGTGTGTGTGTGTGTGACTGTGTGTGTGTGGTCGCAGCCATATATGTTTGTGCACAAGCCTGGCTTGTGGCTCCCTCTAGTGTTGCTTCTACAGAATTGCTGGGTGGGTGGTAAAAACGAACGCGCCTTCTTCAATCTACCTGGTTCTCCATTCACCCTGTAACATATATATAAAATAGGGGAGCATAGTTTTCCAGACCGGGCCATGGCCCCATTGGCCTCTATGACGGTACGCCTCTGGTACTATCACAATATAGAGCTTTAACCTTTTAACAAAAAAATAGCTTTTGAGTCAAAATGTAACACTTATTTTAACAAAAAACTCGGTTACACACTACCTTTAAAATAACATTGAATGTATTCATTAAACTAAAGTGAAGAGTTGTACAGCTTCCTCTAACCAGCTGACAGGAACACAACAGTGGATACATTACAATAGAGTAACAAGTGACACAGTCATTCTGCTAAAGCAGACCGGAAACTATTTCAACATCAAAAGAAGAAAGCGTCACATTGTTTCCACTTCAAAGAGCCAACAGAACAACGTCACACTTAGGTATATTGTTCCATTTTGTGTATGTTTTATCATTTATAACAGCGACATTAGCTCCAGCTAGTGCTACAGCAAGCTCCTAGCTCAGGGAGTTACCTCTAAAAAGCTCTGTTAGAGAGAGAGGGTGCTATTCCCATGGACTGAACATTCCACTACCGTGCGAGGTCTTCAACTTTAGTAAAAATAAAGGAAACGATGTCACTGCTCGTCAAAACAAAGACTGTTTTGTTTTGTTCAAAGTATATTCTCCACGGTGGGAAACGTCTCAGGACCCCACCTTCTCTGTATAATACACTTTTTAGGCAGAAAATAAAATATGTCCGCCAGATGGAAATTATTGTATTTCCTCCATTGCGCCCTCTACAGGTCCGGTCAATGGTAATTTATATTGACCAGACATGTAGAGGGCGCAGCTGAGCAAATACAATCATTTCCCATCTGGCGGACATATTTTATTTTCTGCACCAAAAAGTGTATTATACAGAGAAGGTGGGGTGCTGAGAGGCTTGCCACCATGGAGAATAGACTTTCAACAACACAAAACAGCCTTTTAATCAGTGAGTAGCGAAATAGTTTTCTTTATTTTTGACTACCGGTGGAGACCTCGTACGGTAGTGGAATTCACTGGACCAGAGCTTAAGCAACTCCCAAACTGTCACTGCACTCCCGTCCCCAGCAGTGGTGGAAAAAGTACTCAAATTCTCTACTTAAGTAAAAGTATCAATTCTCCAATATAGAAGTACTCTGTTATAAGTAAAAGTCCAGAATTCAAAATGTACTTGAGTAAAAGTACAAAAGTATTGGCATCAAACTTAAAGTACCAAAAGTAAAAGTAATACAATGTTTGAAAATAGCATATCTACAAACTCACAACGCGTCACGAGAGAACTTGTAGATCGGCTATTTTCAAATAGCCTAGGTATAAAACAGGGCTAAAGTGGTTTATGTATGTTTCATAATATCATAATCTATATCTGAAAAATAACTAGAGACTCTTTCAAATAATTGTAGTGGAGTAAAAGTACAATATTTGCCTCCGAGATGCAGTGGAGCAGAGGTAAAAGCATTGGAAATTGGAACTACTCAAGTAAAGTACAAATACCTCAAGATCGTACTTAAGTACGGTACTTGAGTAAATGTACTGAGTTACTTTCCAACCACTGGATCCCTATAGTAAGTCTCCCTTCCGCCTGTGTGTGCGCGTGTGTGTGTGTGTGCACGCCACTCACGACAGCACGGGGATCGGCGTCCAGACCACGCAGTACGGGTATCTGCAGTGCTGCGGGTCGATCCTCTCGCAGGCGATCTGGTAGTTCTTCATGCTCTCCGTGTCCACATCATCCGCCATCTGTCTGTGTGGACGACAGAGAGAGGGAGAGAGAGAGGGAACCACAAAAGGAAAAAAAACACAACATTGGCGCTCACTTCCGCGTTATGCTGAACATAGGGCCCGCGACCCGCACTAAGCTCGCGGGGCGAACGTTTTTGGGGTCTGCGAGTATATCACTTGTTGTTTGTTAGTTTGTTTGTTTGTTTTACTAATTATCACACATTTATATTTTTAAACATATGTATGTTGTGTTATTCTTTGATTTTGTAATTGTTTTCCTAACATTTCTTTCAAAAATAAATTCAAAAATCTTCCAAAAAACATACGTATATATATGTTTTCTTTTGTTTGTTTTTTGTTAATAGAATAGATAGTTTAAACCATGGGTCTTCAACAGGGGGTACGGTCCTCAGAGTTACTATAGGGGGCCGCATATTCTTTGTTGCGAACGCGGAAGGAGGCGCTGTGTGTGTCTCTGTCCGTGTGTGTGTCTGTGGTGCACTGCCTGTGTGCAGCTGCGCCCCCATGTGACTCACGCTCTCATTGGCTCGCGCCCCCATGTGACTCACGCTCGCCTGCACTGCCTGTGTGCAGCCGCCAGAGTGCGCCAGAGTGCACTACAGTGTGGCTGAAATATAGCAGCTACAGTCAAGCTGCATTCGCTTCCAGCGTTCGCGCGTCTTACTTGTATGATAGGAACTTTTTTCTTTTTAGTAGTAATAGCAGATCTACAAGCTCACAATGCGTTGCACTGCTATGCATTGTGATCTTGTAGATCGGCTAAGAGGTTTGATGTAGAGGCGGGAAAAAAGAGCCAACGGTCAAGTTTACTAAGTATTGAGGGTTAAAGAAGTAAAACAAGCTCACAACACGTCGCAGCACAGCGCGTTGTGAGCTTGTAGATCAGTTATTTTCTGTATACGACACCGCACTCAGCTAAGTATAACCAAGCCTTTAGCTACTTTTTTTCAGTAGGCGTGGCTTAGACCGGATCACACGTGCAATTTAATAACGAATACCAGGCTGTCCTCCGAGGTGGAAAGACTGGTGATGCGAGGTTAGCTACAGGAGATGCAGCGTACGCCATGGATTTCTACACAGAGTGCATTTCTTTCAGCATTCAAGCTCATGAGAATTCGGAAAGGGCAATTTTCTTGAATGCTGCCTTCAGGTTACAGCAAGGAGAGGGGGCATTTGCATTTCTTTCACCATAGTAAATGCTGCATTATGTGGTCTGGAGAGAGCATTTTTTTACAGACGGGTAAAAGGGCAGGGGCTCAAGCCCCCTTTGATGGCTACGTGTTCGTGTGCCTGGGCAGGTGGGTGAATGTAACCTGACATCCCCAGGCTTTCCACACGGAGGAAAACCTGTTTTTTATTCCACACTAGTCTCGCATAGCCAGACAACTACTCCACAATCTGCGAATGCTACAGTATATAGAGCCCGAAACCTGAGAAAGGAAGCTCTCATCTGTTCGTCATTTCTGTCCACAATTTTTTTTTTTAAAGTATCTTTACATTCTATTTTTAAACTCCCATTTCTGATAAGCAGCAAGCTATATGGGCTTTGATTATCTTTGCTAAATCAGTACTATCGAACACCCTTTACGTCTTTGCGTGGGTTAACAAATATTGCACCAATGAAAAGTATTAAAAAGCTCTTTTGACTAAACCTCCTAACTCCATTGGATCCTCAAACTCGTCATTCAAAGCACTTAACTCCAACTTGTGGAGATAGCTGTTTTGTCCACCATTGATTAGAATGACGAAGTCAGACGGAAAAAAATCTCCACATTAATGGCCAAAAACCTCCTAACTCCACTTGAGCTGTATTTGGGTAAAGTGATGATGATATAAGGATACGTTCAAGTATCTGACAATGTATAACGTCACCATACTACCTTCTTTTTGTTTCTAAAACACGTTTGTTTTTCTTTCTTCTTTTCTGAAAAGTTAATATTTTGGACATAGCTGGTTTCTGCCCGACAGCAGAGATATGGTATACTAATGTATTTTTTGTTGTTGTGGGGAAAGATTTCGGTGATAATAGGCAAAGCTCACAACGCGTCACGTTGTGAAGCGCTGTGAGCTTGTAGATCTGCTATTTTCTGCTTAAGGCTTTCCCCACAATACAAATGCTGGGGTTTAAGTGGTTAAGTTTACAAGAGTTGTGTCTATACTGTGTGTGTGTGTGTGTGTGTGTGTGTGTGTGTGTGTGTGTGTGTGTGTGTGTGTGTGTGTGTGTGTGTGTGTGTGTGTGTGTGTGTGTGTGTTTGTTAGTTTTTTTGCTGTCTTTTTAGTTTTTACACTGTTTTATCCCCTTCTCATGTCTTTACCATTTGTTATTGTTTTATGAATATTTTTAGAGAATTTAACTATAATGGTACGCCCAAAATAAGGACACCAGGTTGAAAGAGGTTCAGATTCAGAATAGTGCTGAGCAGCTGAGGTAAATTGTCATTGTCACCTTGTCACTCCAACACCACAAGTTCCTCCTTGTCTTTTTGGAAGGGTTCCATCGTTCTACCTGTTACTGTACCTAAAAATAACAATGACCACAGTTACATTATTCTCTTGTTATTATAATGTCGCTGTCGGGTGGAAACCTTGTATGTCCAAAACCTTAAAGGACGACTTTGTTTTTTTAGTGCAAAAAAATCGTATTTAGCCCCCTGCCCGAATGCCCCCGCCCACTGTAAAAAATATCGCGAAAATTGTTAAAACTATAGAAAGCAGTTTTAACAGTCATCTTTTATTTACTTTAATTACAAGCTAAAACATAAACCTTGGTTGTAAACAAACAAAGTTGTCCTTTAAAGGACGACTTCACCCGTTTTCAACCTATCCTTATATAATTGGTCCTCATTAATGCTCATGATAATTATGATACTATTTAGTTTTCCTACTCGGTCTGTGTCTCAGATGAGGGCTGTGGGCATCCAGAAACCTGCCTACCAGTGACATCATCGTTAGACAGTGTTTTTTTTTTCAAACAAGATTTATTTATTTATTTTTTATTAACGCAATAACAATGGCTTCCATTATAGCATGCTAACTTTCCAGGAAGCGAAAGCCTGCAGTTTTTATTAGCTTGATTGACCTCTGCCTATTACAGGCCAGACGCTCAATTGCCCTATGTTGGAAAAATGTTATACTGCCCTCACGATTGGCTTTTGGTTGAGAAAAGTTTAGCACATGAGAAACTAACCTAGGAAGAAACCTGCTGAATTTGATAAGATATGGGAGAGGTTCTTGGAGTTCATTAAACATTGTGACATTGAAGAAGCTTTAGTCATCAGCTGTAGGGTAAGAGTGTGGATATTGTGTATTTGTGTAAGTTAGTTTTATTGTATGTAATGTACTTTTGCCTTGTTTTTTTTGTATTTTATGGAAATATACTATTGAGAATTATTATTTATTTCAAGATTGTGACACATTGATGTGAGCTTGTACTAGATCTGCTATTTCCAAAAGATTTTTAAACATCTATACTACAATTCGAGATAAGGCGCATGCGCGAGTAACTCTGGTTTTTTTTATTTTTATTTTTTTATCCTATGATTTTGTACCCCCAAACGATATTTTCTTTTTTGGGGGGGGGGTTAGGGGGGGTACTAGACGTTCGGCCCGCGTAGCGGGCCGAACTTCTAGTTTTATACATTTGAAAAGTTGTGAAATGGGACATTCTGCATGATGAGTACTTCTAATTTCGGTACTTTAAGTATATTTTGATGCCAATACATTTGTACTTTTACTCAAGTACATTTTTAATTCCGGACTTTTAGTTGTAACATATTATATTTTTTGTAACGTATTTCTACATTGCAGTATTGATACTTTTACTTAAGTAAAACATTTGAGTACTTTTCCCACCACTGCGTGTTGTGAGCTTGTAGATCTGCTACTTTCTCGCTACTTCTGTGCAACACAGCAGTACAGGGAAGTAGGGCAGTAACTTACTGTACGAAGAGACATAAAAAGTGGAAGTATATGGAGATACAAGGTTTCTGCTCCAACAGCAAGGATAACCAAGTCATTAGGGAGGATATAGTGAAGGATGCTCTTGTGAACACAGTTCAGGAGCATTTGGAGTCGCTCCAACGTGCTCACACACGCGCGCGCACACGCACACGCACACGCACACGCACACGCACACGCACACGCACACGCACACGCACTCACACTCACACTCACACTCACACACACACACACACACACACACACACACACACACACACGTGCTTACAGCTCATTCAGGGCTGCTGAGGAGGTAGTCCGACCGATGCATGTTTTCTGGGTCCGATGCCGATGCCGATTTTGGAGGGTCCTAGACCATGCGATTCCTAACCTGTGGGCCGGGGCCTACTGGTGGGCCGTGAGGGTATTGCAAGTGGGCCCCCAAAGTATTGAAAAAACACTAAGATTTTGATATATAACATTGAAATGTAAAAAAGTAATGTATTTTTTTCTTTCTTTTAAACTTTGACAAATTAGTTTTCATTGTGACATAGATAAATAAGTATTCTACGTTGGTTCCATTGATCCAAGCCGGAACACAATCGATCGATTGATCATTCAGATAAACATGCTCTGACAACATTTAACTTATCTCTGCTGTCGGGCAGAAACCAGCTAACTCCAAAATGTTTTTCAGGAAATGACAAAAACAAAACAAAAATTGGAGTTATGAGGTTTTGCTCATCATTGATAAGAACAGCTAAATGGACCTCCAAGCTCACAATGAGGTTGTAGGTCAAAAGGGGGTGGAGCCTGGAGTCAGCAAAACCAGCTAACTCCACCCCCCATTTGGTGGATTTAGCTGGTTTAGCAGAAAGTTTGAGGATCCAAAGGAGTTAGCTGGTTTAGTCAGAACAGAAGCGCTTTTTAATACTTTTCATTGGTTCAATAATTTTGAAATCAACACACAGACGTAAATGGTGTTAGCTGGTTTCTGCCGGACAGCAACATTATGTACCTTATATAAAAAATAATGAAAGGAATTAAGACAAATAACTGCATTTAAACACTTAGTTAGTTTTTTTTTTTTTTTTTTTTTTTTGTACTGTATATCTGCTGGCTTTGGATAATTCTGAAAACCTTTGATACATTTCGCCAATATCAATCTCTCTCACTCTATGTCGTCCTCAGACGAGCCCTCCATTGGCGTTTCCAGTCTTAATCCAGAGTGATTTACAGAAGCATGAATGGTTTTATTTATTTTTTCGGACCCTTTTTTCACAACAAATCAAAACACTTGTGTGGCCTTTATAAAAAGAAAAAGAAACCCCTCCCACAAATGTACACGTTCAAAGTCAGCTCACACACAAAATCCAATCTCAATAACCGAAAAAAGGTGACATCAAATGCTTAGAGACAGTAATCTAGGATCATAGGTAAACCAAGAACCATCATCAGTCTAAACAGTATAATAATATAATCTGTACATTGAAACTATAGGATACCAGGTCAACAAATGAACCTGGTATCTGTCAATGAACTTAATAACTCTAAATGACATTTTAACCTTTGCATAAGCCTGCAAGGTCGTCATAATAATACCGACACTGTCAAGAAAAGTCAAAGAAAGTCCGATATGTCGGCCGTATATACATCTGTCGAGCTCTAGATGTGACGGGCACACTCGAGGGTCCGTCACATAGAGGGCACACAGACTTTGGTGAGAGACTCGTTTTTTATTAATTGTTAAATGATATCCGGCCTCACATTTCACATGATAGGTGATCAATCAGCTAACGTCATTGATCCTGCTCCGATATGAAAGGCTGATGGACTTTTTCCAACTGGAAGGTCACAGTGCCTGTAGGAAGGTCAATGACGTTTCCTCAGATGTATTTTTTTCCCCTGCACCCTGCCAGCTGTGTGTCCTCTCAAGTCTTTTATTTGTCCTGTACGCTAGTGGTTCCCAAACACTGGGTCAGGGCCTATTTTTGGGTCGCAGACCCATTTTTATAGGTCTCAAGTTAAAGCCTCACTATGTAACTTTTTGTATGAATAAAATACAATATAACGTATACTTTCTGTATGGTAGAGTATGTTAATACAATGTAACGTATACAATCTGTATGGTAGAGTATGTTAATACAATATAACATTTTTTTAAATATAATTTTTATCCCACGATTTTGTAACCCTTATTTTTCACCCGGTTTTCTAAGTGATCCTGGGCGCTACACTCCCCTCACCAGCCTAGGGAGGCCAGGGCCGAGCTCATGCCTCCTTCAATGCATGAGAGCCAACTGACCTTCTTGTCACCTGACAGGGGGGAGTGTCCCTGGTTGGACGTAGCGCATGGAAGGAACACGTTATTCCAACCAGTTCCCTTCCCCTCCATCAGGCGCCCCGGCTGTCATGGGGGAGGCAGTATAGCGACCAGGATTACTACATGTTTTTGTGAGGGTATTAACTGAGAGACACGGGGAGAACATGCAAACTCCACACAGAGTAGGCCCTTTCGCCAAACGGGAATCGAACCCAGGACCCTCTAGCTGTGAGGCGACAGCGCTACCGACTGCGCCACCGTGCCCAATACAATATAACTTATACAATCTGTATGGTAGAGTATGTTAATACAATATAATTTATACAATCTGTATGGTAGAGTATGTTAATACAATATAACTTATATAATCTGTATGGTACAGTATGTAAATACAATATAACTTATATAATCTGTATGGTAGAGTATGTTAATACAATATAACTTATATAATCTGTATGGTACAGTATGTTAATAC
The DNA here is from genome assembly GCF_963280865.1 of Gymnoscopelus braueri. Classification (NCBI taxonomy): domain Eukaryota; kingdom Metazoa; phylum Chordata; class Actinopteri; order Myctophiformes; family Myctophidae; genus Gymnoscopelus; species Gymnoscopelus braueri. Next base: position 53,023,091 of record NC_137613.1, read on the forward strand.
AATATAACGTATACCATAACGTATACAATCTGTATGGTAGAGTATGTTAATACAATATAACTTATACAATCTGTATGGTAGAGTATGTTAATACAATATAACGTATACAATCTGTATGGTAGAGTATGTTAATACAATATAACTTATACAATCTGTCTGGTAGAGTATGTTAATACAATATAACTTATACAATCTGTATGGTACAGTATGTTAATACAATATAACTTATACAATCTGTATGGTACAGTATGTTAATACAATATAACTTATACAATCTGTATGGTAGAGTATAATACAATATAACTTATATAATCTGTATGGTAGAGTGTGTTAATACAATATAACTTATACAATTGGGGTGGCTGTATTTTGTCTCCCTGCTCTTCTATTGAGACATTTAGATCGTGTCAAAGGTCATGTCTCACCATAGACACAGGATCTGACACAATTTTTACCCCATGATCAAGATTCAATTCATCCCCTGAGCAAGCAGGCTGGCTCTATTAGCTCAATGGTAAAAATGTCAGCACCTGCGCAGGAAACCAGGATCAAATCCAGGGTAGAAGAGGAAAGTTACATAGTGCTGCTTTAAATATCCCTTTATTTTTTGTTTCCTACAATATTTTTTTTCCACTGCTCGTCTACAAGATCACAAAGCAATGCAATTCGTGACACAACGCGTTGTAAGCTTGTAGATCTACTATTTTCACGTTTCTGAACATCTTTGAATCTTTTGGTAAAATGTCTACATTTTAATACAGGAATGCAAGTTTAAAAAAAAAAGGACTTCAACCCAAGCAGCCATTTGAAGCAGCAACTGTCGCTTGTAAAGGAGTGTAATTAACTACTGTCCTTCAAAACCGCTCTAAAAGAGCACTTACAGGAGGCTGCAATTCAAAACTGGCCCCTGTAAAAGTCAAAGTCTAGCCCCCCATCACCCCCCCTCAAACTGTTTACTGTACATATTTGTCTGTCATTAAATATTTCGATGAATTGAGTACAAAGGACCCCAATGGAAACAAGCCATTGGGTTTAAAATCCTCTTAGCAGACCTTGTATTTGTTTTGCAAACTGATACTAAAGTTTTCAAATCAATCAATCAAGCATGTGTGGATGAGTAGGACTATCTATACTTTGATTCAAGTACTGGGGTTGAATACTTTGTCCACCACTGTGTATAGGCTATATAGTAGTCTTTACAGTATTTTCACTGTAATATTGGAATATCTGACCCGCTTTATCCTTGTTTGTACACTGCTGCTAATGGGAGACAAACCCAATATCACGTCATTAAGTTCATTGACGATTCTGTCATGGCGTTTTCTCACCATCTTGTGGGCGGGGCCCATAAAGTAGAGCAGCCATCATGGAATAGACACTATGCACAGCAGCCATATTGGGCCTTCAATGTGTGTGTGTGTGTGTGTGTGTGTGTGTGTGTGTGTGTGTGTGTGTGTGTGTGTGTGTGTGTGTGTGTGTGTGTGTGTGTGTGTGTGTGTGTGTGTGTGTGTGTGTGTGTGTGTGTGTGTGTGTGTGTGTGTGTGTGTGTGTGTGCGTGCGTCCGTGCGTGCGTGTGTGTGTGTGTGTGTGTGTTTGTTTGTGTTTTGTCAGTTGACACCTTTATTTTTCAGTGTGTAGTTAAAAATATTACATTTTTGGTAGATCTGCTATTTTCAAATGGCCAATGTTTGTATACAAACACTGGCCATTTTACTATTTGATACATGGCCATTTGATAGGGTTAAAGTGGTTACACAGTTTGATGCTATATCAACTCATCTCACTGGGGACCCAATCCCCCCCAAGGACCCCCGGGCCAAGGGTGTCCCCGGACCCCACTTTGGCAACTCCATAGGCGTAGTGCGTCTATGGAGTTATCAGTAGAAAAATGGTGGAAACGGAAACAGAGCTGAAAACCGGGGGCGGTGGGGGGGGGCACCGGGACCCAGGAGACATCGGGGGGGGGTGTGTGTGTGTGTGTGTGTGTGTGTGTGTGTGTCTGTGTGTGTGTGTGTGTGTGTGTGTGTGTGTGTACATGGTAACAGCACCAATTAGACGTGACAGCTGATAGATCGTTATCGTACCAAACGGCGAAAACAAACTAGTCAGCGAAAAGCGCAGAGACGTTGACAAACGGCGCCACTAGCCCGGCTGGCCAATCAGAGCGGAGCTGAGGGAATTCATAACCAGCGAAATGCCACCAACCCTCCCTGACCAATTACACTGCCCGGAAAGGTAACCGAGTACTTGTACTCAAGTACCGTACTTGGGTACCAAGTTTGAGGTGCTTTTATACTTAAAGGGATAGTTCACCCCCAAAATGACTTTTTTTCTATCGATTAGTCAAGCAGAATTCATGGACATTTTTTTGTTTTTGTCTCATTCCAGCCAATAATTTGATGACCAGTGGTAGGCAGCGGTTCCGGTATGAGACACAATGGAGACTCTTTGTGTCCCCTACCGGAACCACTGCCAGTCATCAAATTATTGGCTTAGGAATGTGACAAAAACAAAAAAATATACATTAATTCAAGTCTCCATGGGGTGAAAAAAAGTCATTTTGGGGGTGAACTATCCCTTTAACATGAGTATTTAAATTTTTCCCGATGCTTTATACTTCTACTTCTATCTCAGAGGCGATAGCTAGACTACTTTCTTTACTCCACTATAATTATTTGAATTATTGTGTTACTATTACTTTTGTAGATTTAGGTTATTACAAACATTAAGAAATAAATCCCTGTTTTACACTTTGGTGATTCGAAAATAGCCAAACTACAAGCTCACAAGACATCACACTATCGTGACATGTTTTGTGCTTGTAGATCTGCTTTCGTTTAGATTTAGATGAATCCAATGTTTTGTATATATATATATATATTATATATATATATATATATATATATATATATATATATATATATATATATATTTTAGATAAAACTTGTGAAGTGGTCCGTTCTGCCTGATGGGGTCATTTTACTTTTGGTACTTTAGAAGGGCATCTTTGATAATGACATCAAAGTAAAGGACACTGTCTGGAACTTGCAAAAAAAAAAGTTGCTCTTTGGTACTTTAATATATCTCGATGCCGATACTTCTGTGCTTTTCCTAAAGTCAAATTCTGAATTGCAGGCCTTTCACCAGAGTATTTCTACATTGTGGTACTGCTACTTCTACTTCTTCCACCACTTCCCAATTAGACACAGAAACCATGGATGTCTTTGGGGACGGTATAGTGTGTTTCACTGACTCGTTATCCCTTTCAGTCAAAGGTTTGAAAAGTATTAAATGTCACCAAAATACTGGAGCTCAATTCATGGTGTGCTTATTGTCGCTGCCAGGTGGAAAGCTTGTATGTCCAAGACGGCCCGCGTTGCAATAGATCCAGTGGTGTAAAGTAACTAAGTACATTTACTCAAGTACTGTACTTAAGTACACCTTTTGAGGATTTTTTACTTTTACTGGAGTGTTTCCCATTTCCAGTTCTTTTACTTCTACTCCACTACATCTCGGAGGCAAATATTGAGGCATCGCGACGCGTTGTGAGCTTGTAGATCTGCTATTTTCAAACATTTTGGTACTTTAAGTACATTTTGATGCCAATACTTTATGAGTATTTCTATATTGCATTATTGGTACTTTTACTTAAGTAAAGAATTTGAGTACTTTTTCCACCACTGAATGGATCCAATGTAGTTATTATTTTGTCACAAGCTCTCGTTAATACTTTTCATTGGTTCAATATTCATAAAAACCCACATAAACACTTTCACTTTCTGAGCTTTTGGAGAACAGCGAAAACTTTTGTGTTACACTCTTGTACAACGAAGTAGGGTGTTAATATATGGGAAAAAGATACCGCCATATACTGCTGACTGAGCAAACAAACTTACATCTCTCTATATATAGAAATGATGCATTTATACACAATATAGCACCTTGATCCAAAGCACAATGTGCATTACCTTCGCACATTGTGTGTACACACACACATGCACGCACGCACGCACGCACGCACGCACGCACGCACGCACGCACGCACGCACGCACGCACGCACGCACGCACACACACACACTTGAATACTGCAGGACCACAATGGAAAACAAACCCTTAGGGCTATACTGTACTATTTGCAAGCTGTTAATAAAGTATTCAATCAATAAATCACACACCATGCACACGCACGCACGCACGCACACATGCACACGCACGCACGCACGCACGCACGCACGCACGCACGCACGCACGCACGCACGCACGCACGCACACACACACACACACACACACACACACACTGTTCACCACATTCACCAATGCTCAAGATCAGTGTTTCCCACACTTTTTAGCTTGTACATCTGCTATTTTTGAGAACCACCGCTCTAAAGCCTAAGAGTTTTCTGAAAAAAACGTATGTTGCTATATATATAGCTATAATCTAAAATGACACAGATGCTTTCCCGGTTTTAATGGGTTAAGCACTTTAACCCTATTTCATACTTTGGCTATTCGAAAATAGCCGATCTACAAGCTCACACCACGTCACGATGAGAGGGGTTGCGAGCTTGTAGAGCGTCAATTCATTTAACATTTTTTCATGAAAACCTTTGAATATTAAAAAAAAACATTTTTAACAACAACAAAAATCTTGCATGGGAGTCCTTGGCACAAAATATTTTCAGACGAGGGTCTGCTGCTAAATACATATTAATTTGGGGGGGTCCTTGACACGAAAACAAGTTTGAGAAACAACTGCCCTAGAAAGATCTTGCTGTTTGAAATTTCCCATGAGATGAAACACAGTCTCATTAAAGACTAATTAAACCTAGCAACAAATCATTAGCTCAAAAACACACTCAACACATGGAATCCATGAGTCAATCAATATCTCCTACATTTTGTTGAAATTGTGATAGTGATTTTGTGTCAACCAAGTAAAGTACGCTTCAAGTTTTTGACCTTTTGAGGGAAAAGCTTCAATTTGACACGGAATACATTCATGTTGTACACCCTTGTTTTTTCTGAGGCTGTTCTGCTCACATCATTACGGTTATACTGTTATCTTTTTAGTGTGAGTACGTACAAAAGTGTTGGCATCTACATCTACAAGCTCACAATGCAATGCGTTGTGAGCTTGTCGATCTGCCATTTTCAAATAGCTGAGGTGTAACATACGGCTTAAAGAGGCAATATGTACAATCTGTATGGTAGAGTATGTTAATACAATATAACTTATACAATAGGGGTGGTTGTATTTTGTCTCCCTGCTCTTCTATTGAGACATTTAGATCGTGTCAAAGGTCATGTCTCACCTAGACACAGGATCTGACACGAATTTTGACCTGATGGTCAAGATAGAGACACACGGCCGGAAGCGGAAGGCCTACAAATCCACGCCCACTTTTGACACTCGGGGTCCGTTAGAACGATGAACTGCAGCTCTCAATGCAATCTCTATGAGAAGCATTGTAAAATACCGTCATTTCACTGGTTAACTACTGAGGCTGTAGCGATTTTTTTTGTGTTCTAATAATCTGTCCCATTTGTTTAATTTGTCCTTTTTAATGTCCCATATCTTTCATCTCGATATACTACCCACAATATACTATAATATACTCCATCAGTATGTCAAAACCGCTAGCATCGGAGATCCAGAGTTTAAGTGGTCGCATGGTATATACGTCACGGACGCATCCCTTGAGGTTTTCAATACCCAGAAAACTGGCGAAAGTGGCCGTTTTCATTAGGTTTTGGTCATTATCTCTGGAACAGAAGGTCCAATCTGCTCAGTTCAAAACGTGTTGGATGCGTGACTTTGAGGACATTAAGCACGCAATGACACATTTTCGGGTTATTTTTTTTTTTAGGGGAGGCGAGATCTTAGTTGGGCAGGCGACCGCCTCTCCTGCCTCTACAGTGGGTACGCCACTACTGGTCGGCGCTCGTAAAGACAGTGATGTCACTGAAATGCCCGTCTGCTGTCTACCCTCTGCTGTGTTAGCATTATGGGTAACTCGTTAAAGTGGCAAATTAAATGTGAAACACATCAACTATTAAGAAAACAAGAAGATATGTTGACAAAGACACTCCATACATTTAGAAACATATTTTTATTTAAATCAATATCGTCTTCAGTTAATGCAGGATAATTTTAAAAGTAGGCTAACTCTCATATCCTCTCATAGGGAATGCATTGGCAGCTGCAGTTCATCGTTCTAACGGACCTCGAGTAGCGGCGCTGTCTCAAAAGTGGGCGTGAAATTTGTAGTCCCCGTGTGTCTCTATTCAATTTATCCCCTGAGCAAGCAGGCAGGCTCTATTAGCTCAATGGTAAAAAAAAAAAAAAAGTCTGTACTTGCACAGGTTCAAATTCGGTGTAGAAGAGGAAAAAACTATACCGTATGTTTTGTAATAATAATAATAATCGAAATTTGCTAAGTAACTAGTAACTAACGTTTTCTGTCGTTTCTGTAAGAAACTTACTTATGGGATATCATCGCCCTCCGGCGATGGCACAGAGCACAACACATGAGCTCCCGGTACTAATTCTAATTTGTTCAGGGTCATGGGACGCGAAACCGGAACCGGTTCGGGTATAAAACCCCTCGCGTCACAGGGAACACCCTCTTCCTTCACTCTGCATAAGCGAAAGCGCACGGAGCCTGGAGCAACACTACAGCACGAGGAAACTTTTTGGATCCCAGCACTCCCAAAGCGAGGGCACCCAGTGTCACTCTACGGGTGATCCGTTCTCAAAAAGTTTCGGTTATTATTATTTTAACTCTCCCGAGTTACTTGATTTCTTTCCTGTCCTCTCAAGTTTTTCCTGCCTCGAGGCAACAGCTGCGGCGTTACCGCTGTGAAGCAGTTTAAGCTAAGCTAAGTGCTAAGCCAGGCTAGTGGTAGAGCCAAGTGCTAGCTAGCCTTTAGCCTCAAGGGAAAACGAGAGGAGAAGATGGACGCGCCGCGTGCCTGCGCCTTGGACAGCTGCAGCCTCTTCATCGCCGCGGAAGATCGTCACCGCCTCTGCATCTACTGCCTGGGGCCTAACCACGCGTGGATAGCCCTGGATGGTCCGAAGGGTTCGTACGCCTGCGAGGCCTGTGGCGACTTCTCTCGACACCAGCTGGAATGTCGCTTCGACAGAGCCAGGAGGCTAGCGGCCTCCGCAAGTAGCAGTGCTCGCCCCGACGCTGGCCCCGCCACAGGCCCTATAGCGTCGGTGGTGAGCCCAGGCATGGGCCCACCGCTACATGCTGCTCCACGTTCCAGCGGTGCCGCGAAGAAGGCTCAGCGCGAGGCGCACACCTCTTCGCCGATCGATGCTCCACTCTCTCCCGCCGTCTCCCTCGCCTGGGACGGCTCCCAGCCGGACGTCATCGACTCGGACGGCGACGGATCCGAGGGAGACGACATCATGGACGAAGGGGAGGAAGAGAGCGAGCTCACCTCCTACCAGGTCAGTCAGGAGGTGGCAGTGGCCGACCTGGATCCTCCAGCGGCTCCGGCGGCGACGGCAGTGGCTCCCAGCGAGGCGGCGGAGCCCGCCGAACCCGTGGCGGCCATTCTGAAGCGGGCGATCTCCAGATGCGGACTTGAGCAGCCCATGGAGGACGTGAGGACGGCTACCGGGGCCCCCATCCCGGGTTTCCAGGGGTTGGTAGCCCTCACTCCCCGACAGATCGAGTCCAAGCTGCTGCCCGAGGCTGAGGGAGTCAGAGCGGCTCTACACTGCTCGTGGCAGACGGGGAGGAGAGAACCGGAGAAGCTTAGCTTCCCCGTTTAAATCATCTCCCGAGCGGACATGGGGGTCCTCGGTCTTCCTCTGATGGACTTCACCCTGGCGAGCGCCATCGAGCAGGCGAGGAGCGGTTCGGTGAGACACGGCCCGGAGAACAGGCCCATGTTCGTGGACCGCACCAAGAGGACGCACACCGACACGCTGAACACTCTCTACAAGGCCTCGTGCTCGGCTGCAGAGACTTTCAACGTGGTGTCGCTTCTCCAAGGGTCGGCCGCCGCAAGGCTCAAGGAGCTGGCGGCTAAAACTCTGCTACCTACAACGCTCGCGTCGGTGAACCACCAGGAGTGGATAGAGGATGCGAAGGAGCTCGGGAAGCTCATGCAAGTCGCCATCCTCTGCACTTGCCACGGGCTGATGTGGACCGGTCGGGCCATGGCCCTCACAACGGGTCTAACCGCCAGAATGCTGGCAACGGAGGTTTTGTCGCTACGGAGCAGAGGTGTAATCAGAAAAAAATCCACTGGGCTCTTCTCCGAATTATTTACTGATGAAAGAGAAGGGGGGAGGGGGGGGCGTGAGTCCTTCTCGGTACCTGAGGGTCTGGATCAGGTCCCTAGAGGTCATCGTCTGGTGAGTGCTAGCAATGGACAGGTTGTTTCACTTGACACGACGAACGGACGGGGAAGCGAGGTTGGGTCTTTTGGACACCTACTGTCGCGTCCCGGTCTACCCGTGGCACCAGAGGTTCCTGCGCTGCGGCTTCGGAACCATGGAGATCCACTACACGGTGCCTCCGTTCAGCAGCCCACGGAGCCTCAGGGTTTTAGTGGATTGCTCGAACGAGGACATGGCGCAGTAGCAATAGCAGGTTCTCCTCCGGGAGATAGTCCTCATTGCTCTCGAACGCCGTGTATACCACGTCGCAGGTCGGTTTGCCCTGGACTAAGGGGTCAGTACCACAACAACGTGCTATGCCAACAATCAAGGAGACTTGGGTCCCCTTGTATTGGGCTGCTTGGCGTGCGTAATGACGCAGTGGAGAGGGTCACTCCTGGCCCTACCACACGCTGTCCGGTCACGGAGCCCCCTGAGTTTCAGGTTGGGCTCGCTGCCCGGGAGTGGTCGTCAGTACGAGAAACGGTCATGCAACCCCCGGGTCATGGACCTTTGTTGCTCACTGAGACCCTGGCCGCCCGCTCCAGCGCGGCGCAGGTGGAAGTAGGGGGTCACTCCTCCTCCCCGAGGCGAGCCACGACCTCTCCTGTAGTTCGGAGACGTTCTGGAACGGGACGGGTCGCGGGGTCCTACGGACACCCCCGGGCGCCAGGCCTAGGGGTCTGGCTCGTGAGCGGACGAGTCTGAGCTCGCATGGGCTGCCTCCTGATGTGGTGGCCACCATTCAGGGTGCCAGGGCAAGTTCCACAAGGTCCCAGTATGACATCAGATGGAACATTTTTGAGTCCTGGTGCGATAGGCGCTCGCCTCCGGTGATAGCCTTCCAGGCGCCTGTGGCCAGCGTCCTGACTTTCCTGCAGAGCAGGATGAACCAGGGCCTGGCTTTCTCCACCATCAAGGTGTACCTGGCAGCCATCTCCGCTTGCCATTTGGGGTTCAATGGAGTCGGTGGGCCATCATTCGCTGGTGCAGCGTTTTATGGCCGGAGTGAAAAGGGCCAAGCCGGTCAACAGTAGCCTGGTAAACCCCCTCCCTCCGGAAATCTCATTTGCATTTGATTTCAGGGAGGTCTGGGATTGCGAAGGGAGTAGAGATGGCCGAACACTGCGTGTCCGAACCAATCAGCGGCTGCTAGGGGCGGGAGCATCCAATCACCTGCCTAGTAGCTTGAAAAAAAGAAAAACTGTCTGTCATCGATTCTGCGCCCGGAGTCTCAGATGCAAGTACGCTGTGAAACAAAATGTGTGTCGTAAGCTGTCTTCCATTTGACAGGCCTTTGTTCCAAAAATGGGACCTGGTGGTGGTGCTGGACGCACTCTGCCTCCCTCCCTTTGAGCCACTGGAAACTGTATCTCTGAGGATGATCAGTCTCAAAACGGTTCTTCTGGTGGCCCTGTGTACAGCTAAACGTGTTGGTGGCTTACAGGCGCTCTCGGTGAGCTCTGACTGTATGCAGTTCTCAGGTGACGGCAGGAGAGTTTTGTTGAAAACTGACCTGGCCTTTGTCCCTAAGAATGGCGTTATTGCTAGGGCCCCGGCCCAGTGGAGTTGGGGGCTTTCCATCCTCCGCCGTTTGCTTCAGTGGAGGATAGGCGGTTGCACTGTCTCTGCCCGGTAAGGGCTCTGAAGCTTTACTGTCAAGAGGACAGTGGCTGGCAGGGAGTCGACTCAGTTGTTTGTCTCCTACGGCCCGGGCAGCCGGAGGAAGGCTGTGGCTAAGCCTACAATCTCCAGGTGGATTGTGGAGGCTATCCGTTTGGCCTATGAGAGTAATGGGAATGTGGTCCCGGTGGGCCTCAGGGCCCATTCTACTCGGGGTGTGGCTGCATCTTGGGCCCTCTACAAGGGGGTTTCGATGCAGGACATTTGCTCGGCGGCAAACTGGTCGTGTCCCTCCACGTTTGCGGCCCTCTACAGCCTGGACGTGGCGGCGTCTGAGATGGCGCACACGGTCCTGGTTCCGGTTTCGCGTCCCATGACCCTGAACAAATTAGAATTAGTACCGGGAGCTCATGTGTTGTGCTCTGTGCCATCGACGGAGGGCGATGATATCCCATAAGTAAGTTTCTTACTATGAAACTAAGAAAACTTACCTACGTAACCCCTAGTTTTCATGTAATCGTAGTGGAGTAAAAAGTACTTTGCCTCTGAGATGTAGTGGAGTAGAAGTATAAAATATCGAAAAGTGGAAATATTCCAGGAAAGTAATTAAGTACAGTACTTGAGTAAATGTACTTAGTTACTTAATACGCCACAATATAATTCATATTCTATAAATAAATCATTCTAAAAGAAAATCCACCTTTATATTTCCAAGAATAGTCCCATTGAGATTGCAAGGGTGTCCTGGCCAAAACAGCAACACACAAAGTTTCACATAAAATTGCACAAATATCAACATAAAACATTTTTTTAAAGAACAAAATAGAACAGATTAATGTGGTTCAAAGCCACGACGTGGTAAGTATTGTCTTCCTATCCTTTATCCTACTTAAAAAGAACTTCCATCATTAAATATTATGTATACTTGTAAGAATTGGATGGCCAGAGTCCACACCACAGCTATAATGCCCACATAATTATGGTTAGAGTTATAGTAATAGTTTTAGCTATATTTATATATAGTTACAGTGGTGGGAAAAGTACTCAAATGTTTAATTTAAGTAAAAGTATCAATACTGCAATGTAGAAAATGTACTTATATACTATATATATTATAAATTTACAAAATATACTTACTTACAGTACCAAAAGTAAAAGTACTCATTATGCAGACTGTCCCATTTCACAAGTTATCATATGTGTAAAATGTATAAAAAACATCTTTTGAAAATAGCAGATCTACAAGCACACAACACGTCGCTTTGTGGATGTGTTAAGCTTGTTGATCTGCTATTGTCAAATAGCCAACACTTAAATAGGGCTGATGTGGTTAATGTATGTTTTGTAATAATAATCAAAATCTACAAAGTAAATTGTAACTAAAGTTATCCGGGAGCAGTATGGGTTAACGCCCCAGCCTGTGTCTTCC
>NC_137613.1:53037041-53139541 GCF_963280865.1 Gymnoscopelus braueri
CTCCGTGAATTTCACCCCCGGAAGCCTTTTATTTATATATTTTCTATTGAACGTGTACGGGGGGGACTTTCCCGGGAAAATGACGTTCCTGGCCAACGTCATGACGTCGTGGCCGACGTCCTCAGGAACTACCGCAACGGTTTCCTGTTTGGCCAGGAACTACCGCGCTATTAACAAAAAGGAACCTCACGCTGATTTTAAGATAATGTAGGATTGGAAGATCGAAAAAGAACAGAAAAAGAAAGCACAGCTCATGGTAACTAATGCTCCACTGGCTAAGAGAAACGATCCGTAGATAGTATAAAACAATTAAAAGATCGCTTTTTGAAACGCTTCCGGCTTCCGGTGAAAACGAATGGAATTCTGGGTAATCGAGGACTAGGGAAATTGTATGCAGTGACGGTAGTGACCAGCAGAGGTTGCTAAAAATCGTTATTTGTGATTCTGCATTGTACAACTTTAACTAAATTGGATCCACTGGAACACAGTTTTGGATGTACAAGTTTTCCACCTGACAGTAATGATAGGAATCAGGCCTGGTTGAGGCACAAAGGAGTGTCCCCAGTGACTTTGTGTTGTGCTGGGGGACGATAAGTCTGTGTTAACCATGAACACTATACTCCCTGACCAACATATTTCTACTCAGGGGTGGAAGAAGTACTCAGATTTCTTACTTAAGTAAAAGTATCAATACCACAATGTAGATATACTCTGTTACAAGTTAAAGTCATGTATTCAAAATATTTTTGCAACACGTAGTGAGCTTAGATTGGCTAATTTTGAATAGCAAAAATTCGGGTTGTAGTACTCGAGACCGGTCTCGGTCTCGAGACCGCTTTTTGATTTACTCGGTCTTGTCTCGGTCTCGCCCATAATTTGACTCGGTCTTGTCTCGGTCTCGCCCATAATTTCACTCGGTCTTGACTCGGACTCGGACTAAGGGACTCGGGACTCTGCCCCCACCGAGTCCACTCGAGTCCAAGACCAAGTCACTACAATGCAATGAAATAATTTTATTATACCCATATTATGAGGAGCCTATTCACATTAACATTCTAAGAGAGCTGTCTGGCGCTTATGGACAGCTGTCTTGGAGCGCATCATCTCGTGGTTGACAGCGCAGCAGCAGCAGAACACACTCTGCCATGTCCCTCTAGTTTATATTATTTTTAAATTATTTCCACTAACAGCGCAAGCTTTCCAGGTGTTTATTTATTTATTTATTGTGTGTTCACTGTGTAGCCTGTGGTTGTTTTAATAAACGAGATTCTCTAAAGATGGTTAGAGAGGGCTTTCAGTAGGCCTAAGGTTTCCTTGCGCACATTATTGATTGCCAGTGGCTGACAGCGCGTGTGCGCATCTAATCACAAAACCTGACGCTTGATCAACAGAAAAATATAGATGAATACATTTGACAAAATACAGCGAAATCCCAAAATTATTAGAGTCTTAATATCCAGTAAGCAATAGAAATGAACTGCAAACAAATTCAAAGTTATAGGCTATCAATATCACACAAAAGTAGAGAGAAGCTGTGATCTCACCTCACAAACAAATGGACAAGAAATAAATAATCCTTTTGCAAACAACATCCATGTTCTGTTTGTTTGTCAACAATGATCTAAATGGAAAGTTTTTTTCAGCTATGTGACAGTTTGACATAGTTTGAGCCATTTTTGCTGTGCAGTACAGTCGTCGTTTAAGTTCATTGCCTTCACCTGTTGTTCTGCTGTGCGCAACAGGGCATATCTCCGCCAGGCCAGGTTTACCTACCCAGGCCATGAAATTCATAGGCAGTCATCTAGCCAATTAGAATGAAATATGCTAAAACTGACTCATGTACTGATACAGAACCGTCGCTGTTGGGTGGAAACCTTGTATGTTCCTTTTTTTATTATTATTTAAAAACTCGTGAAAATAGCCAATCTACAAGCTTCAATTATTAATAATTAAGAAATATTATTTTTTAAATAGTGCAAAATCAACTAAAGTCATTGTTAGTTCAATCACATTTAATTTGAATGAAAATAATTTGTGGGGAAAATACATAAAATATGTGAATCTAATGTGATTCATATGACCCCTACTTCAGTCAGTGAAGTCCAGGGCTGAATGTGACAAATATTGAGACCAATATAACTAAGTACAAATATTGGTCATTTGCCAATATGGGTTATATTACACTAGTTATACTATTCTTGTACTATATTAAAAAAAATCATCCTTAACCTTCAAATTAAATTCATTATGTCCGTGGACTTGCCCTGGCATTTGGCCTTTGTGCCCTAAAAAATGACAAAAGGCCAAGTGGCCTTGCCCCTGGCCTAAAATGATGAAATTCCAGGCCTGGTCACAATGCGTCATGGGACGCATTGTGAGCTTGTAGATCTGCTTTTTTAAAATATATATATAACTGCTGTAGCCTGTTATTATGACGTTTACATATTTAAAAACTGAAGATGCAAACGCATATTGAATGACAGTGCGTTTAAATCTAATGTCTCACCAGTGTTTGAAACACTGATTCATTGCTGGGGTGTGAGACTTAGTCATTGATTGGTCAATAACTTTACCATTCACATGTAATTCAGTCATTAAAGTAGCACATATCGATGTGCTATGTAATGATGGCTCCTTGTCATTAAAGGGGAGTAGTTTTCATTGTTCTGTCTGTAAGGAACATTAATGTGTAATGATGATAATGGCTCATTGGTCAATTTGGTCATTGTTGTTTGGTCTAGGTTTACCATTGAGATGTAATTAATTCAGTAAAAATAACTAAATAGCTAATTGCTCTGCCATTCATTAAAAGATGCAAAGAATATTTTAAATGTCAAAATAAAAACAAAACAAAACTAGAAAAAGTGCTCCTCGGAGCACAGGTCTCCGCCAGGTCAGGTAGGTTATTGTGGCTTCCTGGTGGCACTATAACAGGCCAATGTGAAAAGGGCAATGTGAAAATGTGTGTGGAAAATTTCACGGAAATCGCACGCTGCGTTCATGATTTGAGGCATTTTGTTCCAAACTGACCTATCCTGCAAACTTTGGAAGCTAATGTTAGCAAATTAGGATGCAATATGAAATATCGGACACATCCGTCTTGATCACATGACTATAGAGATACTGTGTACTGATTTGCGTGATTTTTGGACAGAATCTGAAGGAGTAATAACAACAAATTTGTTTTACAAAAGTCAGCCTCCTGGTGGCGCTCTAACAGGCAGATATGAAAAATGCAGGGCAAAGGTTTTTCCTTGGCCTCTAGGGAGTGTGCAAAGTTTCCTGTGGCCTGTCATAGCGCCACCATGAGGCTGATTTGAACATTTTCTATAAAAAAAAAAATTAAAAAACAATCTGGTCTCGGTCTCGACTCGGTCTCGCCTCCGGTCGGTCTCGGCCTCGACTCGGTCTCGCCTCCCGTCGGTCTTGGTCTTGACTCGGACTCGACCCCCTCCCTGGCCTCTCGGACTCGGTCTTGACTCGGACTCGCCCCCCCTCGGACTTGGTCTTGACTTGGACTCGCTTTAGGTGGTCTCGACTACAACCCTAGCAAAAATATAAAAAAATACATTTGCCTCTGAGATATAGCCTACTTGAGTAGAAGTATAAAGTATTGCATAATGGATATGTTTAAGTGAAGAAAAGTACCACAAAATTGTAAAAAAAAAAGGAGTAGTTCACCCAATCAATCACAATCAATTACACACCCCATGAAGCATTGAATTCATGGAGATGTTTTTGTTTTTGTCGCATTCCTAAGCCAATAATTTGATTACCGGCGGAAAGATGCTAATGTATCCGGTAGGAGACTCAAATTAGTCTTTTTGAGTCTCCTACTGGAAATACAACCGGTCATAAAATTATTGTCTCAGGAATGCGTCAAAAACAAAAACATCTCCATGAATTCAAGGCTTCATGGGGTGTGTAATTGATAGAAAATAAGTCTTTAAAGGAGCATTACACCCCTGGAAGAACTTGCAGTCACTCAATGTTAATCATATATATATTAATGATCTATTATAATATAGTAGATAACAGTAGCTAAATTTCAAATTTGCACCCTATGGCCAGAAAAATATAGAAGTCTTGACTTTGACTGGATGACTGGGGTTTGGCTGCATTACTACAATGACCACAATGCTTTGGGGCACTGCACTTCCTTGTGGGGAGGAGGCTGCGTGGGGGCGTGGTCTACGTTGTAACTTTCCCCTCCCAGTTCTCACTACAACAACATCAACAAACACATACAGCACATTGCATTGGCCAGTGTTGCCATGTCTGCTTATTATAAGCGGCTGGTTTCTAAAATGTAGTTGATATTTGGGCTCGTTTCCAAATGTTTTGATTGTTGTTTAAACCAGTGGTTCTCAAACATGTTCATGTACTTTTCCACGGACCCTCATCTGTGCACTGCGCGCCAACATATTTGCCAGGGAGACCCTACCAAAAATGTGTTGTTAAAATGTTTAAAAAATATTCCACATTTTGCACTTTTTTCCCCTCAAGATTTTTTGGAAAATAGCAGATCTACAAGCTCGACTTTTTTGTCTACCTTTGGATCACAAAACACGACATCGAAGCCATGTTCTTTCTTGGATCACGTGAAATACCCATTGCAAGTTTGCTATACCAGGATGTCAGTCCCATCATCACGTTTCATACTCATGTTATGTGTGACTCCTTATTTCTGAGAGCATAATGTTTCACTGTCATTTCCAGTTATATTCTTTGGACTAAACTTATAGAAAACATGGGCATTACTTTAGAATGACATGCTAATGTTCAAATACTCTTGTCATACACACAGCCTAATCGTTTTTTTTCTCTTTTTTCAAATGAGACCGTTTCATGCTTTCAATTGGTGTATATGGATAATATTAGGTTTTACTATAGCCTATTATATCTAAGACCAGTAAAGTTGAATCCAATGTGCTGGGGTCCCCAGAAAAATTATGATTACATGTAGAAGTAAATACTAACAGAATGTACAAGAGTTTTTCACTATTATATCTGTAATGCAATTATGTACCATTCTGCCAAATGAAAGACCATCTCCTATCATGAAACAGTTCAAAAGAACCCTTATAGAATTGGGGTTCACATTTTGTCATTATGAATGCTTATACAATGTAGAATGTACCGTGATCAATGAGTAGAGCAAGCAGGGTGTCAATGTAATCGTTTTATTTAGAAAAAGAATATGGTTGTATCTCAAAAGGCGAGTCCCAGGGGTCTTCATCAGCCGAACGTTACTCCATTTCCGCAGGCAGGCGAAACAACATTCTGTCCTGTTAAAAAGAACACATTAGATTACACTTGTAGATTAAATAGATATCATCCCACGTGAAGCCTAATCTATACTAATATTGCATGCAAGCCGCAAATAGCAGACCTACAAGCTCACAAAGTGTCGAGTCTGACGCGTTGTGAGCTTGTAGATCTGCTATTTTCGGGACCCGGCGACGTAGCCCTGAAACATGACTGTCATGGGGGAACTTCAACCTGGTGTTTGCACTTTCTACATGTACAATCCGTTATCTACATAAACGTTCGGATTTCAAATAAAAAGTGCTTATCCCATGACCACGGATGTTACAATTTGAATCGGGTGGGTCTAAGTACCAGTATCTTCCGTATTGTTTAATAAAAGCATTTTAATCCGATCAGTGGCCATTTATTATGCGACCCTTATGCGATCGGTTGGGAGGTTTATGAGAAAATGACCACCGATCAGATTAAAATGCTTTTATTTAAACAATACGGAAGATACGGGTACTTGCACCCAGCCGATTCAAATTGTAACATCCGTGGCCATGGCATAAGCACTTTATATTTGAAATCTGACAAGAGACAAAGCATAAATTTGGCTTGTCACACAAGTGGTTTAGCTTTGCATTTGGCTAGCTATGGAACGACAATGTAAACAACACTGCTCTGCGTGCATGCGTCTATCAGAAGTCAACTACACATTGTATACTACTACCC
Organism: Gymnoscopelus braueri; assembly: GCF_963280865.1. Classification (NCBI taxonomy): domain Eukaryota; kingdom Metazoa; phylum Chordata; class Actinopteri; order Myctophiformes; family Myctophidae; genus Gymnoscopelus; species Gymnoscopelus braueri. Next base: position 53,043,027 of record NC_137613.1, read on the forward strand.
TAACTTTATTAATCTCTAACATTAAAGCAATCAAGTACAATTACACTTGGATTATTATGTCAAATTGGCATAACGTTTACAGCAATCATTACTTACTCTATAAAGTAATGAATCCAAGCTGTGTCCAGCATGATTTCAGCATACAGCCTGTTGAATTCCTCTGCGGTGGAGCAGCTCTTCTGTGTTTTATGGTTCAAATAAATATCTGTTGTGTTAGTATTCCTCCCACGGAGTGTTTACCGACGCGAGCAGGGAGAAAGCAAGGCTGATCCCACTCTTTGGGAGACACCCCTTGGGGTGTGTGTGGGGTTGGTCTCACTGAGACACCATGTAGTGCGGACATAGGTGAGAACCCGCGGAAAACGTCATTTGCTGCAAATGGGCAGCAAAATCGGCGAAGTTTCCCTTTAAATACAGTACTTTTGTAAATGTAGGCTACTTCCAGTCCATGTACTGCCTTGATAAACATATCTCTACAACACAGAGATCATTTGATTCAAAATGTCAATCATGGTAGCATTTCAATAGTTCAGAGTGTGTCTGAATATACACACACGTCATGTTTATTTGGTCGACTGCTGCATAAAAACAGGAATACAAATCAAAGGCTGCAGTGAAGTGAGTGTTCACCATCTTGATTCTGTTGACTTTTGGTATATTCTGTTTGGCTAGAAGCCAAGACACATGATATGATCGTTGTAGAGAATGTCTCATCTCACTCTGCAGCCATGCTTTCCCTATATCACAGCTCTGAGATGTACTCAGTGAAGGTGATGGAAGTGATATTTTTTGGTTAATTGGTTTATTTTATTTTAGTTAAAGATCCAGATTGAGAGTAATCATTGCTATAGAGCGGGGGTCTTCAACAGGTTCCGGGACCCCTAGGAGGTCCTTAGAGTTACTCCCTACATTCACTGAAAATAGCAGATGACACATTGTGAGCTTGTAGATCGGCTATTTTATTTTAGTGCATCGTTTGTGACATTGTGTTCAATGATTCGTGCCTTCACTGCTCTGTTATTTCCTCATTTTACAATCATGCACTCAGATTGTGCAAACAACTGCCCTATCTCTCATTCACACGTGTGTGAATTGACACATACGCACACACAGATGATTGTTAAGTTAGACAGACCTTACAGTTTTACATATTCATACAAATGTGTCAAAATTGCATTGCCTGTAGTCAAGTGTGTTTGTACATTTCTATGTACCTATGCACCTTATGTCATGTGTACCTCAACCCCTAGCACTGACCTCTCCTTGTATCGCTTCTTGTACCTCACCGGCTCACCCCCTAGCACTCAGCTATCCTTCTATAGTGGTGCGGCATAGCTAACCGTTCATTTTGTGATAGAAGCGCCAAATTTAGTAGATGTGCGTGTGTGTGAGCTTGTAGATCTGGATATTGGGGCATGGCCACCAGCGGTTGGTCTAATCTTCCTAACCCACCCTTTAGTGGCTGAAATGTTGCAGGAATGTCAAGTGTGTGTGTGTGTGTGTGTGTGTGTGTGTGTGTGTGTGTGTGTGTGTGTTTCATGCTAATTGCCTAAAAAGGGGCATTGGGCAGTGGCCTCATATGGCAAAAACATTCATAACTTCCAAGTAGATTCACAGATTTGCACAAGAGTTAGTGGAATGGTTGGTTATGACCCAAAGAACAGCTCGGTAACTGTTCATGTCAATTGCTAAAAAAGGGGTGTGTCATTTCAGATGACAACTTTCAAGTTTGACCTATTAAGCACAATTGATGTGGCTATTACATTTTGGGCCTTGTTGTGACACATCTCTCTACTGTTGAATGGTTTGCCATGTTTCAAAGCGTTTGTCTTTCAGGAAGGGGGTTCTGTCCTTGAAGTAGTTGTTGAAGAGTCTGGAAAGACATGAAAGGATGAAACATTTTAATTCAACAGGTATGATGTGTGTAGTATCTACACGATGAAAACAATAATTATTTAATTAATTATTAATGTGTGTGTGTGTGTGTGTGTGTGTGTGTGTGTGTGTGTGTGTGTGTGTGTGTGTGTGTGTGTGTGTGTGTGTGTGTGTGTGTGTGTGTGTGTGTGTGTGTGTGTGTGTGTGTTTTCATGCTAATTGCCTAAAAAGGGGCATTGCAATGGGAGTGGCCTCATATGGCAAAAACATTCATAACTTCCAAGTAGATTCACAGATTTGCACAAGAGTTAGTGGAATGGTTGGTTATGACCCAAAGAACAGCTCGGTAACTGTTCATGTCAATTGCTAAAAAAGGGGTGTGTCATTTCAGATGACAACTTTCAAGTTTGACCTATTAAGCACAATTGATGTGGCTATTACATTTTGGGCCTTGTTGTGACACATTTCTCTACTGTTGAATGGTTTGCCATGTTTCAAAGCGTTTGTCTTTCAGTTCTGTCCTTGAAGTAGTTGTTGAAGAGTCTGGAAAGACATGAAAGGATGAAACATTTTAATTCAACAGGTATGATGTGTGTAGTATCTACACGATGAAAACAATAATTATTTAATTAAAAATATATTAATAATGAACATAAAAACATATTTTTTGTTTGCACATTTAAAAAATACAACAGCATAATATTGGGTTGGGTTGTGCAGGTGAGATTTAGAAAACCACGTGGGGTTTATAGAGTTAATCTCACCTCACTTAACAACAAAAAATACAAAGTAATAAAAAAACAAACATAAATTATTTGGCAACATAAATAATACGACAATAGATACACAGTATAACAAACATAAGTATTGAATTCTACTCACCAGACAGTTTGGATGGAGGTATTGATGGAGAGCAGCTGGAGTAATCTGTCTGTTAGAGCATCAGTGAGATTATTGTGACTCAGACTACAACAACACAAGGAAGAGAAAGGACAAAGGAATAGATCAGTACCTCATGTACGCACACACGCGCACACGCACACACACACACACACACACACACTCTCACACACACACTCTCACACACACACACACACACACACACACACACACACACACACACACACACACACACACACACACACACACACACACACACACACACACACACACACACACACACACACACACACAATTCTAAGATACTACTCACTCCAGGACTTGTGCTTTGTGCAGGTGGGGGATCAGAGTCTCTAGTAGCTGGTCAGTGAGTTGACAGTGACTGAGGTCCAGTTCTGTCAGTCCCTCAGAGTGTTCCAGAACCAGGGCCAAACATCTGCAGGCCTTCTCATCTAGTCTGGTCTCACTGAGGTCCAGCTCTCCACCCAGGGCTCCAGCCAGGGAACCTGCTCGCATCACTGTGTTCCTTTCACTGCCCTCAGGGACCAGAGATAGGAGCTGGAGAAGGAGGGATTTGCTGCATCTGGAGAAAGAAATACAGAAGAATAAAAACATCGATGTGGTTTTAAACCTGCTGCTTCTTAGATTTAAACTGTTTTGTGAACATTGTGGCAAGTCAACACATAGTAAGAACAGTGACGAAAAGGCAACACCTGGCTGCTGTGTCCCAGGACAGTAGAGATGTCCCTGCAGTGTGTGACAGTCAGAGACAGAGCCACCACCTGCTGTTGCTCTGACAGGTCCACAGAGGAGGAGCAGGACAAATCCAGTCTGTACTGTAGAGCTCTGAGCAGACCTGCTGCTGCTGCTGCCCCCTGCTGTGTCTGACAGGTAGTGCAGCAGTGGAGGAACATCAGCAGCAGAGTCCTGTCAACACTGGTTTGAAGATGTACAACATAACACATTTAATCATCACTTAATTGATGAAATATTAATAAGTCATGCAAATACATAACCATACAACATAACTAGACATGTTGGATTACCCATCTAAGATAATGCCATCATAATCGCTCATATTCATATTGCATATTCTAAATGCATGTTTCAGCATTGACAATTGGCTACATCCAACTTACCTGAGATGAGAGACGTTGTCCAGAGAGTACAGGATGTTCTTAGTTACTTGTGGTGGTATGGAGGTCCACAACAGACTGAGTTCTGTCACTTTATCACAGTGTTTGAGGGTAAAGAGCAGAGCATCACAGTCCACTGTGTCCAGCTCTGTGTTGTTCAGGTTGATTACATATTCGAATGACCTCAATAGACTGGACACATAGAAACCGGAAGAACATTCATATGTCTCTCTGATGGCACACCGTGTAAAGCTAGGTCTGGGTCTGAAAACATGGATTATTGTTAGTATAAAATGCTGAATTACAAGTATAGTAACACTAGAAGATGTACTAGAGATGTTCCACCATTAAGAATATAGTCTACAATGTAAACAAAATATATCCATTCAGTGATTATTTTAAACTCACCTTTTAAATAAAACTCTGTCCAGAAAGGGTAAAAGACCTGTGATGCTTCTCTCTGAGATTCTTATCTTCCTCAAGTCCACAGTGATCCTCAGCTCTCCACCAACCTTCTCCAGGAAAGACTTTGTCAAGTCCTCATCCTGAGCTGTAAACACAACACCGGCTAGCTGCTGCAGAACCTCTGGACACAGTCTAATGGAATTATGGATCAGAGAATGTAGATAAAGTCATGAACGTTTTAGGATGAAGGTCGTTATGCTTTTTAAATTACTGACATGTTTTATGTCAACAAAACAAACTGACTTACTTGATTTTCAGTTGATCATGGTGACTCAACAGTGGAAGGAGGAGGTATGAATGGATGCTGGACTTGGTCATGTCCAAACTTGTGACTGACCATTGTCTCAGCAGGGATGCCACATTACTAACAACCGTGGACAATAGTCTCTCTGATTGTGGTGTCGTCTTTAGAAGGGAAAGCTCTTCAATAGCCACTGGATAGGATAAATGTCCTATTCTTACCAATCGAAAAAGTAGCAACATCATGCTTTCAGACAGTCTGTAAGAGAAAAAAAATAAGAATAATATATTTGAGTTATGAGCACTCCTAGTTTTAATTACACAGCTACATCATATGATTCAGAGTCAAGGTACATTTCTGATTTTAGTAATAGTAGCCAATAGCTTTACAGAATCTAATAAACATAGCCTACCTTAGACTTTGGATTTGTGCTACATGTCTAAAAAGCAGTGAAACTTCTTTGAGAGAGATCTTGCTGGGTGTCAGGAGCAGATCCACTCTAGAGCCACAGAGTTGCAGAACTTTCCCCACAGTCTCGCAGGTGTTTGTCCATAAGTCTCCTGTCAGCACCAGGGTGAAATCAAGGAGACGGAGGAGAGAGACCAGCTGTTCCACCTCCTCTCTGGATCTAACAGTGATGTGTGCACAGGTGCTGGAAGAATCCTGGATCACATCTGAAACATGTATGAGTTATGGAAGAACATATTACAGCAGCAATATAGTAACAGACATAATGATTAATAACCTTGTATATTTCTGGAAAATGTCTAAAATATTCATCAGTTATTCATCAGTGACTTGACTAATAACTATATGTTAGTGTATGATATATTTAACTAAAAATATTATTAAGAAGTCTAGATGGAAAGAGGGGTCCACGCACATAGGGTGGATTTTCTTTCTCCACCAGTTTTTTTCTTAATCCTTGAAGGGTGTATTGTAGGATACTGCCAGGTGCCAAGCTGAAATAATGTCCCATGGCGTTATACCCTTTTTTACACATATCTTGACCCTAAACCCCAAGATGAAAACAAGCGAAAACAAGCATAACATTTGAAGGAAACAACCTACTGAGACAAATTAACCTTTTTTTCAAAGCAATTTGGACCCAAGGAATTAATTAAGTGATTATTATAAGATTCAAGCACATCTTGACTCTATTACAGGACAAATAAAGTAGTTTGAAACTATACACACTATACAAGGCGGATTATAAAATGAAATAAAACTTTAAAGGGTATTGCATTTATCTTCTAAAGCTTTTATAAAAAAAATAAAAAAGCTATAAAGATAGATAGTGCATCATTTGATGCTGGGATAATAATTAACCACTAAAGCCCTATTTTATACTTACAACACGTCCCATCGTGACACATTGTAAGCTTAGATCACCGAATGAAATTTGCGCCTATTAAGCAATTATTTTAACAGCTTATCAATTACTGATTATTCTTGTAATCGATTAAACCGATTAGTTTGATTAAGTGTTGCAACCCTAAATGGAAGTAAAAACATTAACCTGAGCTGTGAGATGTAGGGTAGACACTGAAGGAAGCTCCTCACTTCACTCTCTTCATCTGACCAGCCTCTCAGCTCTACTGGTTTCTTCTCAGGTTGGAGTTTCAGCAGCTCTAGGAGGAGGGAGACCTTTCTCTCTGAGAGGTCTATGGACCAGACTGTAGGAGATGACTGGTAAACTGGTTGTAATGCTGGAAGAACACTCTTGTGTGTTTGACTCTCATAGTCTTTGACATGGGCGTACAGGTCTAGAAGGAAGTCCCATTTGCGAAGATATCCAGACAACAAAATCACTTTCACATTTGTATATTTGTATATCCTTTACTGCTGACATGTAGGTAAAGATCAAGAAGGATGTCACATCTCATAGTGTAAACAGCGAACAATGACAGGAGTGTGTTCACTGTCTGCTGAAATACTTCCCTCTCATTAATTGCTGCATCCAGGCACAGATCTAGTAATAGCTTCTTTGTTTCCCCCTCCAGTAATCCAGGGAATTGTCCCTGAACCAGTGAGTCTGCAACTCTGGATGTGTCTCTGAAACTTAATTGCAGTATTCAAACATGGGTCACAAAAAAGGTACAGTACAACTTACTAGTATATTAGTTATTAAATAAGCAAATCATTTCATGATTTTATTCTTTAAAATGTGTCTGTTTCAAAGTGAATTCGTTAATTCAAGTTGCAAAGTGGATGTTGACAAATTTGAGAAAGATATTATAGCATCAACATTGCACAAATGCACACACCTGAGTTTGCTGATACGAGGCAGAGACTCCAACAGAGTCCGTCTCAGATCTTGAGAGGCACTGGTCTTCCTGTCCCAGAGGAGGCAGAGGTGAACACTCTCTGGACTGTTCTGCATGACCTCTACTGCTCTTTCAAACACTCGTCTTTTACCACAATCGACTGGGAGGTGCAACTCATTTCTACCAAGGCCAAGTAAACCTCTGTAGTCCATCTCCTCTTCACTGAGGAGTAAAGCCTCCCAGAGCTGGCTTTGCAAGGTATCACACCTTTTCCTGAAGTGAGACCCTCCCTTCCATATTAAATATAATTAGACATGTTGTAACATTATAGTATGTCCATCTTTGCTGTTTCATGGTAACCGCTGTACTACGGTTTTGGGCCAATTGACTAAGTTAACCACTTGTACCCTAGCGTCCCTATTCTGTGACAAATATTTTGTGGAAATAGTCAATCTACAAGCACACAATGTGACAAGTTGTGAGCTAGGATATGTTCGGCAAAGACATTTGGTGTAGAAGGGAAAAGGAGGAGGCCTATTATAGGGGGGACTCTGGTCTATGGAGTATATAGGGTTTAAGTGGTTTTAAAAGCTTAGTATCTGTATCATATTAAAGTAAAATCATGAATCATCTCACACAGATAGTGGTCTAATTAAAACAGCAGTGACTAATGTACAGTATAAGTGCTATTGTAACAACCTCATTAGATCAACTGTAGACCATATAGACTATAGAGTGTAAATACAAATAAATGCTCACCCATCCAGTTGGATGTTTTGCAGGCAGCAAGTATTAATCTCAGTCCTTGTTCTGGTACAGTGTCCTCAAGTTTGAGCTGTATTTGGGCGGTGTAGCCGCCCCTATAAGTGGGGTTGGGACACCTCATTAGTATTAGTTTCCTGCACTGTGATTGGCCCACTTGGCCCACTTTCCTGTACTGTGATTGGCTGATTCTATTGGCTGACTCTATTCAGCACTGTGATTGGCTAGCGAGACACATGATGACATTAATAACCTATAAATAGGATTATGCACAACATTTTTTTTGGAAGTGAGCTTCCATCACTATGATGACCACTGTGATGACCACACCGCCCACTTCACACTGGGTGTGATTTTTTGGGCGGTGAAACCGCCCCTATATGTGAGGTTTGGATATTTGCACACCAAATCCTGCGCTGTGATTGGCCACCAGTGTACCCCCCTAACCCTGCACCGTGATTGGCCAGTCACAGTCTATTCAGGACTGTGATTGGCTAGGTAAACATGACACATGTACATAGCCCTATAAATAGGACTATGCACTTAAAAAAAAAAACATTTATGTTTTTTTTTTTACCACATTTAAAAACACATTTATGTTTTTTTTTAAGTGATGTCCACAATATTACTTTTCTTCCATCACTTCTTCCATCACTGTGATGACCACTGTGACCACACCGCCCACTTCACACTGGGTGTGATTTTTTCTCTCTTTGGACTGACTGATTACATAAGACACAGCACAATAATGGTGAGGATCAAGATTCTCTTCACTCAAATCAAGGCAATAATCCAGTTTGTCCAGAAAGTCAAGACAGGCTTCAGTGGACTGAGATTCATACAAGCACTGGCATAAGAACAGTATGTTGTCACTGTGATCTTCATTTAGTCGAGAAAAGAGAAATGTGTTTACCACGTCTCTGATGAAAGACTTAGCGATGTTTTTCACCTGCTGATCTGGAGCCAGATATTTGAAATTGTCAAGATTGTTCACCCTACACAAACCACACAAGAAAGGGATCACATGTTTCATGTGTTTCTTCTCTTCGGTGCAGCACTGTTGCAGAAGATCAGTTATTTTGTCAGGATTCTTCAAAAACCACAACGCTGCAAAAAAATCCTGTATGGTGTAGTGGAGAAATGCAGAGTGGGTTTTCCAGTCTGTAGGTTGCTCTTGAACACAAAGTGTGTTTAGGAAGGCTGAAAGAACACAGCTTTCTTCGCAATCTGTTAAGTTCACAGTTTTTTCTTGAGTTGCCTGAAAAGCAGCCTTTGCCAATAAAGCAAGTATTGCTTCACTGTTGTCTCTGATAGTTTAGTTTATTTTGTGTTATTTCCTTGCCACTGTGCTTTTGAATGCAACCACGAAAAATATTGATGCATATTTCAGTTACAGTGCACAGTCCTTGAGGAGCCATAGAGCAGGCAACCACCATCAGTGCATATACTGGGACATGGCAAAGACTGAACAACTCCATATTGTTCTCAATGGTGTTCAACTGCTCAGAGTTCAACATCTTATAAGTACTCTCTGATGGTTGTTGTGCTGAAGCCGTTCACCTCCACTCTGAGAGAAGCCCAGTCTGATAGGAAGTCTTCTGATTCAACCTCTGGTCTGCATGTGATCACGATCTTTGCATCAGGAAGGTCGCCTTCCACAAGACTCTCTATCACTGAGGAAGACAGAACTGTCAGTCCATCAAAAATGATTTTAACATTTTCCGAATGCCTCTTTATGTCCTCCAAGACCTCTCCCTTTCCTTCATCTGGTTCACTAAACTTATTGAAGAGAAGATCCTCCAAACTCAAGGGATTTGTGATTTTTCTCATATCAAAATAGAACATGTAATCTAGGTCCTTGTTGTCTCTTCCTCCCCAGATTTTCAGTATTTGACATACAGCTGTTGTCTTTCCAACTCCAGGCTTACCAACCAGGAGAATTTTGATCTCACGTGTTTTGAGTAAATTGTCTACAGATATTTCCTGTTCATCCACAGGAATGTAGGTCTTCATTTTACGCCGGGTTTTCTTGCATTTTTTGCTCTTTAATGTCATTCTTTCAGATGGTGTATTTTCACAAGTGTCTAATACCAGTGGAGTGTAAGACAGATGAGAATACTTGTACTTTGGTAGGAATGTTGGTTTGTTTCCACACATCTTCTGATAGTTTACGTGTTTTTTTCTTTAACTTTTCCTGGTATCTGTGGCATGGTGTTGGACCTAAAATGACAATAATAGAAGGAGATAAAAAATCATCCTTAAACTGACTGAAATACCTATGGACAGTATTGTTGTACAGATTTATGAGTTAAAGTTTTAACACTGTGTTCACAATGCAAAAAGTAATGGCAATATCAGCGTTCAAAACTGTTTCTCCTTTATAAACATTACCTGTTAAATAGTTGATTTCCTCATCATCTTTGAAAGAAAAGCAGCTGATCCATTGATGTAGGTCTGGTCTCAAGGTCCTCTTTCTAGTTACGTCAATGATCTTCAGTAATTCATAGCAGGCCGCCTCTCCTTTGTTTGTGACCCTGTCCAGTATCGTTCTTCTTTTATTAAAGTCAGTATCCTCTGTCTGTATGTCACTGACCTCCTCCTCAGTGAACACTTCTCTCTGGTACAGATTCTCCACAATAAGGGAAAGATTCTGTAATCCTCCATTCACCAGGTTGATTCTGGCGTTCCTTATGTATTCCACAGCTGACTGACTTGTAGACGCCATGTTCTCAAACATGTACTGTAACCTATACTAACCTGAGTGCATAGGTTTTTTAAATGATAATGTAAACTGGCATGTGTTTTAATAATGTTACCTTAGCAGATCCTAAAGTCTTATATCTGTCTCTTAGTGTTATCTGTGTTGTGTTCTATGGTTGTGCTGATTGAAGTTTAGATCCGGACCACAAACATCTGCTGGTTGCTCTTTTAATGGGAACTATATGGAGGTTGTGTCTCTGTACAAATCAATACAAAATAACAGAAATGATCAGTGATACAGTCTCCACACACACACACACACACACACACACACACACACACACACACACACACACACACACACACACACACACACACACACACACACACACACACACACACACACACACACACACACACACACACACACACACACACACACACACACACACACACACACACCTGCTCACAATGCAATGCATTGCAACATGTTGTGAACTTGTAGATATTTGCTATTTTCGAATATTCACCTATAGGCCTATGCCCAAAACATGCCCAAAATTGCGAGGTCAGGTTGAAAGTGGTTAAATGTGTGTGGGTTTTTTAATAAATATTTAACCACTAAACAGTATTAACAAGAACTTGTGACAAAATAATAACTACATTCTCATGCAGTGGTGTCATCATGGGGGCAACACGGAGTAGGACGGCGTTTGGCCGGTAAATTATTCATGCGCACCCACGGTACGGTGCACGCGCGTGCACGCGTGTGCCCCCTTTAGATCACGCCCCCCCCAGACCACCATATTTATAGTGTGTGTAGTGTGTTTCTATATTTCTAGTGTGTGTAGTGTGTTTCCTACACCTTTTCAGCTCCTATAATTCAAGGCATTCCTTGAGAAGATTTACAAAGACTAAAACTGTTGAACTCAAGGTTCAAGGTTGTACTTTATTGTTACATCTTGTGTACATAAGAGTAAAACTTATTTTGGTTCGGCTTGCTTCAGACAATGCAGCAGCCTAAGTAATAACAATAGAATAAAGAAAACACGTAAAAAGATTTAAAGAAAGAGTGCAAAAAGATCCAGATGGACCCTTTGGGGGTCTGTAACTCTGAGAGTGTGCAAATGGAACCAAATGGACCCTTATGGGTCAGTAACTAGAGGGTACATTTCTATTTGTACTCTCTTATAGTTGAATTAACCCTGAGGATTTTACAGTGTAGAGCTGGGTCCCAGTGATATCAACTGGTATCAAATGGGGGTCTATTAAGACAGACAGACAGGCAGACGGTCAGTCAGGCAGGCAGGCAGACAGACAGACAGACAGACAGACAGAGGGGCAGGCAGACAGGCAGACAGACGGGCAGGCAGGCAGGCAGGCCGGCCGGCCGACCGACAGACAGACAGACAGACAGACAGACAGACAGACAGACAGACAGGCAGGCAGGCAGGCAGGCAGGCAGGCAGGCAGGCAGGCAGGCAGGCAGGCAGGCAGGCAGGCAGGCAGACAGACAGACAGACAGACAGACAGACAGACAGACAGACAGACAGACAGACAGACAGACAGACAGACAGACAGACAGACAGACAGACAGACAGACAGACAGACAGTAATGATAGGAGTCAGGCCTGGTTGAGGCACAAAGGAGTGTCCCCAGTGACTTTGTGTTGTGCTGGGGGACGATAAGTCTGTGTTAACCATTAATACTATACTCCCTGACCAACATATTTCTACTCAGGGGTGGAAGAACATACTCAGATTTCTTACTTAAAGACCTGAGGCCGATTCTACAAATGCCTTCTAAAGTAGTTATTTCAAGTAAAAGTAGCGATACCACAATGTAGATATACTCTGTTCCAAGTTAAAGTCCTATATTCAAAAAAAAAATTGGTACGCGTTGTGAGCTTATAGCCTATTTTTGACTAGCACAAATATTAAATAGGGATATGAATTGGCTGTTTTGTAATAATCAAAATCTGTAAAGCAACTTGTAACTAAAGATGTCAAATAACTGTAGTGGATTAAAAACATTTGCCTCTGAGATATAGCCTACTTGAGTAGAAGTATAAAGTATTGCAAAAATGTATATGTTTAAGTACCTCAAAATTTGACTTAAATACAGTACTTGAGTACTTCCAGTACTTCCAGTCCACCACTGCCTTGATTAACATAGCTCTACTACACAGAGATCATTTGATTCAAAATGTCAATCATGGTAGCATTTCAATAGTGCAGAGTGTGTCTGAATACACACACACGTCATGTTTGTTTGGTCGACTGCTGCATAAAAACAGGAATACAAAGACTGCAGTGAAGTGAGTGTTCGCCATCTTGATTCTGTTGACTTTTGGTATATTCTGTTTGGCTAGAAGCCAAGACACATGATATGATCGTTGTAGGGCATACATGGGCAACTGGCGGCCCGGGGGCCACATGCAGTCTCCACCTTCACTTAATGCGGCCAGCAGGTTAATATCGGAAATTCTAATATTATTGATTTCAGCTGTTACAATTCCAAACATGACCCGCTTTAATTACTTCAGTCTATATTAGTAGCTTAATAACTAGTATTAAAATTCTACTGTATTTTTTTTAAGTCCAATGTATTTGTATTTAAGTTCATAAAGTTAACATAAGCATAACTATTTGCATTTGAAAAAATAATTATATATATTTTTTCAGGATTCCAATTAACCCATTAACTGCCAAAATTATTTCTGGCCGCGTTTGCCCACTGCCAGAGATTTTTCATTGGAAAAAAAAAAAGTACTCAGGAGCCGAGATACAGAATTTTTAAGTTTTAAGTTAACAAGGAAGTGGATAGGAGTCTAGATCTTCGAAAAATCATATCTCCTTGGTCTTTGGGTCAAATAAAACATTTATAAATTATATTATATATATTTTTTTAAGTTCACGTAGATCTACGCGACTGGCACGTGGCGGCTTTAAATAGGTTCGCGTAGATCTATGCGATTGGCAGTCAATGGGTGGTTAATAAAGAGGGAAAAAAAATCTGAATTTTAATTGGAAAATAGCAAAAATAGCAGATCTACAAGCTCAAAACGCGTCGCAGACACATTTTGAGCTTGTAGGTCTGCTATTTTTGCTACTTTTGTGTGACATAGAATGGCCCGACAGTATATGAAATGTGGCCCTCTGGAGTGAGTGTGGAAATATAGTGGCCCTCTCCATCATCAAAGTTGCATCACCCCTGTTGTAGAGAATGTCTTATCTCACTCTGCAGCCATGCTTTCCCTTATCACAGCTCTGAGATGCACTTAGTAAAGGTGCTGGAAGTGATATTTTTCGTTAAAACCAAAACTTTATTTTATTTTAGTTAAATATTGTGAGAGTAATCATTGCTATAGAGCAGGGGTCTTCAACAGGGGTTCCGGGACCACTAGGGGGCCCTCAGAGTTACTAAAGCGGGGCCGCCAAATCTTTGTGTGAGAGGAACTTTTTTTTTTTTTTTTTTACATTAACCACTTGAACCCTAGAATCCTTATTCTAGTGGAAACATTTGCTGAAAATAGCAGATGACGCGTTGTGAGCTTGTAGATCGGCTATTTTGTTTTAATGCAGTGTTGTTTAATTTGTGTTCAATGATTCGTGCCTTCACTGCTCTGTCATTTCCTCCTTATACAAACATACACTCAGATTGTGCAAACACGTAAGTGCTCTCCCTATCTCTAATTCACCCCCCCCACACACACACACACACACACACACACACACACACACCTCACCTCACCTCACCCCCTAGCACTCCTCTCTCCTTGTATCATTGCCTATTGTGATTACATGTAGTCTGTCTGTCTGTCTGTCTGTCTGTCTGTCTGTCTGTCTGTCTGTCTGTCTGTCTGTCTGTCTGTCTGTCTGTCTGTCTATCTATCAATTGTATATTCTCTCCTTTAGGGGTCCCTGGACCTCACTTTGGGAACCACTGCTGTATTTGGCATGGCATTCTCCCCATGAATCGAGTATGTGAGGATCCCATTTGAAACAAGCCATTGCGGCTTTGCTGGGCGATCTATTTTAGTTGACCTTGTATTGTAAACTGTACTTCCATGTGTTTTTTTCTGCAAAATTCTAAATAAAGTATTCAATCAATCAATCAATCAATCAATCAATCAATCAAAGCATTCAGTTTAATTCATGGTCAGATTGCTCCAGGTATACATTGGACTCAGTGGTGTAAACTTAAAGTAACTAAGTACATTTACTCAAATTACTCATTTGGCTCTTTACTTGAACCACTGTTTTCTTTTTGGCAGCTCCACAGGTCAGGTTCTATACAGTACTGTATAGAATAATGTTGCTGAGATCTCTGCTAGGGTCAATGGGCTTACAAAGTAAAACAGCGCCCCTTGGTGGACGTGCATTGTAATCAGCAGAACAATATCATTCTCATACTAAATGGTGTCACCACGCACACGCACGCACGCACGCACGCACGCACGCACGCACACACACACACACACACACACACACACACACACACACACACACACACACACACATGCACGCACGCATGCATGCACACATGGGGTCTGTAACTCTGAGAGCGTAGCAAATGGAACCAAATGGACCCTTACAGGTCCGTAACTAGAGTGTACAATTCCATCTTTACACTATCAGACAGACAGACAGACAGACAGACAGACAGACAGACAGACAGACAGACAGACAGACAGACAGAGGGGCAGACAGACAGACAGACAGACAGACAGACAGACAGACAGACAGACAGACAGACAGACAGACAGACAGACAGACAGACAGACAGACAGACAGACAGACAGGCAGGCAGGCAGGCAGGCAGGCAAGAAACAGGTCAGATGCAAGTAAGTAGTGATAAAAATTCAATAAATAAAAAACAGTTCAACAGTTGTACAACAGAATTAATTTGATTCTAAATTTTTAGTAGTTCAGAGTGTGTTTCTGAATAATGAATAATGTCATGTTGGTGGACTGTTTCTGCATAGAAAAAAGGAATACATATCAAAGACTGCAGTGAAGTGAGTGTTCACCATAGTGATTCTGTTGACTTTGTGCTTTTTGCTTGGCTAAAAGCCAAGAAACTTGATATTATCGTTGCAGAGAATGTCTTATCTCACTCTGCAGCCATGCCTTCCCTTATCACAGCTCTGAAATGTGCCCAGTAAAGGTGATGGAAGTGATATATTTTGGTCAAAACAACTTTTTTTTTACATTTATTGTTTTATATTGTGATAGAAATCTTGGACTAGAGCAAGGACCTCTTATCTGAGAGAGGTGAAGCAGTGTTGCAGATTTAAGATCTTTTACACAGATTTCATATAGCTTTATAGACTTGTTTGACAGCACTCTCAGTGTTGTGTAAATTAAGGTTTTTTGTTTGTTTGTTTTCACATTTTCTGTTCTATCAATATGGATCCATGTTAATGTGTATTATAAGACATTTAACCTCTTAAACCCTCAATACTTACCGGTAGTCTACTTGAACTTTGGCTCTGCACTTGGTCAGCTCTTTTTCCCTCTACACCAAATCTCTTCACCGAAAATAGCAGATAAGCTCGCAATGAGGTGCCGTGCAGCACGATGCGTTGTGAGCTTGTAGATCTGCTATTTTTGGCAAATGTTTCCCCCGAGAATATGGGATGCTAGAGTTCAAATTTGTAGGCTTAAACCACAAACTATTTGCAGTTTGGAAAACCGTCTCTGTAAACTGCAAAATGCTTTCAATTGCCTAATAATTATATATAAGTATATAAAACTCTTCAAAAAGAGTTCAGAAACCCAGCACACACCTGCTGGCAGGTTTGTGACTGGCACCTGAACATGGGTCCTGCAACTTGAGTTTGTGTGATGCTCCAAGCAGCAACACTGATGCCACGTTTGTCCCCTCAGTGCAATAGGGCAAGTGAAAGCTGATGTTCCGTTAATGCAGAGTGGCATTATTTGGTGTCAGCCCTGGTAACATTTCCAAACTTAGGGCCAAATTATGTGTGACTGACAGTGGTGTAAAGTAACTAAGTACTTAACTATGTACTTAAGTACTGTACTTCAGTACAATTTTGAGGTATATTTGTACTTTATTTGAGTATTTCCAATTACCAGTACTTTTACTTCTACTCCATTACCTCTCAGAGGCAAATATTGTGCTTTTACTCCACTACAATTATTTGAAAACTTTAGTTACTAGTTACTTACTGTAGATTTTGATTATTATTACAAAACATACACTAACCACTTCAGCCCTATACATATTTTTGCCATTTGAAAATAGCCGATCTACAAGCTCACAATGCATCGCGATGCGACACATTGTGAGCGTGTCTGCTATTTTCAAATGATTTTTTTTTGTGAAAACTTGTGAAATGGGACATTCTGCATAATGAGTACTTTTACTTTTAGTACTTTAAGTATATTTTTATGCCAATACTTTTGAACTTTTACTCAAGTCAATTTTGAATAGAGCACCGAAGTCTGACGTAATTTACACATCCTACCTGGTTCACGGTTTTCCACCCCCGTTCTGAATCCCCATAGACGTCTTTAATATCGCGTCAAATAATTAAGAACTGTGTTCCAAAAATAAACAAATGACCCCGGCGGTTTGACTCTTATGGATATGAAGAATCAACTGACGGTGAGAAAACGCTAATGTTACTTCTGCCGAATTAGTTAAGTTTTCGCCAGAAACAGACTGTATATAAGTGACTGACTATCATAAACGATTTATATAAGTGACTGACTATCATAAACGATACAGAACCACCTCCCTGACAATATCGCCGAGACAGTTTGTTTATTTATGGACCACAATTCTTATATGAGACGATTCTAAGATGACCCAATGTTATTCTCCATAGAGAAATTACTTTACGAACCGGGGGATGAACGAGTGACGTCAGGACTTCTGTACTCTATTCCGGACTATTACTTGTAATGGAGTATCTCTACATTGCAGTATTGATACTTTTACTTAAGTACAAAATGTTAGTACTTTATCCACCACTGGTGACTGGTGAAGTCAAAGACAGACCACGAAGTGGCCGTCCCAGGAAGACAACACCCCAAGAAGACCAGTTCTTCACCCTTGCTTCACTGAGGAACCATAGGCTTTCTTCCAGAGATTTACAGGCAAAATTTGCACAACAGAACCACGGACAGATCTCTGTCAAAGTTGCAGCACCCATACGCAGGTGCCAGTCACACACCTGTGACTGGCACACACCTGCCAGCATGTGTGTGCTGACCGGTTGTTCAAAACTAGAGTGAATACCAACAGAAGCATATTGGGGGCCAATATTTTGGGGGGAGCTACCCACACGTTTAGCTGTGTTGCTCATTCCACATATTCAGTAGTTCAGAGTGTGTTTCTGAAATATTAAATAATTAAATAAGTCATGTTTGTTTGGTGGACTGTTGCGTAGAAAAAAAAGTATACAAATCGAAGACTGCAGTGAAGTGAGTGTTCACCACAGTGATTCTGTTGACTTTGTGTTTTTTTCTTGGTTAGAAGCCAAGAAACTTGATATTATCGTTGCAGAGAATGTCTTATCTCACTCTGCTGCCATGCCTTCCCTTATCACAGCTCTGAAATGTACCCAGTAAAGGTGATGGAAGTGATATATTTTGGTCCTATATTGTGATAGAAATCTTGGACTAGAGCAGGGGTCTTAGCTGAGAGAGATGAAGCGGGGACCGCCATACATATTGCATAAAATTGTGTTGCAGATTTAAGATCTTTTTCATAGATTTCATATAGCTTTATAGACTTGTTTGACAGAACAATCAGTGTTGTGTAAATTAATGTTTTCCGTTTGTGCCAGTCACAGTCACACACCTGCCAGCATGTGTGTGCTGGCAGGTCGTTCAAAACCAGAGCAAATACCAACAGAAGCATAATTGAGGGGCAATATTTTGGGGGGCACTACCCACACGTTTAGCTGTGTTCATTCCAGGATTTGTATTTGTACTTTACTTGAGTATTTCCAATTTCCAATACTTTTACTTCTACTCCACTACGTCTCAGAGGCAAATATTGTACTTTTACTCCACTACAATTATTTGAAAGATTTAGTTACTAGTTACTTTTCAGATATAAATTATGAAATTATGAAACATATACATTAACGATGTGCAAACTGGTGAACCCAAAAGCAGAGCCAAACACAGGGAGCAAGTTAAAAGGTATTTATTCACAACCAAGGGAGGAAGTAGGGGTAGGTGGCGTGGAAGTGAGGCCGTTTTGTAGGGACGTTGTGAGCAGGCACGTAGTAGAACAGCAGGCAGCAGTGTGATTCTGAGGCAGAGGAGAAGAGTTTGAGTAGAAGGTGAACACAGGAGCAAAAACGAAGGTAAACACAGGAGCAAAAACTAGAAACACTAGGAACACGACACAAGGAGAAATTCTTGGTATAACTTAATTCGCTGAGATTAAGTTCACTAGGCATACAACTGGCAGGAGTTGCGCTACTACCAATGGTGTAAAGTAACTAAGTACATTTACTCAAGTACTGTACTTAAGTACAATTTTGAGGTACTTTTACTTTACTGGAGTATTTCCAATTGTCTATGCTTTTACTTCTACTCCACTACAGCTCAGAGGCAAGTATTGTACTTTGACTCCACTACAATTATTTGAGAACTTTAGTTACTTTGCAGATATAAATTATTCCATTATAAAACCACTTTAGCCCTATTTTATACCTAGGCTATTTGAAAATAGCCGATCTACAAGCTCACAACGTGGCGACGCGTTGTGAGCTTGTAGATCGGCTATTTCCAAACATTTTAGTACTTTTACTTTTGGTACTTTAAGTACAATTTGATCGCAATAATTTTGTACTTTTAGGGTTAGTCAATTTTGAATTCCGGACTTGTACTTGTAATAGAGTACTTCTACATTACAGTATTGATACTTTTATTTAAGTAAAACATTTGAGTACTTTTTCCACCACTGGCCACTACCAGGGTAGGTTGCGCAATGATCTGGCCATGAACAGTGTGAAGACCAGGGTTTAAATACTGTGAGGGTTGATGAGTTGATGGCCGGCAGGTGCGTCAACTGAGGGAGACGAGGTGACCATAGACAGGTGTGCCAAAGCTGGAAGCTGGGAGGCAAGCCTATACCCGCACAAAGACACAGACTGTGACATTTGTCTATGATTTTGATCGCATGTCTGTCTGTCTATCAATTGTTCTCTCCTTTAGGTGTTTAATTCAGGATCAGATTACCCCTAGTGCATTGGACTATAACACAAGTTCTTTTCCTTTTTTTTTACCCGCCCATTGTACGAAGGTAAAGCTAATATTTTAACCTCATTGTCATTGTCAGCTAAAGTATGTGCACACATTGCGGGAACACTGATAAAAAAATATTTTATTTCCACGCTCCATAGTAAATACGAAGATGAATCTACTATACATTGGTTTTGGACTTCGTGATTCAAGGACCTTTTCAATTTTATTCCAGAGGAAATATCATAGTTTAATAATAATAATAATAATAATACATTTTATTTGTAACGCACTTTATATTTGAAACCAATCTTAAAGTGCTACAGGTTAAAAACAAAAAAGAAAGAAGAAAACAACAATAATAAAACAGTGAAATTAATAACTTCAAATCAAGTCAGCAAAACACAGTAGAAGTTTAAAAACAACTACATCTCTATCTAGGCAAATTCCCCTTTTAAAAGTGTCAATGGACTGTGGTGCTCTCAGATGGTCCGGGAGGGCATTCCACAGTCGAGGAGCTGCTGACCAGAAGGCCCGATCCCCCATGGTGCGGAGATTTGTTGTGCGGGGCTCGAGTGCGTTTGAGTTTCTAGAGCGGAGTGAGCGGGTGGAGTTCGGGGGTTTGAGGAGTTCCTTTAGGTAGGAGGGGGCATTGCTGTAGAAGATGCACTGATGGGTGAGGAGGGAGACCTTGTACTCGATCCTGACGGAGATGGGAAGCCAGTGTAGTGAATGGAGGATGGGTGTGATGTGTTCGTATTTCCGCACTCTCATCAGGATCCTAGCAGCACTGTTCTGGATGTACTGGAGCTTCTGGATGCTCTTGCTAGGGATCCCGATGAGAAGTGCGTTGCAGTAGTCAAGCCTTGAGGAGACAAAGGCGTGAACTAGTTTTTCGGCATCTGGCAGGGTGAGTGTGGGGCGGAGTCTGGCTATATTTCTGAGGTGGAAAAATGAGGTTTTGCAGAGGTGTTTGATATGGGAATCGAAAGTCAGGTGGGGGTCCATTTTAACACCGAGGTTGGTGACTACGGGTGAGAGGGAGAGGATCTGGCTGGAGAAAGTGATACTAGTTATTGGGGATGATTTGACCTGGTGTGGGGTGCCGATTAGAATGGCCTCTGTTTTTGTACTGTTTAGCTGTAGGAAATTTTGAGTCATCCACGCCTTTATCTCCTCAAGGCAGGTGGTCAGTGTGGATGATGGTGTTGAAGGTGGTGACGGCAGGGAGGCAGAGTGGGTTGGGTTGGTCCTGATGTAAAGTTGGGTGTCATCAGCGTAGCAGTGGTAGGAAATCCCATGCCGGCTGATGACACGACCAAGGGGGAGTATGTAGAGTGTGAAGAGGGTGGGGCCGAGAACAGAACCTTGGGGGACGCCACAGGTGACAGGCTGTGTCCGGGAACTTGCACCTCCCAGGGAGACACGCTCGGTTCTGTCTGTGAGGTAGGAGGTGAACCAGTTTAGTGCAGAGTCGGAAAGTCCTATGGTGGAGTGAAGACGGTTGAGGAGAATGTTGTGGTCGACTGTATCGAAGGCCGCCGAGAGGTCCAGGAGGATGAGGAGGGAGGGGGAGCCAGCATCAGCCGCCATCAAAAGGTCATTAGTGACCCTGACCAGCGCTGTTTCTGTGCTGTGGGCTGAGCGGAAACCTGATTGAAAAGTTTCAAAACGTTTATTGTGTTGGAGATGTTGTTGAAGTTGAGCGGCGACAACCTTTTCCAGCACCTTGGAGAGGAAGGGCAGGTTGGAGATGGGTCTGTAGTTGGTGAAGACTTCCGGGTCAAGGGTGGGTTTTTCCAGGAGGGGTGTAATGATGGCTGTCTTTAAAGCAGGTGGGACGTGGCCGGCTTGGAGGGAGTGGTTAATGGCTGTGGTGATGAGAGGACTTATGGCAGTGATGTTGGTTTTTATCAGGGCTGTGGGGAAGGGGTCAAGGGCGCAAGTGGAAGATTTCATCTTGCTGATGGTGTCCTCAACCTCTCACTGTGAGATGTTGACAAAACAGCGGAGAGGCTGGGAGATCACTGGCTGTGGGGCAGCAATCAGGACAGGTAGAGTGGGGGAGGCAGAGAGAACAGAGCGGATGGTATTTACCTTTGATCTGAAGGAATCAAGGTAGTTGTTGCACTGATCCTCTGTGGTGGCAGTGTGGGTGGGTGATTGTGGTTTAAGGAAGTTATTTATGGTGGAGAAAAGTTGCTTGGAGTTACCGGAACTGTTATTAATGATGTTAGAATAGAATTTTGACCGTGCGTCTCTGAGGGCCGTTCGATGCTCTCTGTATATCAGCCTGTGGACAGTGAGCCCTGACGCCATGTAACGGCGCTCAAGGATACGGCCTGCTGCCTTCAATTTCCGCAGCTCACTGGTGAACCAAGGGGAGGAGCGTGAGAAAGAGACTGTTTTTGTTTTGACAGGGGCGTGAAGATCCAGGAGACGGCTCAGGGTGTTATTGGTCAACTGATTCAGTGGCTGATGAGGGGGTTGCAGAGGAGAGGTGATGGAGGTCCAGGGCTATGGCGTCAGGGTTAATGTTTTTTAGATTCCTGAAATGGATTTGGCGTTTGGGCTTGTTGTGGGGGAGGGGAGTGGGAGCTCCATTGAGATGACCCTGTGGTCCGACACACCCATGTCATACACCTGTAGGTTGCTGATCAGGGCAGAGTCACTGATGACAAGGTCCAATGTCCAATTTTTGCTGTGCCCCCCCCCCCCCCCTGATAACTATACTCCCCTACTTCTGAAGCTTTACCACTTGATCTTTTTTACTTATTTTTTTTACCTTTTGTTTTATTGCTTTTGTTTTCTGTCTTATGCTTATGATTTTCTGTACGTACACTGTTTTGTTTGTAGGTCTGAGTTGTAGTCTGTTGTTGTAGTCTGTTGTTGTTGTAGTCTGTTGTCTAAATGTAAAGCGGAAAATTGCAAAAATAAATGATTGGGGAAAAAAAGAAAAGAGTTTATGACGACGTGTCTCGTTGTGACACATTGTGAGCTTTGGGGCTAATGTTCCTCCCAGAATATCGATGCTGGAATTCAAGTGGTTAAAAGTTCAAGTCCTGCCAATGCTTGGATAAGAGCAGTGGTGGAAAAAGTACTCAAATGTTTTTACTTAAGTAACAGTATCAATACTGCAATGTAGAAGTACTCTGTTATGAATAAAACTCCGGAATTAAACATTTGCTTGAGTAAAAGTACACATTTATTGGTATCAAAATGTCCTTAAAGTACCAAAAGTAAAAGTATTAAGATGTTTGAAAATAGCAGATCTACAAGCTCACAACGTTGTGAGCTTGTAGATCGTCTATTTTCAAATAGCCAAGGTATAAAATAAGGCTAAAGTGGTAAATGTATGTTTTATAATGTAATCATTTATACCTGCAAAGTAACTAGTAACTAAAGTTTTCAAATAATTGTAGTGGAGTAAAAGTACAATAATTCCTTTTGAGATGTAGTGGAGTAGAAGTACACGTACTGAAAACTGGAAATACTCCAGTAAAGTAAAAAAAATACAAAAAAAAGTACACTTGAGTAAATGTACTTAGTTACTTTACACCACTGGATAAGAGACAAGGCAACCTCTATACCAGGCGTGTCCAAACTTTTTTTCAAAGGGAGACATATTTGAAAATATTAAAATACCTTTGGGCCCACTGCATCTCCGGTCATACTGAATACCTTTAAACCATAACAAAGTCACATACCTGTACAAATGCATTCATTACAAAAATGTAATATTGCACTACAGTGCAATAATAACTGGTTCAGAAACCCTTAACAATATCGATCGCCTTTTGTTGGCAGTCTAGCCAAATGTAAGCCACTCATCCGTGCTGTGAGCAAAACAAAAACTAATTCAGCCTTTTCAAACGCATGCACTGCATTGCTATTACATTTACACTCCAATAAATAGTCTTTTGTCCAAATGGCAGTTACATGTAACCGGGTGTTAAAAGGTCTCTACAAAATAAAAATAAATAAAAATAAATAAAAATAAATAAAAATAAATAAAAATAAATAAAAATAAATAAAAATAAATAAATAAAAATAAAATAAAATAAAATAAAATAAAATAAAATAAAATAAAATAAAATAAAATAAAATAAAATAAAATAAAATTCTACAGTGAAATCTGTCCAGGTTATCTGTGCAGGTAGACCACATGAATTTTTTTCTTTAAATATAAAAAAAAATCTCCTTTTTGGCATCTGCCATTTGAATTAACTTGATTGATTGACATCGAGAAAGGCCTGTCAGCTCACTTCACGGCTTCTATAGTAGGGAAAACGACAATGCAATGCTTTGTTTTCAAGAGTGTTACATGCAAACGTTGTAGCATTATTACATTACATTAATATATACCCCCCCCCCCTCTATTTCACATTCCAAGTCCGTTTGTCTTTTTCTGGTTGGTAGATCTTGTTGAGCTGGTCATTTTAAAAGTAGTTCTCAAGTAGGGCACCCCTGCCATATACAATACATTTTAGGAAGGACAATCTGTCCTCGTCTCACAATTGCCCCCCTGGCCATACTTTGGACATGTCTGCTCTATCCCCCTTTATCTGGACCTGAGCATTCAGACTGTCATATCAAATATGATATCTCCGCTGTGCTGTCCGGCAGAAACCAGCTAACTCCAAAATATTCATTTTTCAGGAAATGAAAAAGAAGTGGAGTTAGGAGGTTTTGTTCATCATTGATAAGAACAGCTGAATGGACCTCCAAGCTCACAATGAGGTTGGAGGTCAAAAGATGGTGGAGCCTGGAGTCAGCAAAAGCAGAAAGTTTGAGGATCCAATGGAGTTAGCTGGTTTTGTCAGAAGCACTTTTTAATGCTTTTCATTGGTTCAATATTTTACCAACACACAGACGTAAAGGGTGTTCAATGGCCCTGATTTATGGAAAAAAAATGCAAAAGCGTCAAAATGGAGTTAGCTGGTTTCTGCCGGACAGCAACGATATGTTTTACTTTTATACTTAAGAACACTGTTTCATTTGGTTCCATTTGTGCACTCATAGTTATAGTTAGATATAACTGGGGGTCCTTGAAATTTAAAAAGTTTGAGAACCACTTCTTAAAACGTATTAAACACTGTTGGGTTTTCTAGGGAGTGGTGTAAAGTAACTGAGTACATTTACTCAAGTACTTTACTTTACTTTACTTGCGGTACTTTACTTTACTTGAGCATTTCCATTTGTTGATATGTCATACTTGTACTCCACTACATCTCAGAGGCAAATATTGTAATTTTTAACCACTACAATTATTTGAAAACGTTAGTTACTAGATTAAGATTATTATTACAAAATACATACATTAATCACATAAGCCTTATTTTATACTTTGTCTATTTGAACAATCCACAAGCTCACAACGCGCCACATCGCTACGTGTTGTGAGCTTGTGTAGTTCGGCTATATTCGAACAAGAAGTTTGACTTATTTGAACTTTTACTTTGGTACTTCAACTATACTTTGATGCCAATATTATTCTTTTTTCACTTTTACTCAAGTCAAAGGTTGAATACGGGCATTTCGCTTGTAACAGAGCATTTCTACATTGATACTTTTACTTAAATACAAACTGAGTACGATCCAGCCCTGCTCAGAGGAGACCAAACCAAACCCTGCCATGTAGGCCAGTTCTGGCCGAAGGATTATGTAACACCTCACTGTTACCACGGAAACAAACCACAAAGGATGCCTTTGTCAAACTATCTGGGTTTTATTCAACTTCGATGTAATAAACAATAAACAACCAGGCTACAATAAACTCATTCTTCTGCAACTAGTTTTGGCCTGTCTAATTTAGTTTAATAGACAGCCTACATTTGTAGGATTTATTGCTTAGTTTTATTCTAAGGGTTCAATTGTGAGTGCTTCCTCAAACATTTTCATGTCAAGGTCCCCCACATTAATGCAGTGGTGG
Source organism: Gymnoscopelus braueri (assembly GCF_963280865.1). Classification (NCBI taxonomy): domain Eukaryota; kingdom Metazoa; phylum Chordata; class Actinopteri; order Myctophiformes; family Myctophidae; genus Gymnoscopelus; species Gymnoscopelus braueri. The sequence continues at coordinate 53,068,536 of NC_137613.1, forward strand.
GAAGTAACTAAGTACATTTGTACTGTACTTATGTACAATTTTGAGATATTTGTACTTTACTTGAGTATTTCCAATTTCCAGTACTTTTACTTCTACTCCACTACATCTCGGATCCAAATATTGTACTTTTACTCCGCTACAATTATTTGAAAGCTTTAGTTACTTTGTAGATTTTTATTATTATTACAAAACATACATTAACCACTTCAGCCCTATATACATTTAGGCCATTTGAAAATAGCCGATCTACAAGCTCACAATGCGTCGCGATGCGACGCATTGTGAGCTTGTAGATCTGCTATTTTCAAAATATTTGTACTTGTGAAATGGGACATTCTGCACAATGAGTACTTTTACTTTTGGTACTTTAAGTATATTTTGATGCCAATACTTTTGCACTTTTACAAGTAACATTTTGATTTCCGGACTTTTACTTGTATTTCTACACTGCAGTAGTGATACTTTTACTTAAGTAAAAGATGCGAGTACTTTTTCCACCACTGGTACCCAGGGACCACCATACAAGATTCGTGTTGTTAAAATGTAAATAAAAATAATAATAATAATAATGATGAATATGTTTTGCAAATAGCAGATCTACAAGTTCCCAGCGTGTTGCATCGCGACACGTTGCGAACTTGTAGATCTTCTATTCTCAAATAGCCAATGTAATTATACGTGTTGTGGTTAAACTGATTTTGATGCTTTATTAACTGACTTTGCTGAAACCCCCTCAAGGACCCCTGGGGGTCCCCCAGGGGTGCTGTCATTAGTGTTGTTGTATTTGAAAGGTCTATGAGTCAGCCAGTGGCCCTACTTGTAGCCTGCCTTGTGTAGAGGATATTACGCAATAGTTCTGACATGCAGCAGAGATGGAAAGTAACTAACTAGTCTACTTTTACTCAAGTACACAATCAGGTCAACTTTTAGGCACATTAAATGTGCCTAAAAGCGACACTATTAAAAGGAAAATACTCAAGTAAGTTTACTTGAGTATTTTCCTTTTAATAGTATCGTTTTTACTCTACTACAACTACAAGTATTTGACTGCTTTAGTTACTCGTTGCTTTGTAGATTTAAATTAAGAATTTCATATACAAATATTCTTTAATCCAGTGGTTCTTAATTTTTTTCATGTCGAGGACCCCCAAATTGATGCATAAATGCATAAATGGACAAAGTGGTTAGAATGATTTTAACGCTATATCAACTAATTTAGCTGGGGACCCCCTGGAACCCCACTTTGACAACCACACTGCTTTAAACCACTTACGCCCTATTATATGCTTTGGCTATTTTCAAAAAGATTTGACAGAATTTGAGTACTTTTACTTTGGCGCTGCAAGTATATGGTGATGCCAATACTTTTGTACTTTCACTCAAGTCAATATTTGAATACAGAACTTTGACTTGTAAAAGAGTACACAGGACTATAATCATTTTTACAATGTGGCATTGCTACTTTTACTCGAGTATTATTTGAATGGAATACATGGAACTGGTACTTGTAGTCAGGATATTGTGCAATATTGCCTGACATGCTACATTCCTGTCCAAACATCTTTACAAAAGGAATGTTCCACAGAACTTATACACACCCACCCACTCACACACACCACACACACACGCGCACGCACGCACACACACACACACACACACACACACACACACACACACACACACACACACACACACACTTCACATTCTAGCTGCATGCTGAGAACTCCCTGGAAGACCTCACACCCAAACGCAGGCAAAAAAAACCTCACTTACTTTTCCATTTCTTAAGAAGACCATTTGATTTTGTTTTTGAACCCATGGCCAAACTTCAAACTACTGGATTCTTAGTTTTCATTTATTTATTTATTTAATTATATATGTTTTATATTTCTTCTAGTTTTTGTCTTTTTCGTGCCTACTTACAGCATACATTCTTATTTTTCATTTTATTTTATTTATTCATTTTCTTAGTTTCTGTCTTGTTTTTCTTCGAGCCTATTCTTATTTTTCCATTTAATTATTATTACCCTATTATTATTATTATTATTATTATTATTATTATTATTATTATTATTATTATTATTATTATATATTTTTTGTATAGTTTGGTCTTGTGTTTCCAGTGGTGGAAAGTAACTAAGTACATTTACTCAAGTACTGTACCAATTTTCTATACTTTTACTTCTACTCCATACTTTTGTACTTTTACTCAAGTACATTTGGATTACCAGACTTTCACTTGTAACAGAGTATTTCTACACTGCAGTATTGATACTTTTACTTAAGTAAACAAATGTGAGTACTTTTTTCCACCACTGGATAGCTCTAATTTTCCGGGTTGAAAATGCCTCGTTTGCACTAAAACGACCAAAGTTTCCTTTTCTGTTAACATTTAAACAAACTTCTCTTCTATTTTCTATCTTCTACAAGCGATTTATGAACACAAAAATATATTCATGAATTAATAAAAAAAAACGCTCGAGCAAAAGAAGGCAACATTTAGCATGTTAAACTTATCAGAATAATAATGATAAATATAATAACACATCATTTCTTCCCCTTTTGACTGGGGGAAAAAAAGGCGTCCCCGCCTCCTTTTCTTGGTAATCTGTGTTTAAAAAAAAATCCGTACGCTTCCTCCGCCGTACGACGGCGGCGGTGGAGCCGATCTGCAAGCTCACAGCGCGTCGCGTTCGCGACGCGCTGTGAGCTTGCAGATCGGCTGTTTTCGGCGCGCGCCACACCGACGTACGTGCGAAGCGTCGCAGGCAGTTCTGACACTGGACACCTTGCAGCGTTGAAAGAAACCAGAGCCGCTGCCTGTAACTATCTGAAAAAAGTGTTTGAAAAACAGGCGAAACCTGTTAAAGTTATTTAATGACCTTGTCATATTTTATAAATATTTTATAAATATTTTTAAAATATTGTATTCATTAACCAAGCATTTGAACAAGAGTTTTCTTCTTTTTAAGTAGACATAAGGCGATTCCTGGGGGAGTTTATCACTCCATCTGCGAGAGATATTAAGACACAAGAAAACACAACTAAAGAGGATTACTTCATTTTAAAGGTAAACTGATCTTTTTTTTTTGTTGTTGTAATTTTGTGTGATTTGTAAAGTTTGTCTCATTTGTAATGACACAATGATTCAGGCATGCCTTTTAAAAATGTAATAATGATGATGATCAGTGGTGGAAAAAGTGCTCACATTTTTTACTTAAGTAAAAGTATCAATACTGCAAAAAAGAAATACTCTGTTACAAGTAAAAGTCCGGAATCCAAACTGTAGGCTATTGAGTAAAAGTACAAAGTGTTGGCATCAAAATGTACTTATAGTAGGCTACCAAAAGTAAAAGTACTCATTATGAGGAATGTCTGATTACATTTTTTTCAAATGTATAAAATCGTTTGAAAATAGCAGATCTACAAGCTCAATGTGAGCTTGTAGATTGTCTATTTTCAAATGGCTGAAGTGGTAATAATAATCAAAATATACAAAGTAACTAGTAACTAAAGTTTTCAAATAAATGTAGTGGAGTAAAAGTATTGGAAATGGGAAATACTCAAGGAAAGTACAAATACTTCACAATTGTACTTAAGTACAGTACTTAAGTAAATGTACTTAGTTACTTTCCACAACTGATGATGATGATGATGATGATTATTATTGTTGTTATTATTATTATTATTATTATTATTATTATTATTATTATTATTATTACCATTATTATTATTATTATTAGTAGTAGTAGTAGTAGTAGTATTAATATTATTATTATTATTATTATTATTATTATTATTAGTTGTAGTAGTAGTAGTAGTATTATTATTAGTATTATTGTTATTATTATTAATCAGGGAGAGTAGGCTTACAGTTAATATTTAGGCTCTCTTTGTCATTCACACATCAATGAAATAAATCTTCTCCCCCAAAAAGATGTATTTAAGATGGAAAGTAGCTTAGTACATTTACTCAAGTACTGTACAATTTTGAGGTACTTTTACTTTACTTGAGTTTTCCCATTTATCAATACTTTATACTTCTAGTTCTACTCCACAATATCTTTTAAATTTGTTTTACTCTACTACAATTATTTGACAACTTTAGTTACTACTACTAGTAACTTTGCGAATTTAGATTAGTATTACATGAACTACTTAATGGGTCTTCAACAGGGGGTCCGGGACTCCTAGTGGTCCTCAGAGTTACTACAGGGGGGTCTGCCAAATCTTTGTGTGATAGGATTTATCTATGAAGTCTATGAAAAAGTTTAATTTGCAACACAAATTTATACAGTATATGTAGTGTAGGGCATTGGTTCTCAAAGTGGGGTCCGGGGACCCGAGGGGTCCTTGATGGGGTTCCAGGGGGTCCCCAGCAAAATGTGTTAATATAGCATCACAATAATAAAAAAACACTTAAAACTTTTATACTTTGGCTTTGACAAAAATACAAGATCTACTAGCTCATAGTGCGGCACGAGTGCCGCGCTATGAGCTTGTAGATCTGCTATTTTTTGAGAAATTGTGATTCTTTTTGCAAATCTTTTAATATATTTATTTTTAAGTGAACATTTGTAACTCAAATCTTTGCTTCTGGGGGTCCCTGGAACAAAATATTTTGAGATGGGGGTCCGCGGCCAAATACATATAATTTTGGGGGTCCTTGACATGAAACAGTTTGAGAACCACTGATGTAGGGTCCCTGCTTCATCTCTCTCTCAGCTAAGGGGTCCTTGGGCTGGAAAACATTGAAGAAGTCTTAGGGCACGCTCCCACCAAAACATGGTCGGCTAGCGTTAAACGCAGGTTGTGCGCGGCCACAGTTTTTTGCAGCCAGCGGATTCTAAAAAAAGGGAGTGACGCGCCTGTCACTCACTTTCAGGATCCTCCCCGTAGCCCGCACCGCCTGATGCCTTGAGCACCATGGTGCTTCCTGAGTCTTGGGACGGTCCGCCTTCCACTCACCCGATTGGACAGAGGGGGAAAATCAGCTCCCGCCTCCAGCAGTTTTCTGCTTCAAATGGACAAGTCGTCTAGAGCAGATAAACGCAAGGTCTGCGCGACAGGCGGAAAGATCCGCTCTTGCGTGAATCCACGCATTTACATTGACAAAGCATTGGCAGATTCTGCCCCAGAGGTAAAATAAAAGTGCGGTGGGAGCGCGCCATTGCATTGGCAGAATCTGCCAATGCTTTGTCAATGTAAATGCGTGGATTCACGCAAGAGCAGATTTTTCCGCTTGTCGCGCAGACCTTGCGTTTATCTGCTCTCCGCGACTAAGCATAAAACTGCTGGAGGCAGGAGCCGATTTTCTCCCTCTGTCCAATCGGGTGAGTTGAAGGCGGACCGTCCCAAGATTCAGGAAGCACCATGGTGCTCAAGGCAGCAGGCGGTGCGGGCTACGGGGAGAGTCTTGAATGTGAGTGACAGGTGCGTCACAGCGTTTTTTTGAATCCGCTGGCTGCAAAAAATTGTGGCCACGCACAACCTGCGTTTAACAGCGGCCAGCCAACTCTTGGTGGGAGCGCGCCCTTAAAGGTATCATGACATTCATTTTCACTTTTTTTATTTTCAATGTTTTATTTGGGGTTTTATGACCTCAATTACACCCAAAAAAACTGAACTTAGAACATTCAGTGGATTTTCTGTGGTCTGGGGTTTTCTGAATAATTAGGCTGAAAAGTAATCTGAGCTTGGCCCTTCGACAGTGAGGTCACAGTCGATTAATCCCGCCCACTCTCCTCCTCGCCCCTCCCCTCCCCTATCCTTTCCTTTGGGGGGGGGCGGAGCAGAGGCGATGATTGACAGGCAAAATCCCTCACCAGCGACACCCGCAGGCAAAGATTTCTTTTTTCATTGCAGTTGAAAAGGCTTTAGAAATGTGAGAGAAAAACACCTGCCATGGATCACTGGAATGGAATTTTCACTTAAAACTTTTTGTACACTTTTGAAGGACCAGGACAAAGACTTTGAATGTGGTGTAAAAGTGAATGTCATTAAACCTTTAAGCCTTATTTCATATGTCAGCTATTTTCGAAAAAAAATCACACATTTTGAATTGTTTTAGTACTTTTACTTTGGTATTTAAAGTATACCTTATTTATACTTAAGTTAAAAAAAAATCTGAGTATTTCTTCCACCACTGTAAAAAGAAAAAAAGGAATAATGGTCAATCTTTCATTCTTTTCATTCATAAAGTCAAATCAGCAGTGAACTTGCCTGGTTCTATTCACAGGAACTAAACACATGATACCTTTTGTGATATTTATCATATAATAATAATTTATAATAATAATATATTATTATTACTTTCTCCAGTAATTTTATAAGGTACAGTTATTGATCCAATTAAGTTCTGGATACTCTTGATACCAGGTAATAAGTATCTTTGTTTAATATTAGGACTTTTTAAGAGGAGTAATAAGTAACTAATAACTTGTTTCTCTTCTTGAGTAACACTGTCCACCACAGCACAGGAGCTGTACTTATAATGAACCACTTTAGCCCTCTATCAGGGGTCTTCAACAGGGGGTCCGGGACCCCTGAGGGGTCTTCAGAGTTACTACAGCGGGGGCACCAAATATATGTGTGCTAGGACCACTTGAACCCTAGCTTCCCTATTATGGGGCGAACATTCGCCGAAAATAGCTGATTTACAAGCTCACAACTCACAATTGCGCTGCGACGCATTGTGAGCTTGTAGATCGGCTATTTTCGTTGAAGAGATTTGGTGCAGAGGGAAAAAAAGAGCAGGCCAAGTCCAGATCCAAAGGTCAAGTTTACTCAGTATTGAGGGTTTATGTGGTTAAATGTCTGAAAATAGACATTAACATGAATCCAACATATTTATAGAATAGAACAACAATAACAAAAACAAAAACATGAATTTACATAACACTTATAATGATAGTGAAATCTGATCTGTAAAATATATATGAAAAACTTAAATTTGCAAGACAATTTCATACAATATGTACAAAATTCATCTGCTTCATCTCTCTCTCTCTCCGCTAAGGGGTCCTTGGTCTGACAAACACTGAAGACCCATGCCCTGTATCATTCGTTGTACGACAAATTCCAGAAATAGCAGATATACAAGCTTGCAAAGCATCGAGGCATTATTTGTGGGTCTTGCAGATCCCCATGCCCATCAACAATAAAAGATTACCTGTGGATGTGTTATGTTTCCTGAGGACGGACCCTATAGGGACCAAAAGGTTGCTTCCACGACACGTACCGTACAAGTTGCCAGTGTGCGGGTAATCTTTTATCGTCTATGTTATATATCGTCTCTGTCTGTCTGAAATCTCATATGTCTTACTTTTCAGGATTAAAATAAAAAAATAGCAAAAGAAGCAGATCTGCTACTTTTGATGCTTTTGTGTGACACTTGTGTGTAGTATGATCAAGTTAAGTAGGGTCACTGTTAATTTACGAAAAAAGTTGGAATATGGAGATAAGAGGTGTCTGCCCGCAAAGCAACGATGTTTTTCTTTTGCCTACACACCTGCCTTTAACCCATTTAGACCTAGATTAGAACCCCTATTCATTGGTATACCTTTCAATCCGGGAACTCCTTTTTGTAACATTAGCTGTTGCTATATACTGTATATACATAGCAACATATTTATATCTTTTTTTTTGTGCAATTTTTTTTGAATTAAAATCTGTTTTTCAGAAAACCTTTAGCCAGGATTTAGAAGGTGTTTCTCAGGTCTAAATAAAGGTGTGCCAAAGTTTCTTTTACACAAGTCATGAATGACACAGGGACAAAAATAGAGACCGGGTGTCGTAACCTGCATTTGTGGTTTTTCCAGTTCCAACAATGAGTGACATTCTTTTGTTTTCTTTGATGTGAAAAGCAGTCCACTGGTCCCCAGGGGCCCCTTCTACTGGCCCCCCCCAGGCCCCCCTCCGCCAGCCAATTGGCCCCTGGCCTCAGCTAGGGGCCCCTCCTGCTCCCCATCATGGCCACTATCTTCATGGAGAGAATCGGCCGGCTTTTCATCAACGTCCAGCAGGTGAGCAGTGGTGTAAAGTAACTAAGTACATTTACTCAAGTACTGTTCCTTAAGTAAAAGTTTTAGGTATTTTTGACTTTACTGGAGTATTTCCAATTTTCAGTCCTTTTACTTGTACTCCACTACATCTCAGAGGCAAATATTGTACTTTTACTCCACTGCAATTATTTGAAAACTTTAGTTAGTTACTTTGCAGATATAAATTATTATATTATAAAACATACATTAACCACTCCAGCCCAATTTTATACCTAGGCTATTTGAAAATAGCCGATCTACAAGCTCACAACGCATCGCATCGCGGCACGTTGTGAGCTTGTAGATCGGCTATTTTCAAACAAGTACTTTTACTTTTGGAACTTTAACCTTTGCTCTAGAGTGTTTGTTCAGTAACAGGAGTCTCCATGTCTCTCCAGCTCTTTATTAAACTGATGTATTTTCAAGTCAGGATACCAATTTTATCCAATCAGGATAGAGAACTCAGGATACAGATAAACAAGTGAAATTGGAAGTAATGACACAAATACATGAGCAGACAAAATTGTAGCTGGATCACTATAAAAATTAAGCTGTTAAATGGGTACTATCTCCTGATTGGCTGACATTGTGTCACCTACCTGAAAATGTGTTTTCTGTTTGTTAAAGAGCTGGAGAGACATGGAGACTCCTGTTACTGAACATACAGTCTATAGCAACGCTTAATGTCAGAATATAGAGCTTTAACTTTTTCATAAAAAACTTTTTGTTTTAACCAACAAATATCACTTACCCTACCTTTAAGTACATTTTGATACCAATACTTTTGTACTTTTACTCAAGTAAATTTAGAATTCCAGACTTTCATTAGTAACAAAGTGCTTCTACATTGCATTATTGATACCTTTACTTAAGTAAAACATTTGAGTACTTTTTCCACTGCACTGCCAGGTGAGGCAGGTGCCCCGCATGCTGACCGAGGCGGTGCCCTCCTCCATGCCCGGCACGGTGCCGGACACCGAGGTGCCGCCGTTCTTCCGAGAGCGCTACGTCCGCGGCGGCTACCGCCCGCTCCACCAGGGGTGGCGCTACTACTTCCTGTCGCTCTTCCGGCGCCACAACGAGACCGTCAACATCTGGAGCCACCTGATCGGACTGATGGCCGTGGCCGTCAAGTTCTGCCACCTGGCGGAGACGGTGGACTTCTCGGACACCCACTCGTGGCCCCTGGCGATCCTCTTGGTGTCCTCGGGGGGCTACATGGCATGCAGCGTCACCGCCCACCTCCTGGCGGGCAAGTCGGAGCTGTGCCACTACATGTTCTTCTTCCTGGACTACGTGGGCGTGGCGCAGTACCAGGTATAACAAGAGCTGCTCAGTCCCGTGGTTTACTTCCGGTTGAGGAATAGATTCAAAATGATAAGGGGTATTTCACTTTAAGACACTTCTGTTTTTTTAAAGCAGTGGATCCCAAACCTTTTAGCTCGAGACACTAAAGAGAAGTTCGATGTGTCCCCGGGACCCAAACTAGTGAAAATAACATATCTTTTTGGTTTTTGTGTTTTTTTTATTTATGGAATTTCTTAGATTTTTCATTTATTTATTAAATTCTTTTGAAAAATATTGTATTTTTCTTTTTTTATGTATTTTTTTTTTTTTTAGATTTTAAAAGGTAGGGTAAGTGATATTTTTGGGTGTATATATATTGTTTTTGTTAAAAAGGTTAAAGTACTATATTCTGATAGTAATCATTAATTGCTACAGAGCGTTTGTTCGGTCACAGGGGTCTCTCCAGCTCTTTAGTAAACAGAATATAGTACATTTTCAGGTAGGTGACAAAATTTAAGCCAATCAGGAGAGAGCACTGAAAATGCATTTTCTGTTTAATGAAGAGCTGGAGAGACATGGGAGACTCCTTTTACTGAACAAACACTCTAGCAATGAGTACTATCAGAATATAGAGCTATTTAACACTGATTTTAACCAAAGTAAAGCACTTACCCTACCTTGAATTGAAAATCTTTTGAAATAATGATATATCGCATAGATGTTTTTAAATGTAGTAAACAAAAAGAAAAAAGAAAAGAAAAAGGAGGGATATTTACTTGCAACCCATAAAAAAGGGTCTGCAACCCATGGGTCCTGACCCACTGTTGTTTGTTTTAAAGGACTACGAGGGCTTTTGTGTGCAACCCCAGAGAGTTTTCAAGTTGCTCGATTTCAATATTCAGATATTTGATATGAATCTTTTTTAATCGGATAATAAATACATTCTGGTTGTGGTTCCCAGTACGGCAGTGCAGTGGTGCATTTCTACTACGCTGTGGAGGAGAGTTGGCACCGGCGCGTAGCAGGCTTCTTCATGCCCGCCGCTAGCGCCCTCTGCTGTCTGAGCTGTCTGGGCTGCTGCTACGGAAAATACCGGAACCACAGCCTGCCGGCATGGGTGCGCAAGGTGGGTGTCTCCAAGTACTTTTACTCAAGTACTGTTACTCATACTCTCAAGTTCGACATTAACCACTTAAACCCCAGCATCCTTATCGTGGGGAAAGCTTTAGCAGAGAAATAGCAGATAGAGAAGCACACATAGCCGAGCTTGTCGATCGGCTATTTTCAGCTAAAGCTTTCCCCACGACAACAGACAACACACTAGTATGGAGCCCTGAGGGACTTTACTAACTGGAGAACCAAGTCTGACAAGACGTTTGATGTCACAACATTTTTATGTGAGATCAGGTTACCTGTCATTGTTAAGGGTGACCCGGCACCGCCAGAGCTACGTGACATGGTCCAATATCAATTTAGGGCACAGAGTAAGAAGTGCATCACTGAGGTACTGTACTATGGTGAAGATGGTTACTGATGTATGATTTGTTCAAGCTACAGATGAGTAGTGATGTCGATAAGGAGGATACTTTGGAGGATGAGGTAGACCAGGATGTGGGTAAGATAATTGTGTGCATGCCAATCAGGAGGGCGAGGGCAGGGAGGATGTGGTGGGTGGACTTTCTGATCCTGATTATGAGTTGGAGCTTACAGATATTGAATGTAGTCGCAAAAGAAAAAAAATGTCATCTTATTTTATATGTTTACACTCATGTTATTATGAATACCAGTTCCTGTGACATGTTAATGACATGTTTCACAAAAATAAATCATGACTAAAGTGAACCATTAATGGAATATTAATGGGATATGGAATTTCAATATACATTTCCTTAGAATCTATGTATATAAACATGGTTTTAAATCTTTAGGTTACTAACGAACGGGGGCACTGTGGCGCAGTCGGTAGCGCTGACGCCTCACAGCTAGAAGGTCCTGGGTCCGATTCCCGCCGGGGACGCTGTAGGCGCTGGGGTTGTGTTTTCTCCTCCGCGTCATCAGCACCCATACCCTAGGTGGGGTTGGCGAAAGGGCCTACTCTGTGTGGAGTTTGCATGTTCTCCCTGTGTCTCCTAGGGTAGTTAATACCCTCACAAAAACATGTAGTAATCCTGGTCACTATACCGCCTCCCCCTGGCCAGCCGGGGCGCCTGATGGAGGGGAAGGGAACGGATTGGAATAACGTGTTCCTTCCACGCGCTACGTCCAACCGGGGAAACTCCTCCCTGTCAGGTGACAAGAAGGTCAGTTGGCTCTCATGCATTGAAGGAGGCATGAGCTCGGCCCTGGACTCCCTGGGCTGGTGGGGGGGGTGTAGCGCCCAGGATCACTTAGAAAATTGGCACCGGGTGAAAAAAGGGTGGGATTAAAAGAAAAAAAATAATAATAAGAGAGAACCATCAGTTTGAAGTAGAATGCTTCATTCGGATTTTGAAAACTGTGTTTTGGCATGTTGTTATAAATGGAGTGATAACACACAGAAAGCTACCACTGATGCAAGGCAAGGCTATCATATATTTCCTAGCACTAGGGGTGTATACCTTCCAGAAAATCATTATGAGAATTATTCCCCCCAGATGATACCGATGACCCCAAATTTGGGGCCCTGGTTCGCGGACTAATACGTTGTTGATCGGAGTTCCTCAGGGCTCTATATACAAGTGTCTTCTTTTCTGTTTTCGCTCTGCATTAAATATCTTCGCAGAAAGTAGCCGATCTGCAAGCTCACAAGGCGTCGCTGCTATTTTCCTGCGAAAACGTTTCCCCACAATACGGATGCTGAATCTGTGTCTCAGAGGAGGGCTGTGGACAGTTCATAAACCTGCCTACCAGTGACATCATCGATGGGGAATCCAAGCTAATAGAAACTACAGGCTTTCTATTCCTGGAACGTTAGCATGCTATAATACGAGCTATTGTGTAAATCAATCAATCAATCAATATATCTTTTTTGAAATGACCAAACCTGCCTACCGATGATGTCACTGGTAGGCGGGTTTCTGAACTGTCCACAGCCCTCCTCTGAGACACAGAATGTAACCATATTATAATGAGCATTAGTGAGGACGAATAATATGAAGATAGGTTGAGAATGGGTGAAGTGCTCCTTTAGGTCCTATTTTACACTTACAGTACGTTTTAACAGCGGGCGACTCTCGGGCGATCGCCGGCGACATCGTCCAAAATATAAAGAAAGTCTATGAGAGCCGGCGACTACTGGCGATAGGGCGAAGTGGGCGGGGGGGCGATGAAAAGATGGATTTTCTTTATCTTTTGGACGATGTCGCCCGGGATCGCCCGAGAGTCGCCCGCTGTTAAAACGTACTGTTAGGCTATTCAAACATAGCCAGTCTACAAGCTCACAACAACGTGTCGTATGGCGAAAGTTTTAATTGTTTTTGCCTACGGCAAGTATATTTTCATGCAAATACTTTTGTTGTTTTACTCAAATGTTGAATACAAGCCTTTAACTTGTAACAGAGTATTTATACATTGTGCTATTGCTACTTTTACTTAAAGGACCACTTCACACATCTTCATACTGTATAATTGGTCATCACTGATGCTTATTAAAAGATGGTACCATTGTTGTTTGTTGTCTATTAGGTCTGTGTCTCAGAGGAGGGCTGTGGACAGTTCAGAAACCTGCCTACCAGTGACATCATCGGTAGGCAGGTTTGGTCATTTCAAACAAGATTTCAAACTTTTTTATTTTATTTATTTTTGTATTAACACATTCCATGCCAGAGTTTAATCTCATAATGTACTCACCAGTGCCAGCGTTTTATTGTTGTTTTTTTGTTTTTTTCATGTCGCCACAGACCTCGCTAAATAAGTTAAAAGTGCGCGTTCATTTGGTTCTAAACACACAGCGGATCTGTGAGAAACGGCCAGCGAAAACAGTTTCCAAATCCGTGCCGCCATCTTGAAGATACAGCAGATCAACGTTAAACAGTGATCAGCGAGGAGAAAAACAACAACCGAGAAAATCGAGTTTTAAACAGGATCCCAGACAGGAAGCGGATACGATCGAAAAAACCGGAACCCGAATAATTCTGTTTCCGACCGGAAACCGGAAACGGAAATGGATCAAAAAAAATCGGAAAGTGCACCTGGGGCAATTTCAATGGGAATCGGCGGTTCGCGTAGATCTACGCGACTGGCACGCTGCGGCTTTAAATAGGTTCGCGTAGATCTACGCGACTGGCATTCAATGTGTTAAAGGACAATGGATCCTATTTCAGCATGCTAACTTTCCGGGAAGAGAAAGGCTGTAGTTTCTATTAGCTTGGAATCCCAATTGATGATGTCACTGGTAGGTATGTTTCTGTCCATAGCCCACCAATGAGACACAGAGTGAAATGGTGACATCTTATACTGAGCATTAGACGAGTGAGGACCAATTATATGAAGATAGGTTGAAAATGGGTGAAAACATAAAACAAAATCTACCTACTCTCTTCCACCACTAGGTGGGGCAGGTGGTTCCGTCTGCATTGGCGTACGCATGGGACACCAGCCCCGTGTTCCAACGACTCGCAAACTCCTGGAACCACGGCCACCACGAACAAGACCCCGCCCTCCTTTTCCACTTCGGACAAATTAGTTTTTTTCTGCTGTGTGGGTTTTTCTTCACCAGCCCGCTGCCGGAGCGCTGCTTCCCAGGTCGCTGCGATTTCATAGGTCAGTCAGCGGTGGACAGTAAACTAAGTACATTTACTTGAGTACTGTAGGCTACCTAAGTAAATGTTTTACAGTATTTGTTTTCTTGGCTTTCACTCTGCTATATATAGAAATAGAAATATTGTACTTTTGACTCCACTTCATGTGTAGGAAGGGAAAAAGTACATTTTGAATTAACCACTTAGGGCACGGTCACACCGCAGCCTAAGCCCTAAGCATAAATCCGCAAATGGCAACAAACCGCTCCGTTACCCTTGAAAAGCATTGTCAGAATCCGCCATCATAGACATAATTAAAGCTCGGTGTGAACCCTTAGGGCGCGGTCCCACCGCAATTTTGTTTTACCTATGGGGCGGAATCTGCCAATGCTTTTTCAATGAGAATCGTGTGGATTGATGGTGTTGCGCATCTTTCCGCTTTTCCCCCTCTGTCCAATCGGGTGAGTCGAAGGCGGACCGTCCCAAGCCTCGGGAGGTGACATGGTGCTTACGATAGAGCAACTGGTTGTAGCTGTTGCTTTGGAGGGTCCTGATAGTGAGTGACAGGTGCGTCACTGGTCATTGGGACAGAATGCTCTGTAAGCTACATCGTTTTTTAGAATGCGCTGGCTGCAAAAAAACTATCGGCTGCGCACAACCTGAGTTTAACAGCGGGCAACCATATTCTGGTGGGACCGCGCCCTTAAGCCCTATTTTGTAAGTTTATAGATCTGCTATATCCACTATGTCTTATTGTTTTTTATGTTTTGTTTTTTACAATTTTGGAAAATTTCTGAATTGTCTTTTTTAATTTTTTTGAAATGTTATAAAAAAACATTTGAATACTTGAGTGCTTCTGGTTGTGGTCACACCGAACTGGAATTTTACCTATATGCGGGTCAATTCTGCCAATGCTTTTCAATGGGAACGGAGCGGTTTGTTGCCACTTGTGGATTTCTGAAAAAGGACACTCAGTTCCCATTGAAAAGCATTAGCAGAATCGGCCCTCGTAGGTAGAATTTAAGTTCGGTGTGACCACACCCTAAGGGCGCGCTCCCAACGCACTTTTATTTTACCTCTGGGTCGGAATCTGCCAATGCTTTGTGAATGCAAATGCGTGGATTCATGGTCTTGTGGATTTTTTCCAAGAATCCACGCATTTGCATTGACAAAGGATTGGCAGATTCCGCCCAAGAGGTAAAATAAAAGTGCGGTAGGACCGTGCCCTTACTTGAAAATACTTTTTATTTTAAAATACTTGAGTATTTAAAAAAATAAATAAGGCTATTTACTATTTGAGTATAATATACACTTTTTTATCCACGGCTGTAGGTCAGGGTCACCAGTTGTTCCACGTCCTGCTGGTCCTGTGTACCATGTGTCAGATCCACGCCTCGTACCTGGACTACGCCGGACGCCGGGCGCTCTACACCCGTCTCCACGCCCACGGCCAGGCGGCCATCTTTGTCGGTTTGTACGCCGCCACGGTGGTGGCGTGCGCGCTCATCGCGACCTTCATGATCGGCAAGGTCAAACGAGTACTGGGCGACAAGGTCAAAACCAAGTGAAAGGATTGGAAGACTGTCCGGTACGAGCTCACTGTTGCTCAATGTGGGGTTTGAGGACCACCAGGGGTCCAAATGGACCCGTACAGGTCTCTGAAAGTGTACAAATGGAACCAAGCGGACCATTACGGGTCTGTTTGGTTCCATTTGTACACTCTCAGAGTCAGAGGGTACGGGATATTCATTGGTTAAAACAAAAAATATTCTTTTGTAAAAAGGTTAAAGCTCTATTCAGATCGTTTATAGAGTGTTTGTTCAGTAACAGTTTCTCCCTGTCTCTTCAGCTCTTTAATAAACAGAAAATACATTTTCAGGTGGGTTGCCAATTTCAGCCAATCAGTCGAAAGTACCCATTTATGAACTTTTTATCTTGTATCCTTAATGAGTTCCCTCTCCTGATTCGATACAATTAGTATCCCGACCTGAAAATGCATTTTCTGTTTACTAAAGAACTGGAGAGACTGGTAGACCCCTGTTACTGAACAAACACTCTATAGCAATGATGCTCAAAATATAGAGAAAGTTAACATTTATTTGAACAAAAGTAAATCACTTACTGCACCTTAAAAAAAACACGGAGGATTTTACAGTGTAGGTTGGGTTCCGGGAGATACTAAATGGTGTCAAGTGGGGGTCCGTTGACAAAATGCATATCAAAATGGGGGTCCTTGTAACGAAAAAGTTTGAGAGTCACTGAACTAGCGTATTAATGTTATTGTGATATGGATACATACACTGCCATGCCTGTAACTTAAAGTTAATTTTGTTTATTTCTATTTTGTATTAAGTCTGTAGCTTTCAAAGTTGGACTAGCTTTTCTCACTACAGATGTTTATGAACTCAGAATCTCATTGTTGAGATTTGCACCTTTCACCTAAATTATATTTTTCTATAATGGCAAATGCCAGTTGAATAGAGGGCTAATGTATTTATCTATAATAATATAGAATGTCTGTATGTTTTTTAATAACTGGTTTTAATGTGGGAGTTTCGTACACTGACCAATAGCAAAAGTGGTTAAGCCCTATTTAAAAAATTTGTCTTCATATTATTTTATTTTTTTATAGCTAATATGCATTGCGAGCTTGTAGATCAAATATGTTTTCAATTCTTTTGAAGATTTCAAAGATGACAAATAGTGAACTCGACTGAAAACGTGCTCTCAAATTTAAGGAGGGCATATGAAAATAGATATCTATCTGCTACGTCATTGCCTGTCTATCTGCTACAACATTACATGTCTATCTGCAACAGCATTACCTGTCTATCTGCTACAAGATGTCTTTCTGCTTCTAATTACCTCCTTCTAATGAATGTTAGACTCATTGAAAACCAGTGGTGGAAAGTAACTAAGCACATTTACTTAAGTACTCTACTTGAGTACAATTCTGAGGTATTTGTACTTTACTTGAGTATTTCCAATTTCCATTACTTTTACTTCTACTCCACTAGGAAGTAACAATTTAAAACAAACCTGGATGAATTAATTAAATACATGAATTAAATGAATGAATGAATGAATACGTTAACCAGCGGAACCCTAGATTCTGGAGGCAGATAAGCTCACAACACGATGCGTTGTGGGCTATTTTAATGGTACTTGGTACTTTAAAGGGATAGTTCACCCCCAAAATGACTTTTTTTCTATCGATTAGTCACCCCATGGAGACTTGAATTCATGCGACAAAAACAAAAAAATATCCATGAATTCAAGTCTCCATGGGGTGACTAATCAAAGTCTTTTTTTGGGGTGAACTATAAGTATATTTTGAAGCCAATTATTATGTACTGTTACTCAAGCAATAGTTTTGAATACAGGATGTTTAGTTAGTTGGCATCGCTACTTTTACTTATAGGTAAAAAAAAGAGTACATCTTCCACCTCTGCTTTGTCCAGCTGTTTGGAGTTTTGTGTGTGTGTGTGTGTGTGTGTGTGTGTGTGTGTGTGTGTGTGCGTGTGTGTGTGTGTGTGTGTGTGTGTGTGTGTGTGTGTGTGTGTGTGTGTGTGTTGGACTCTGACGCAAGCGACACCCAACACTGACTCTGATTGGCTCTCACTCACTCCCAGGTCGCCATGGTGATCCCTAAGTAAACACCCGCTCTGCCAGTAGGTTTGAACAAGTTTGAGGAGAAATGTAGGCCTACTACATAAATACATATGTATGGACACACCAGTGGTGGAAAAAGTACTCAAATGTTTTACTTAAGTAAAAGTATCAATACTGCAATGTAGAAGTACTCTGTTACAAGTAAAAGTCAGGAATTCTAAATTTACTTGAGTAAAAGTACAAAAGTATTGGTATCAAAACGTACTTAAATACTTAAAGTACAAAATATATATATATATATATTATATATTATTATATATATATATATATATATATATATATATATATATATATATATATATATTTTTTAATGCTATTCTTTACCTTCCACAAATACAGTTATTCAAAACCGTGTTGTTTGACATGTAAGCCTTCCGTCCAAATATGTATTTTAATGTTTACAAGTAGTAGTACCGAAGCAATGTGGACAATCTGGAAATGCTTGTATTGATATGTAGGCCTATTATATTTGAAATGTTATGAGGCATATTGTCAAAAGTAATAAATATAGGTTATATTTGAAAAAGACTACAGTAAGCAATAAAGGAGGTTGTTTATGCAATCAACACCAACATTACTATTCTTTATTTTTTTAATCACAGCACTCTGCTAATATACATAATACATCCTGTCTGAAGGCACAGCGCTGGTGGAAAGTAACTAACAGTTGACAGTTACTCAAGTACTGTAGTGCAATTTTGAGTTAATGTTAGTAGGCTATACTTGAGTGTTAACGTTGTATTGCCTACTTTATACTTCTACACTATATCTCAGAGTGAGATTGTAGATTTGACATTTTGAAAAAAATGGGTGAAAAAAAGGCTACTGTAAGTATATTTCCAGGCCAATACTTCTGTACTTTTACTCAAGTAAAATGACCACTGGAATCATGGCTGGATGTTAGAATAAGCTGATCACATTTTCCATTTTTGCCATTGCAACCACAATGCATCCAAAGTGAAGTTTGGTCCGGTAGCCTACTGCCCTCAAGTGGACATTAAGTGAACTTCATTGTGTACACTCAAGCAGAGATAGACAAAGCTCATAAGAAACTGATTCTATAAGCAGATATATGAAGCACTGGTGGACAAAGTACTTAACGTCAGTACTTGAGTCAAAGTATAGATACTTGGATACAACAAGTGGAAGTTACTGTGTCAAAAAATGCTAAATTCAGAAGTAGAAATTAAAAAGCTTTTTTTAATTATCATTATTATTATTATTATTATTATTATTATTATTATTATTATTATTATTATTATTATTATTATTGTTATTATTATTATCAATGCATTTCTGCACTTAATATGAGGATAAATATATAAATATAAAATAATAATACAAATAATAATAATGTTTTCCCCCAAAGAATAATGCGAATAGCAGATCTAAGCGCAATATGAGCTTGTAGATATTTTGAAATGCTATATAGTGCTATATTTGTCTTTGAAATGTAGTGGAGTGAAAGTCACAAGCTTAAAACTAATGAATGAATGAATGAATGAATGAATGAATGAATGAATGAATAAATAAATAAAGTACAGATACAAAATATATCGTTGCTGTCCGGCAGAAACCAGCTAACTCCATTTTGACGCTTTTGCATTTTTTCCCATAAATCAGGGCCATTGAACAGGGCCATCTGTGTGTTGATAAAAATAAATATTGAACCAAAGAAAAGCATTAAAAAGCGCTTCTGACAAAACCAGCAAACTCCATTGGATTCTCAAACGTTCTGCTAAAGGTTTTGCTGACTCCAGGCTCCACCCCCTTTTGACCTCCAACCTCATTGTGAGCTTGGAGGTCCATTCATCTGTTCTTATCAATGATGAACAAAACCTCCTAACTCCACTTTTTTTCATTTCCTGAAAAATGAACATTGTGGAGTTAGCTGGTTTCTGCCGGACAGCAGAGATATATATTTAAGTACAGTACTCAAGTAAATGTATTACTAACATTACTGTCCACTGCATGAAGTGAGCAGGCATTGTGTTCAGACTGCTAGAGCATTGGTTCTCTCACCTTTTCAGGTCGCGCTACCCCCCAAAATAATCATATTTGAACTGGGGACCCCCCAGACAACCTGACAAGCACTTGGTATTGTAGGAGTTGAGGCATTACATGTTGTTTGACTCGGTTCCACAGCTAAACATTGTGAAAATAGCCGATCTACAAGTTGCGAGGCGTTGTGAGCTGGTAGATCTGCTATTTTCACAATGTTTGCCTCATATATTAGCCTATTTGACAATTTGGCCAATGTTTGACCAGTTTTTATAGTATAGTTTGTTGAATACTTTTGATGTAGTAGGCCTAATGGACTTTTTGTTTTATTACTTTTTTCTTTTTTTTTCATTAAAAAGGTCTTAAAAGTTTTTAAATTGTCACTTCACTGTCATCTGGGGACCTCCCCCCCCCCCCCAAATCATGTGGGGACCCCCCTGGGGGTCCCGGCCCACAGGTTGAGAACCGCTGTGCTAGAGTATTCACAGTGGGTCATGCGCCTCACGGCTCAGTTCCTCAGTGAAAAATAAAAGCTGATTCAGCACAATAATATTGGACGCCGTCCCACATTCTCTGCTTCCTGCAGAGAAACAATGGGGCCGTTTCCCCCTCCACAATAAAGGTCACGCGCAATGAATCTATTGAACCATTGAAAAGTATTAAAGGGATAGTTCACCCCCAAAATGACTTTTTTTAATTATTGATTAGTCACCCCATGGAGACTTGAATTCATGGATTTTCTTTTCTTTTTTTGTCGCATTCCTAAGTCAATAATTCTGATGACCGGCAGCAGTTCCGGTAGGAGACACAAAGAGTCTCCTTTGTGTCTCCTACCGGAACCGCTGCCTACAGGTCCGCTGGTCATCAAATTTTTAGCTTAGGAATGCGACAAAAACATATGCATTCAAGTCTCCATGGGGTGTCTAATCAATAAAAAAAAAGTAATATTTTGAGTGAACTATATAACAAGAGCTTGTTGTGACTAAATAATAACTATATTGGATCCATTGGAACACATAGGTTCTCTTTTGTATATACATTTCCTAAAAAGTAACAGTTTTGGACATAAGAGATATCCGACCGACAGCGAGTCAGCGACTATAATGACATATAGCCTATACATGCAGAGTCATAGAGGTAACAGGTAGGGTGGGCACCAAAACATTCTCGGCACTATAGGGGAAACCATGCATGGGCACCTTGGAAGAGTGGGCACCAGGGAAATCTGGGCACCAAAACAGAGTGGGCACCAGGCGTCGGAGGAGGAGTGGGCACCAGGGAAATCTGGGCACCAAAACACAGTGGGCACCTGGCGTCTGAAGAGTGGGCACCAGGGAAATCTGGGCACCAAAACAGAGTGGGCACCAGGCGTCGGAGGAGTGGGCACCATGGAAATCTGGGCACCAAAACAGAGTGGGCACCAGGCCCCGGAAGATTGGCCACTAGAGGAAATCCAGTCACCAAACGGGAATTCTAGTTTTACTGAGGTTAGGGTTAGGATTAAGGTTTGGTTTAGGCATGGTTTTACTGGTTTGGACATTAGACATTTTACTAAAAAGGTGCCCAGTCTTCCGAGCCCTGGTGCCCACTCTTCTCCAGCGCCCAGTCTTCCCAAAAAATGCTGCCCAGATTTCCCTAGTGCCCACCCTTCCTGTATTTGTGATAGATCAGAATGGATTTCTCCAGGCTACAGGTATATATCACACTGTATACTGTATACTGGAGTAGCTACGTTTATTTGTCTATAAGGCCAAGGGGTGAAACAATAAGGGCCGACTGTTTTTTTTTCTTGCCTTTTTGGGGTCCTTTACCTTCTCGACATTGGTTCTCAATGTGGGCAGGGGCCCACAGGTTGAGGATATTGCAAATGGGCCCCCAAATATTTGGCAAAACACATTATGATTATAAAAAAGATAATGTAAAAAAATTGACAGTATTCTTTATTTAAAAAAGGTTTTCATTGTGATGCAATAAATAGGAACTTAATGTCAGTTCCATTGATCCAAGCTGGATAACACAATCGATTGATTGATCATTAAAATCAGTGGTGGAATAAGTACTACTTTTTTTTTACTTAAGTAAAAGTATCAATACTGCAATGCAGAAATACTCTGTTACATGTAAAAGTCAGGAATTAAAAATTTACTGGAGTAAAAGTATTGGTGTCAAAATGGACTTAAAGTACCAAAAGTAGAAAGTACTCATTATGCAGAATGTCCTGCTTGAAAATAGCAGATCTACAAGCTCACAATGTGTCACATCACAACGCATTGTGAGCTCGTAGATCGGCTATTTTCAAGTAGACGAAATGTATACAGAGCTGAAATGGTTAATGTATGTTTTGTAGTAATAATCAAAATCTACAAAGTAACTAGTGATTAAAGTTTTCAAACGATTGTAGTGGAGTAAAAGTATAACATTTGCCTCTGAGATGTAGTGAAGTAAAAGCAGTGAAAATTGGAAATACTCCAGTAAAGTAAAAAAACACCTCAAAATTGTACTTAAGTACAGTACTTGAGTAAATGTACTTTGTTACTTTACACCGCTGATTAAAATGGAGGAGGAGGCATTAAAATGGAGGAGGAGGGCCCTGATCCAGAAAAGGTTGTTCACAGCACAGTTCACTCAAATATAACATTCCACATAATAACGGCAGGACATTATGGGAACATATGGATTTATCATGCTGCATGATGAGATTACATGAATAGGCTACTTAATACATAATATATCATCTCATTCTAATGGATCATATCTAATTTTTGGTCATATGGAGAAGAAAGGTCAAGCGCTAGATTTAACCCATGACACAATGGTGGAATGTAAATGGAATAACCTCAATGTACTTTTACTTTACTTGAGTATTTCAGGTTTTTTTATATTTTATACTTCTACTCCACTACATTTCAGAGGCAAAATATTGTACTTGTTACTCCACTACAATGATTTGACAGCTTTACTACTTAGCAGATTTATATTATTACTACAAAACATACTTTAAGTGATGAATGAATGATGATGGGACGGTGACCCAACAAGGGTCCGTGCGCCCTATGTTTAGTGACCACGTTGCATAATGTGTCTTTAAATTTAATTGGGAATCAAAATACAACTTCCATCCTTACAACATGGCATTATTCGTGAATTACTCAACCGTCAAGCACCAGTTCAAAAATAGTATGAAAATAGCAGATCTGCAACCTCACAACACCTCACATTGCGACACATTTTCTGGGGAAAGAATACAAGATGGATTTTTTATTTCTATTTATGGACATTTCTAAAAAATATATTTGTATTATTTTTCTTTCTTTCTTCCTTTCTGAGGAAAAGAAAATCGTAGAAAGTAAGTATGTAAGTGTATGAATGAATGGATGGATGAATGAATGAATGAATGGATGAATAAATGCACACATACATAAAGTTAGCTCCATAAAGAACCTCTCACTCCGCTATACAGCTCCGAGATGAGGTTCTATGTCGTTCTTAAACAGAATCGGGTGAACGTCCACCAAGGCTCCGCTGTTTACCCTTTTGTATACATCGTATCCCAAAACTAATGGTAGATTCCAAACCACACGGATGTTTAAGGTTTGGTTCGGAGCATAATATTTTAGGTCCGGAGCGAAACTACCCGTTTAAATCGCTTATTTAGTCAGCCTGTGGGTCCGTGTATTTCCTGGCAGTTGGATTTTCTTTTGGTAACCACAAACAGAAATCCGCCCATTGCGCTCGTTTTTCATTTTTCATTTTTCATTTAGGGTCGCGTCGGTTATTTCGCTCCCGTTCGCTCCCGTGTTTCATTTTTCATTCTTCATTTTAAAACAAGTTACGTTCGTTTCGCTCCCGTCTTTCATTTTTCATTCTTCAATAAAAAATAAAAAATGAAACGTAAGAAAACAGGGTTTTGCTTTTTCATTCTTTCATTTCTCGATCTTAATCAAAGATACTGTAAAGACAAGACCAGAAGCGGAAGTAGATTTAGTACTTAAAAATAAAAGTGATATATATATATATTAAATATAATTTTATACCGTAGGCTACATGATTATAACATTACTATGGCTACATCAATGTTAGACAGATGGACATATATATAGATAGATAGATAGATAGATAGATAGATAGATAGATAGATAGATAGATAATATAAATATATTATAGGCCTACTGTAGGCTACACGGTTATAACATAAACATAATTATGATAGGCTATATTATTATATTAGGCTATTAACATTATGCAAGCTAATTATATTTACCATGGTTACGTCAATAAGAAGACAGACAGATCTATATCTGTCTGTCTGTCTGTCTGTCTGTCTGTCTGTCTGTCTGTCTGTCTGACGGACGGACGGACGGACGGACGGGCAGATATGCCTACGTGATTCTCTTCTTTTCATTTAGACATGCGTTTTTTCATCCAAAATGTGTGTTATATTTATATTATTTAGTTGCAGCATGATTAATTAATAGCCACTCATTGTCATCAAGTGTTTCAGAATCGGTATAAACAAAACGTGAATACTATCAATACAAAAGATACAATGCAACTTTGGACTGGTACATCAGAGCTTATCAATATTCGGTGTCTGTCTGTCTGGATGGACAGACGGACGGACTTACGGACAGATTGATAAGTAGACTTGATTATAGCCAATATATTATTTTATTTTCATTTACACATGCGCCTTTTCACCCAAAATGTGTTATATTATTAATAGTCCCTGTTTGCGTAGCCCCCAAATCGGGCTCCCCAAGTTTTGCTCGCTGTGTGAACTGTTCAAAGACGCAACAACAAGCTCCATACTAGCACTCGGTGGTACTGGTGCGTCTCTGACCGTTTCTGTCTGTCTGTCTGTCTGTCTGTCTGTCTGTCTGTCTGTCTGTCTACTCTGTCCACAGTAGGCCTATAGAAGGATATAGACCTAGGAAATCCAGGTGTCCAAATGTAACAATGTTGATATTGCAGTAGTAATTTTAAATCGAGTCTTTACAACTGGCTGGAAATCTGGAATCTCATGAACTTGGATGTATAATAGTTACGCTACAATATTCAGACCCTGCCCTATGGCACACAGTGCCCGTGATGGGATCATTCCTTACAAATGGTTACATACGGTTGTAGCCTATGTTTGTCATAATTGTAATACTTTTGGAATAATCACCATGAACGATCGAGCTCAATCTCTCCCCTCCATTGCGCACTGGAGTCTGGACGTTTGGTTGTTCATTGATTACAAGTTACTAATACTACTGGTTACTCCTACCAATACAATATGAACTACCCCCCACAGTTAAGAGGTTCACATCTCACTAGTCTGGGCAGATCTGTTCTTTTCGGTTTCCTCGATTGCCATGGTTGGTAAACACTGTATGACTTAAAGTCGTCAGGTTGTATTACTATTAATCATACTGCAACTAAAGCCAACACATTTTGGATGAAAAAGCTGATGTCTAAATTAAATAGATTGGCTAAAGTACATTAATGGCCTACAGCCGCACGAAGTGATCAGAAGCGACACTATCCAGGCACGCACCTTTACGCATCCTAATTTATGTTATCCTACAGTGTATAGACCAATTATTTGTTTACTAACATTGAGACTGGACGCACAGGTGATTGTTTCAACCCCCTCCAACCCCCTCTTGTGTGTTGGCTGGTGGTGAGACGCGTCTTAGCGAGACCTGATAGAATAGGTTTCATTGCGCGCATACTGGTTGCACGCATACTGGTTCTTATCAGTGTGACGTCGTCTGTTAAGGGGTCTATATATAGGCGCGTTCATTAATTCATTAATAGTGCGTGCTAAAAACAAGGCATTTCGTACCATAAACAGCACCGTCCGCATTGATATATTGTTCAACAGGTGTGTGGGGCAATGTATCCCACTGACGACGAGCACCTGCAGAGCCAGGACTACACTCGGGGTTTTGCTTAGCCTAATTTATAAGAAAATAAACAGTTAATAAAGCACATACAGTAGGCCTATACCTTCAATGAAATGCTCCCGCACAACACACCACCAGGAAGAAAGAACAAGCCAGCTAACTGGCGGCTGCGTAAGGCTTTGAATTTGTTTATGCAGTTATTTTTGTCAATAGCTGACAAGCATGCTCCAGATAGAAAACAAACTAACCTGTATAAGAGCACCTTGGATTGGAAATTAAGAACTGCAGTCTGCATGGCTTTAGAAACACTGCAAAGCAAAAGGCAAGTGAATCTGTCAGTCTGGATGACTGGCAGATCTACTGTAAATTAAGGAATAATGTGCCAAAAATGAATAGAAATAATTTATTGAGCCAATGATAGATGGCCCTCTGTTTCATGGTAATTACCTAGTACTACACGTCACAGCCTCAAGGTAGCGACAATCAGTGGTGATTGGGGTTGGCTCTGGGTATGGACTATTAGACATATTGCAAAATATATACAAAATAGTAAAACCATATAATGCCATATCAAGATAAAGTTAAAGCAGTGTACATATAGAAATAAGGGACGGAAAATATTAGGCCAATACCAAAACATGTTAGATCTTTTTAAGACACAATGCAAAAAAGAGAACATTTTCAAAAATGAAAGGCACCAAAAACACAAAATACACATGAAAGCCTCAGGGACCGTCTACAGGAAGCAAGAAAGGCTCTGCTCTTCGTTTAGAGTAGACCATGGGTGTTAAGGTTGTGGATCCATAGTACTTCTCTGCGAAGCAATTTATTAATGATGTCACCACCCCGTGATGAGGCTGCAAGATTTTCTCTATTCCCCAGAATTTAAGGGATGCTGGGGAGCCATGCTTTGCTTGTTGATAGTGCCTGCCATGGCATATTCAGGGTTGTTAGTAGGAATAGCAGTTTTGTGCTCACCAATACGAGTTTAAGTGGTCTCTTAGTTTGACCAATGTATGCCAGTCCACATGCAGGGACATTTAAGCATGTATACCACATGGGTTGAGTTACAATTTATAAATAAGGATATTTTATATTTTTTACCAGTAGGTGCATGGGTAAAACATTTGGTATTTGACGAATTAGAGCACTGAGCACAGTTGCCACATTTATAAAAGCTCTGTGGGGGATTGGGAAGCCAGGTGGGGGGGGGGGGGGGGGGGGTTCATATTGGTGTGACATATTTACAAATGACATGCCACTGGTCTTAGACAGGGCCAATAGACCAATTATTTGTTTACAAACATTGAGACTGGACGCACAGGTAACTGTTTCATGTAATCAATTCCCAACAGATCCCCAAACCTGTTGTTTTGGGGTGAGCTTGTTTCAGTTCATTCAACCTCTTCTGTGTGTAGGCTAGTGGAGTGCGCCCTGCAGGCAACACATATATACTCCATCGCGTAACGGCATTGCGCACCGAGAACAGCTGACATACAAGCTCACAACCGCGTCACGGATGCGACCGCTGTGAGCTTGGAGATCTGCTATTCTCGGCCGTTCTCTGTGCGCGACACCTTCGCGGGACGGAGCATAAATTAGTCTTGACGGGCTGCTGCTGCGCGAGCCAAGCAGGTTCTGGTGCCATGATCATAGAGCGCTCTCTCCGTTCTTATATGACAGTTGACAGCCACTGGAGGTGGAGTTTTGAGGACAACTGCTTTGAATTGTTATTATTGTTTACACACAACAGAAACCAAGGATTATATATTTCAAGAGCGAGAGATCAGTAAAAATCCTGAGCATTCTTCCTCCACACTGGGAGAGAAACAGCATCTGAAAGTTTGATGGGATGCATTTTTACACGTGAGACTGTGACCACTTTTACATTGCATCTTATGAGCGGTGGGGTTCTTTTGCTGCCGACATGCGCGCGCATACTGTTTCGTATCAGTGTGACGTCGTCTGTTAAGGCGTCTATAGCCATGTATTCTGACGACACAACTTTGTCTGCTACTATGTGGAAGACCTGTCTGTAGCTCTTAACAAGGAACCAATATCAGAGTGGGTGGTGGTCCTGAACATCTCAAAGACAAAATCCATTGTATTTGAATCACAGTATAATCACAGTATCATTCACACAGCGAGCAAAACTTGGGGAGCCCGATTTGGGGGCTACGCAAACAGGAACTATTAATTAACTATGCTACAAGTAAATAGTATAACACACATTTTGGATGAAAAGGCGCATGTGTAAATGAAAAATGAAAAATAATATAATATAATCAAGTCTACTTATCAATCTGTCCGTAAGTCCGTCCGTCCGTCCGTCCATCCAGAGTCCAGACAGACAGACAGACAGACACCGAATATTGATAAGCTCTGATGTACCAGTCCAAAGTTGCATTGTATCTTTTGTATTGATAGTATTCACGTTTGTTTATACCGATTCTGAAACACCTGAGACAATGAGTGCTTCATTTAAAAAAAAAATGTTTTAGGTTACTGCATTAGATAGATAGATAGATAGCACCGGGAGCGCACGTATGGTACCCTCAGTCTGTCCAGTCTGAGTGTGTCCCTTTGCCTATATTGCCTCCCCAGCGCACCACAGCATAGAAAAGGACGCTGCAACCACTGTCTGATAGAACATCTGCAGATGTTTATTATTGTGTATTGAGGAAATCTAACATGCTGTATCTATAACATGACCTGCTGAGCTTTAAGGCTGCTTCATCGTTGCAGACGGCAGTGCTTTCTACGGGCATAATATTGTCAAACCCTTACACTGATGACTGACAGGGCATTAGTGAAAGCAGCTACCAGTTATTTGAAGATATTAATCTGTTCCGCTATATAGGCCATTTCAATTGTAGGCTACTGTGTGGAAATAACTGCAGTGTGTATTTATGTATAGGCTAGTAACGGTAACAGCCAGGATAGGTGGGCACCAAAACATTCTGGGCACTAGGGATAACTGGGCACCTTGGACGAGTGGGCATTAGGGACATGTGGGCACTTGGAAGAGTGGGCACTTAGGGGTGGAGAAGAGTGGGCGCTAGGGAAATCTGGGCACCAGGAAGACTGGGCACCAGGAAAACTGGTGTTAATAATCATTGTTAATAAAGAATTCAATCTCTGCAGGCAGTGCACACATGTACCCACTCTTCCTGGTGCCCAGATGTCCCTAGTGTCCACCTATGCTGTATCCGATTAAAACGTCAGCAGAGATGTAATTTCGATGGTTCAATGAGTAGCGACGCCTATAGCTCTCAAGTCTCTACCCAACTTTCCAAGTTCAAATTATATAGGTAGATTTGTTTCTGTTTTCCTATTCCGTAATATTGCTATTAATTAATCATTCTGCAACTAAATAATATAAATATAACACACATTTTGGATGAAAAAACGCATGTCTAAATGAAAAGAAGAGAATCACGTAGGCCTATATCTGCCCGTCCGTCCGTCCGTCCGACAGACAGACAGACAGACAGACAGACAGACAGACAGACAGACAGACAGACAGACAGATATAGATCTGTCTGTCTTCTTATTGACGTAACCATGGTAAATATAATTAGCTTGCATAATGTTAATAGCCTAATATAATAATATAGCCATATCATAATTATGTTTATGTTATAACCGTGTAGCCTACAGTATAATGTATTTATATTATCTATCTATCTTTATCTATCTATCTATCTATCTATCTATCTATCTATCTATCTATCTATCTATCTATCTATCTATCTATCTATATATATGTCCATCTGTCTAACATTGGTGTAGCCATAGTAATGTTATAATCATGTAGCCTACGGTATAAAATTATATTTAATATATATATATATCACTTTTATTTTTAAGTACTAAATCTACTTCCGCTTCTGGTCTTGTCTTTACAGTATCTTTGATTAAGATCGAGAAATGAAAGAATGAAAAAGCAAAACCCTGTTTTCTTACGTTTCATTTTTTATTTTTTATTGAAGAATGAAAAATGAAAGACGGGAGCGAAACGAACGTAACTTGTTTTAAAATGAAGAATGAAAAATGAAACACGGGAGCGAACGGGAGCGAAAGAACCGATGCGACCCTAAATGAAAAATGAAAAATGAAAAACGAGCGCAATGGGCGGATTTCTGTTTGTGGTTACCAAAAGAAAATCCAACTGCCAGGAAATACACGGACCCCTGTGGCCATGTTTCCCATTGTAGCCAAACCGGGAGCAGTACTGGCAGCGGACGTAGGGGGGTTTTCCGGGTTGAATGGGAAACATGGCCACAGGCTGACTAAATAAGCGATTTAAACGGGTAGTTTCGCTCCGGACCTAAAATATTATGCTCCGAACCAAACCTTAAACATCCGTGTGGTTTGGAATCTACCATTAGTTTTGGGATACGATGTATACAAAAGGGTAAACAGCGGAGCCTTGGCGGACGTTCACCCGATTCTGGATGAGAACGACATAGAACCTCATCTCGGAGTGAGAGGTTCTTTATGGAGCTAACATAAAGTTTGGTCACCCCACATTGAATGGTACTGTCTCTTTAAATGTACGCAGGCAGCGTTGCTTTTGTACGTAACAGTACAGACAGAGAGAGAGAGAGAGAGAGAGAGAGAGAGAGAGAGAGAGCTGCTGTGTGTGTTCAGTTCAGCGCCACAAACATCCAGTCCACAACAAATACCCTGCGTTAATAATAAAAACACATCAAAACCATGGGGATCAAAATCTACTACACCACCGTGACCGCCAGCAGAGAGGTGAGTGATCACTATAACCACTTATTGATCTGATCAGTTTGTGATCACATTTACATAGTGCTTCTATTGATCCGTATACAGACACACCCAGCAGAATGAATGCCCTGCGTGGTGGATGTACAGTATTCTAAATGCTTGACCTGCCTTGCACACACACCACTGCCTTTGTTGTTATGGACATTGTTATTATACTGTGTTATTAAATGATAGATCGCATCATGCTTTATTAGTAAGCCCTGCATGGTTTTTAAGTTGGTGCAGAACACTATTGAGGCCAGCAGCAAGTCCACCCAGGAAAAGGAAGAGGAAGTCATATTGTTTTGTTCCCCGATGCTGTTTGATTAGACCTGAAACATGACTGTCACATCATGACGGTCATGGATGAACTTCAACCTGTTTTTAGCTCTTTCTCCCCTTTTGGTCCGTACATCTACATAAACGTTCAGATTTCAAATATAAAGTGCTTACCTCATGGCCACGGATGTTGCATTTATGTACGGGCCCTCGGAAGTATCCGTGTCGTCCGTATTGTTCAATAAAAAGCATTTTAATCCGATTGGTGGCTATTGTATCCGTATTTTCTCCATATGCTTTCAACTACGCGACCCCGTCGGTTGGGAGGTGTATTGCACTCGGACACATTATAAGTCTATGAGCAAATGGCCACCGATCGGTTTAAAATGCTTTTTATTGAACAATACGGAAGATACGAGTACTTTTGAGGGCCCGTACATAATTTTAACACCCATGGCCATGGGCTAAGCACTTTATATTTGAAATTTGAACGTTCATGTATATGTACTGGCTGTAAATGGAGAAAGTGCAAACACCAGGTTGAAGTTCATCCATGACTGTCGTGACGTGGCTAGTCAGGTGGCAGCAATAAGCTGCCATCGCTTCCATTGAAGAAGATGTATTCACTATTTCACTGACATAAATTCACTGTACGTCCTTTAATGGCCCTATGCTACTCCATACATGTACAAATTAAAAATATAAAGGTCCAACCTTAAAGCTATGGATGTTACCCGACCGTACATGCCCCTTTATGCTCGGTTATATTCCACAGAGTTTAATAAAGACGTGTTTTAATGCCGTCTGTGACTGAATGTCGCCGTATTCCTCAATGAGTACAGTGGCGCTGTTTCAACAGGTGAAAGCCGGTATTACACTCCATGGAAACGAGGGAATGCGGCAACATTCAGGGGCAGACAAGATTAAAACGCATCTTTATTAGTCTACATGGAATATTACTAAATATAAAGAACCCGGTGTGACGGGTAACACCCGTGGCTTTAAGGTAAACAATGTATATATTTTAATCTGTACCTTTTATGGAGATGTATGACCGTTAATCACGGACGTACAGTGGATATTTGGGGTTGGCGTCCAAGACTGACAGAGTGACATACACAAAATGTCAGAATCGGGGGGGGGTCTCTGTCTGTCTTAATCCAAGCAAGGCTACATTAAAACATGATATATATATATCAGGGCTGGGCCATTGACCATACCTGTGTGATACCATACATTTTGTGTGTTTAAATGGTGAGCTTACAAGCAGACTGTGTGTGTTTGTGAGGGGGAAACA
Organism: Gymnoscopelus braueri; assembly: GCF_963280865.1. NCBI lineage: Eukaryota > Metazoa > Chordata > Actinopteri > Myctophiformes > Myctophidae > Gymnoscopelus > Gymnoscopelus braueri. The sequence goes on from NC_137613.1 coordinate 53,100,502, forward strand.
CACTGCAGTGTGTGAAACATGTGGTATCAATTATGTCTGTATGGAATCCATTGAGATCATATGAGTATGACCAGTCATGGAAAGAAGAACTCAGGTTGTTTTAAGTAGAAATACCACGTTACAAGGCCTGTATACAACATTTGACTTAAATAGGGCTTATGTTTGTAATAATCTAATCTACAAAGTAAGTAGGAACTAAATCTGTAAAAAAAAAATAGTGCAATAATTTTGCTCTTAGTCGTTAGAGGAGTAGAAGTACAAAGTATCCAAACATGGACATACTCAAGTCAAGTGAAATTGTATTCAAGTACAGTACTTGAGTAAATTTACTTAGTAGTTATTTTCAACCACTGTTGCAGTGGTGTAATGTAACTAAGTACATTTACTCAAGTACTGTACTTAAGTACAATTTTGAGGTATTTTTTACTTTACTTGAGTATTTCCAATACTTTTAGTTCTACTCCACTACATCTCAGAGGCAAATATTGTACGTTTTCTCCACTACAATTATTTGAAAACTTTAGTTACTAGTTACTCTTCAGATATAAATGATGATATTATGAAACATACATTAACCACTTTACTTTTTTATACATAGGCTATTTGAAAATAGCCGATCTACAAGCTCATCACAACGCATCGCGATGCAACGCGTTGTGAGCTTGTAGATCTGCTATTTTCAAATATTGTAGTACTTTTACTTTTGGTACTTTAAGTGCATTTTGATACAAATACTTTTACTCAAGTACATTTTTAATTCTGGACTTCTACATTACAGTATTGATACTTTTACTTAAGTTAAACCTTTTGAGTACTTCTCCCACCGCTGTTGACTAACACATATGAATATGAATGAGAATGATCTTATGTACAAGGCTTTATATTACAATAGTGTGCCACCTTCCCACGTACCCTCTGAATGCCAGCTTACAGTTGGTGCCTTGCCCATGGGTGTGGTAACTTCCTCAATGCGGCCCGGGTAGATAGCATTGAGCTAATGGGATAAATTAATCATTAAACCACAAAGTCAGATAACGAGACTTTGGTGTGTAAAGGCACAGACAGTCACTGACCTCAAACATTAACCCAGTAGGTTAAAAGGTTCAGTCTGTGATTATTTTTGGTTAACCCATTACGACCGGGAAAGCATCTGTCATTATCGATTTTAACCATTATCTTATACTTTCGCTATTCAAAAATAGCAGATATACAAGCTCATATGACCTTGTATATCTGCTATTTTTGAATATTTATAATGGTATATTTTTGAAAACTCATGAAAATTTGTGCAAATCTTATTTATTATATAATATTTTTCAAAGCAGACAGTTTAACTCAAATATTTGCTTCTAAAATATAATATAGATATCTTCTAAATCCTAACAGTTTTTTTGGAAAAAACTTATGTTGCTATAATATCAGTGGTTCTCAAACTGTTTCATGTCAAGGACTCCCAAAATCATGTGTTTGACCGCAGACCCCCATCTCAAAATATGTTGTTCCAGGGACCCCCCAGAAGCAAAGATTTGAGTAAACATTTTTGCCTTTTTCAGGCCAAGGACCCCTAGCTGAGAGCGAGATGAAGCAGAGACCCCCACTACTTTGTAAAAACTTTGCAGATTAAACTTTTTCATATATTTCATCAGTGTTGTGTCAAACAAAACAAGTGTTTGCACATTATCTTTTGTATTAAAATGTTAGATTCAAGTTAAAGCAGCACTATGTAGTTTTGGGTATCAATAACGAGGGAGCCAACGTCTTTGACTTCATTACCCAAGATTCTCTGCAAAGCATGTCCGGTGAGGACGCGCTTGTGATTGGCCAGTCGTCGCTTTAGACTGGCAGTTCTGCCTTGGTGCCTTGGCAGATGCCAGGATGAAACTCATTGTCTCCCCTATACATAGTAATACAGTCAAGCCCCCTAGTAGGGACCACCCTGAGTCTATACATTTATGGAAGGAGGATTGTTATTGCTTAAACATGTCCTTTTGTGGGACATACAGTAATATGCTATAACAACTATATTATAGTTGTTGAAAAGTTACATAGTGCTGCTTTAATGTATATTTTCAGACGTTTAACCACTTAAACCTTCAATACTTAGTAAACTTGACCTTTGGCTCTGTACTTGGTCTGACTTTTCCCCCTCTACATCAAACCTCCTCACAGGAAATAACAATGAGTTGTCAGCTTGTAGATCGGCTATTTTCGGTTAATGTTCCCCTTAACACATCGGGTGCCAAACACGGTCTGAACCGTGTTTGCGCAGAGTAGCGGTCCGGTGCCGAACACGGTCCAGACCGTGAAATATGTCTTTTTGTTTTTTTCGTTTTTCTCCACACGGGCGGGGCTAGAGCAGCTCTGGGAGTACCCATTGTGATCTTGAGAAGGATAGGCCAGATAGATCACCGGAAAAACAAAAACATGGCTGCCATCCACTTCCTGTCTATTTCCTTCTTTAAAACACCTATATCTCCGAATCTGTTTCCGGTGGGGAAAACCGGTCATGCGCGATGCGCGATCCCCCCCCATTGTAACTCGCGAGTGAAATGTTATCGTTCCAGGTTGTAGCCAGGGTCATCGCGCAACATGAATGGATGTTTTTTTTAACATGGATTTGCTCCTCGTGGAGTCTAGAGCTTTAAACAGCAAAGCGCAGTCAATGGGGAGAATGCTGGCACCCAACGTAAGTTGTTATGAAAAAATGCTGGCACCCAATGTGTTAATAAACATAAAATACATTTTCACGTGGGTTTCCAATTTCGACCAATCAGGAGAGAGAACTCCACAACCTCCAGTTCCAATAATTGTGTAATTTCTTTGTGTCATCACTTCCAATTTTCCTCTTGTTTAGCCTGTATGATTGACTCCTTTTTAAGACATTTTTTTCATTTCTCCTGTCATAGTAGTGGTTTCCTGTAAACCAGCGCTTCTCAATGTGGGGTCCGGGGACCCCCAGGTGGTCCTTGAAGGGGTTCCAGGGGGTCCCCAGCAAAATCACTTAATATAGCATCACAGATTGGTTTGACCACTTCTATTCTGATCCGATCCGATCTGCAAGCTGTGTTGCGGTGCGACGCATTGTGAGAACAAAATTGGACTATTCTTTTAAAGATTTTAACACAAATCTTGTATGTATGGGGTTTAAATATTTTCAGATGGGGGTCCATGGCCAAATTACATATTAATTTGCGGGTCATTAATTATTTTTGGAAACATTGTCTCAAAGGCTCAACACCAAGGGTGACAACAAACAAACAAACAAACAAAACAGTCAGTTGACTGTTTTAATAATTTGTTAAAACACATTTGTTGCGTAAGCGCGTCGTTGTGTGTTTTATAACAGTTTGTCTTCTGAGCCCTACCTCATGGCACAAGAGTGTCACACAAAAGTAGTGAAAATAGCAGATCTACAAGCTCACAGCGTGTCGCGATGTGAGCTTGTAGATCTGCTAATTTCACTATTTTCATTTTAAATAATTATAAAATAACGGTTTTGGACATCGACGATATGTTGCTCATTGCACAGCGCCTAATTATGTTTTGAAAGGTGCTTTATAATTAAAGTTTGTTACTTTTTTTACTTAGTTTTCTTTTCTTTTTTTCCCCTTCTTTTCTTTTCTTTCAGATCAAGTCTCAGCAGGCCGAGGTACTCAGGATACTAGAGAGTAAAAGTATCCAGTATGAACTGATCGACATCTCACTGGGAGGAGAGATCAGGGACGAGATGAGAGCCAAGTCTGGAAACCCCAAAGCTATTCCCCCACAGCTGTTCAACGAGGACCAATACTGCGGGGTACAGTACAATAAATTATTGTTTTAATGAGGACCGATACTAAGAATAAAAAATGTATACAATTAAAAACAATCATTGTTTTAACCCATTAAAGGGATAGTTCACCCCCAAAATGACTTTTTTTTTCCTATTGATTGCACCCCATGGAGACTTGAATTCATGGATATTCTTTTGTTTTTGTCGCATTCCTAAGCCAATAATTTGATGTGACATGAAACTTTTTCATGTCAAGGATTTCATGTGTTTGGCCGCAAACCCCCATCTCAAAATATGTTGTTCCAGGGACCCCCAGAAGTAGTAGATTTGAGTTAAAACTGTTTGAGTTAAAAAAAAATACATGTATTCAAAGATTTGCACAAATCTTCACGAATTTTCAAAAATAGCAGATCTACAAGCTTGCAGCGCGGCTTGAAGTGACGCACAACGAGCTTGTATATCTGCTATTTTTGAATAGCCAAAGTACAAAATAATTCAAATCTGAAATGACACAGATACTTTCCCGGGTTTTAATGGGTTAACGAGGATCAATACTGTGGGGTAATACAACAACGCTTTCACTATCACATTTCATCCCCACAATAGGCTCTGTGCATGACTTTAGCAACGATGCAAACTGTGGAACAAGCTCGCTCCCAATGTTTCGCCGTAATCTGAACACTCACTCACCCCTTCAGACTCCACCTTAGCCCGTAGCACTGGGCCTTTTCTTGACTACCATGCAGACTTATGCAAAGGTTACAATGTAATTGGCATGTTATTTAGACAGATGCCAGGTTCCATTGTTTATCCTATAGTTTCTATAGTTTTCAATGTGCAGATTAGTATTGTGATACTGTAGTATATTGTTTTTAGACTGTTGCTAGGTCCTTGGTTTACCTGGGATCCTATAGTTTCTATAGTTTTCAAGGTGCAGATTAGCTGTGATAGTGTATTGTTTTAGACTGATGCTAGGTCCTTGGTTTACCTGGGATCCTAGTTTACTGAGACACTACACTGTCTCTCTGTGTTTAATGTGATTACCTTGCTTTACTTTTACTCCACTACAATTATTTTACAACTTTAGTTACTTGGGTTAGGGTTAGATTTAGATTATTATTACAAAACATACATTAACCACTTCAGCTCTGTATACATTTCGGCCATTTGAAAATAGCCGATCTACAAGCTTGTAGATCGGCTATTTTCAATGGATATTTATACATTTTATACATTTGAAAACTTGTGAAATGGGACATTCTGCACAATGAGTACTTTTACTGTTGTACTTTAAGTATATTTTGATACCAATACTTTTGTACTTTTACTCAAGTACATTTTGAATTCCGGACTTAGAGTATTTCTACATTGTAGTATTAACACATTGACTGCCAGAGTATTTTCATAATATAGCCTACTCACCCAGTGTTAATACTTTTACTTAAGTAAAACATTTAAGTACTTTTTCAACCACTGCACCTACGTCACACAGATACGGGAAGTAGAAGCCAGTTGGGCTGTCTTGCTCTTCCGTTTGTCTTGGACTGTAAGTTCCCTTTTTCAGTTTTTCAGTTATTTTTCATGTCAGTTTCTTCATTTGAGCCGGAATCACGCAACACCTTCAATATCGTTGCTTTCCGGTGGAAACCTTGTACTGTATGTTCAAAACCGTTCCTTTTGTTGTTTTTGTTGTTTTTCTTTAAATTCAAGCTTGTAGATCGGCTGTTTTCACTACTTTTGAGAACGAAGTAGGGCATTCATTTGTGAAAAGAAGAAAGTCATAAGAAGTCGAAATATGGAGATATTTCTGCCCGACAAACGATATGTGTTCAAATGAAGCCATGACAAACTGACGAAACAGTTAACATGCAAGACCGCAACAAACTTGGTCTCCCAAAGTTTTAACTAAGCATATAGGCTACTGTGTATAACCCAAAGTCTGCAAATACTTTTGACTGCGCACATCCCCGGGTATGGACTAGTAAATTAAAATCACCACGATAAACGCTAAAAACGATTATCGTCCCATCCCTGGTGACTAGTAGCAGACTGAAGCTGACTGTTGCTCTCTTCCTCCAACAGGACTATGAGATGTTAACAGAGGCCGTGGAAGAAGACAAAGTGGACCAGTTTTTGAAGCTGGCATGAGGAGGGGTTTCTCTCTGTCCTCTGTCCCCCCTCCCCCTCCTCTCACCACCATGCCGCCCACCTGTAAACCTGTTCACCCCTCCTTTCCTCTCGGCCAGGCTGGCGCTGCCTGCCTGTCCTCCATGCCATGACCAATGCCAAACACACTCTACTATCAACCTGGATCGCAACACACACATTCCCTAACTAGACTCGAAACTTAAAAGGGGGTATTTCACTTTAAAAACACGCCTGGGGTCATTTTAACGTCTATTCAGGCTTTTGTGTGCCTCCCCCAGAGAGTTTTTAAGTTGCTTGTTTCAATATTTAGATATTTGATATATTCATTCGATCAGACACGACCCCCTTCCTATATTATCCCATTGTAACTTCAAACTCCCATGTTCAAGCAACTTAATCAAGCAACTCAACAACTGTCTGGTGGTGCACACAAAAGCCTGAGCAGACATTAAAATGACCCCGGAAGTGTTTTGAAGTGAAAAACACCTTTAAATAACCACTGTTTGCCTCCCAACTAGTCTCGAAACTCTTAACCACTGTAACTGCAAAGTGACACTTGGGTAGAGGTCTGGGTTGAGTAGTTACCTTGTCGTGAGGCAACTCTAAATAGTAGTAAGATATCTTCAATAGTTGCTACGTTGATTAGACTTTGATAATCCACAAATAATCTCCTCATTGACTCTTTTAACACTCTTTTAACACATAATCGAAAGAAAACAAAGCCGATTCTGCCAATATAACATCACAAAACCCGGTACGGCTTTTTATATGTTGTCAGAATAAGCTTTGTTTGTGTTTATGTGCTAACATTTTTGGATTATCAATTTCTAATCAACACAGCAACTATTGAAGATATCTCACTATTATTTGGAGCAACAAAAGGTAACTACGCAACCCAAACCTCTACCAAAGTGCCATTGCGCTTTAAGTTTTGTTTTTGTTTCATGTGTTATACAATGTATTTTTTTAGTTTCTGTGCTGAATGTTGTCTTTTCTGACATGCTAATGTCACTTATTAGTCTTAATGTCACTGATCTCTCGTTAGTCCTCGTTAGGAATCAACGGGGCGACTAGATGTGCGCTAACAAGGTTGGCTAATATGGGCTAGCTGTGACCACATGATCAGATGAGAGTAATCCATTACATTCAACAAGGAATCTCACTGATGTCCCTGCGAGACTGAATGCTTGGTCTTCATGTAGTCTTAACCAGTGGTGGAAGAAGTATTCCGATTTCGTTTTTTGCTTGAGTAAAAGTAGCAATACCAAAAATGTAGAAATACTCTGTTACAAGTAGAAGGCCTACATTCAAAGATTTTACTTGAGTAAAAAGACCAAAATGTATTGGCATCAAAATATACTTAAGTTACTTTTCCACCGCTTGTCTTAAAAAAAAAACTGTCCTCTTCTGGTCTTCATAGGGAAACCTTGTATGTCCAAAACCGCTACTTTTCAGGAAATGGAACGGAAATGTTCAGAAATAGCTAAAACAGCTGATCCACAAGCTCACAATGTGTCGTATCGCGATGCGTTGTGAGCTTGTAGATCGGCTATTTTCACCACTTTTGTGACTTTTAAGTGACGAAAACAAAAAAAAGTATTGAAGTATGGAGATACAAGGTTTCTGCCTGACAGCGACAATATACTGTATGGAAATCTATACAGGACAGAGAGTTGATGGTCCTGAAGCTAATTCCATAGGTGAAACTATAGAGGTCAAGGACCCCATTAGCTGGCAGGGGGTCCATGCATCCATCATAAGAAACAAGCAGAATGTGATCAAAGCATTCCTTATTATAAGGTAAAAAAAACTCTGTGCCAATACATACCTGTGACAACGTTTTAAGAGAGATAATCCGTAGCATATCTTAAAGTTCTTCTTAACATTTTCCATAAGTTTCACTGTTATACGTCTTACAGATATCAGATACTTAAACTTCCAGACACCGTACGTAGGTCTCTTAATATTGGTTCATGACGATGTCAAAAGATTAGTTTGGAAAGCTGGAAAACTTGTATTTACCCTTTAAGACCGGTACGCTATGAGCTTGTATATCTGCTATTTTTGAATAGCCAAAGAAATCTAAAAATGACACACAGACGCGTTCCCGGTCTTAATGGGTTAAGTACAAAAGAAACGTGTTTTGGAACGTAAAAGAAGAACTGGAGCTGAAATGTTTGCAAATCTCATTCACGGTCCAAATCTCACATTTTATTCCGGTCCTGTATCATTTCATAAAAAGATGCACTGCACAGCACCTATGCACTGTCCTAAACCCTGCGGAAAACTGTGAGCACTCAGACACCAGTGTTTTTGATCGATCGATTCATTGATTAGACTTGGGTTAACTCTTGCCACAAGTCAAAGGTGAAGACATCACTGTTTTCAGTGCATACTGTGTTTGCAAACAGTTAATGTTGCCCATGATAGGTACATATCCAGTTAACGTGTTTTATTTTTTATCTTGAGTATGTCGTTCCCATATTTTGTCCTCCTGTGACTCTGTCATTTGCTATTTTTGAGCACATCTACGCAGTAAAATCCTGTAAGTTGAAAGGAGTAGTTCACCCAAAAAAAAAAGCTTATTTTCTATTAATTACACACCTCATGAAGCCTTGAATTCATGGAGACTTTTTTTTTTGTCGCATTCAAGCCAATAATTTGATGACCGGCGGAGTTTCCCGTGAGTCTCCTATACCAGACCCTCCGCCGGTCATCAAATGATTGCCTTGCAACAAAAACAAAAACCTGTACGGAAAAACACAACGTTTTATGCACTGTTTTTTGTAAGTTGACGCTAGTCGACGTGTTTGCTGGTTAATTAACAACGTGTATCCACCATTAAAGCAACGTCATTTAGACAATCCATAACAGTACATGTCTCTCTTTGAGCCCTCCTGTGCTTTGCTTTTTGGACCAATCCCCCATTGGCCAAAATGAGATGAGAATAAAGGAATTAAGATGCTGTTGTCTTCCAAGAAGATTGTGAAAAGTGACTTATGGGTTGAATAAAAATGGAACTGAGTCTAAAATCTGGATGATTCTTTCTTTCTTTAATGATTATTAATATTATTATTATTATTCAAATGTCACATTTCCGATCGATCATTGCTGTCCGGCAGAAACCAGCTAACTCCATTTTGGCGCCTTTTCCCCCCATAAATCAGGGCCATTAAAAAAAAAATAACCAATGAAAAGTATTAAAAAGCGCTTCTGACAAAACCAGCTAACTCCGTTGGATCCTCAAACTTTCTGCTAAACCAGTTTTGCTGACTCCAGGCTCCACCCCCTTTTGACCTCCAACCTCATTGTGAGCTTGGAGGTCCATTCAGCTGTTCTTATCAATGATGAACAATTTGGAGTTGGTTTCTGCCGGACAGCAGAGATATATATATACAGAAAAGGCGATATAGATAGATACACTTTTATAAGAGAAAGTGTGATAGATAGATAGATAGATAGATGAAAGGGGGAATTGGAAAATAACTAGACTTTGCATTTACAAGGCTGACACACATACTAATTAGCTACTAAGTGTCATTAATATCCAGTTCCTCTGCAGTTTAATAATGTGATTCAATTGTTTATTAACCTGTGAATTACAACATTGAGTTTGCATTTCACAGAGGAATTTCACAGGTCTGTATAACGATGGATTTCCAATAAAGCTAAAAATGTGTCTTGTTACAGTTGTGCACTTTCAGAGGTTGAGCATTACTTCTGCTTCATCCATGGAGTCACACTTACCTCCACAGGTAACAACGGTTTATTACATATAGACGTCAACTTTGGAGTACTGCTGCTATTGTATATTGCAAAGCTCAGTAAGATCATAAGCGTTGTGAGCTTGTAGATCTGCTATTTGTCATCAATGGTCATCACACACACACACACACACACACACACACACACACCCCTGCTCATCAGGAGCTGTTAGGGTTTCAGTGTCTTGCTCAAGGACACTTCGACACTAACACAGGGGGAGCAGGGGATCGAACCTGGAACTTCCGTGTTCAAGCGGCCCGCTCTACCTCTTGAGCCTTTTGACCTTTGCTTTGACACCCGGAAGTTGATGATCTCTGTCTGGCAGCCTATACTGACCATTCATGAGTTATTTGGTTCACAGAACGACAGACCGACAGACAGACAGACAGACAGACAGACAGACAGACAGACAGACAGACAGGTGTTGTGCAGTGTGATCTTGTTTTCAGTGGTGGAAAGTAACATTTACTTACATTTACTTAAGTACTGTACTTAAGTACGAGGTATTTGTACTTTACTTGAGTATTTCCAATTTCCAATACTTTTACTTCTACTCCACTACATCTCGGATCCAAATATAGAATAAATCCACCTTTGCTTGTTTTATCGATTTCAAGAAGGCGTTTGATTGGATTAATAGAGATTTTCTACAGTATAGGTTGTTAAAATGGGGAGTCAATGGAAAAGTTTATAATGCCATCAAGTCTCTTTACCAAGCACCTGTTGCCTGTGTTCAGATTAATGAATACAGAACTGGATGGTTCCCTCAACAATTTGGGGTGAAACAAGGAGACATTTTGTCTCCAACATTGTTCTCAATTTATGTGAATGACTTAGCCCTTAAAATTAACAGGGCTTGGGAATCCCTGTTGATGATCAAAGTTTAGGCATATTGTTGTATGCGGACGATATAGTCTTACTTGCTGAACATGAGAGCGATCTGCAGTTAATGCTGAACATTGTTGCAGAATGGTGCTGGAAATGGAGACTGGAGGCAAACCAGGACAAAACCCAAATAGTACATTTCAGACAAAAATCACTACAGAAGTTCAGTTGTGTTTAATTTTGGGTCAATAGGGTTGTCATATACTGACCAGTATAAGTATCTTGGATTGACATTGGATGAGCACATGACATTTAATGATGCTGTTGGTGTCCTAGCTCAGTCAGCGGGCAGGGCACTGGGCTCTGTCATGAACAAAGTTAAACACTGTGGTAATTTAGGATTCAACACCTATACACAACTCTATGAATCAGGGGAATGTCCGGTGTCTGACTACGCTTCTGGGGTTTGGGGTTTCCAGGAACATACAAGTTGTAACACTGTGCATCATAGAGCTATTAGATCCTTTTTTGGGAGTCCATAAAATGACTCCAGTGTTGGCAATTAACGGGGATATGGGATGGGAACCTCCAAGCATCAGACACAAATGTGAAATGGTTAGGCTATGGAATAGGCTTGTGAAGATGTCTGACCAGATACTCACAAAAAATATTTTTAACTGGGATTTTAGATTTGGTCACTCTTGGACAAAATAATTGAGATCTTTATTTTATTCAAATGATTTGTTTTTTATTTTTCAAAATAAGTTAATATGTGACGTTCACAAAATTAGAAGTACAATGTTTTCCAGATATAAAGAGCAATGGTGTAATGATAGATGGTATAAGCCCAAGTTACGAACCTAGACAGGTACATGGTAGAACCGTATGTAAAGTATAATTTAAACAAAAGACAACGATCTCTATGTGCACAATTATGGTCAGGAACACTACCATTAGCTATGGAGACTGGCAGGTTTAATGCCACTCCAGAGGAAGAGAGATATTGTCTGTTTTGTGAACTTGGGGAAATTGAAAATGAGGTACACTTTTTGTTTTATTGCTCAAAGTATGATGATATAAGAGAGGTATTTGTTAGTAAGATGTCTTCTATTTGTGGAAATTTCCTTGAGTTGGATGATTATGACAAATTTTAGATATGTTTTGTTAAAGGAGTTTTTGTTGTAGCAGATTTTATTTGTCAAGCTTGGGAGAGAAGACAGAACAGTCTGTATAATTTTGAGGTATAATTCTGAGATGTAATTGAATGTACTACGTGAATACATTGTAAAACATGTTATAAACGTAAAATGGTGTCTTATAAACCCATGAGGGTTGGGCACTTTGTGTGCAGGACACAGAAATAAAATTATCGATCTATCTATCTATCTATAGTACTTTTACTCCACTACATTTATTCGAAAACTTTATTCGAAAACTTGAGTTACTAGTTACTTTGTAGATTTTGATTATTATTACAAAACGTACATTAGCCACTTCAGCCCTATCGTTACATTTCGGCCATTTGAAATTAGCCGATCTACAAGCTCACATTGTGAGCTTGTAGATCTGATATTTTCAAAAGATTTGTATACATTTGAAAACTTGAAATGGGACATTCTGCACAATGAGTACTTTTACTTTTGGTACTTTATTTTGATGCCAATACCTTTGTACTTTTACTCAAGTACATTTTGAATTCCGGACTTTTACTTGTTACAGAGTATTTTTATATTGCAGTATTGATACTTTTACTTAAGTAAAAAATGTGAGTACTTTTTCCACCACTGTTTGTTTTTAGTTTCACATCTCCCATTCAATGCATTGATAGCATTCGAAGCCGCTGGTCCTGAAGTGGACTCAGCCCATGACTCAGCTATTTTTTGGGCACATTATGTGAACACTCTAAAGACCTCAGCCCCCTCTGGTAGTGAAGTGCACTCAGAGTACCTCAGGAGGTGAGTACACTTCACTTCACTTCTATTCCGCTCTGTTGGTATTTTAGCCATTATTATTATTATGGCCATTGCACGCACACACACACACACACACACACACACACACACACACACACACACACACACACACACACACACACACACACACACACACACACACACACACACACACACACACACACACACACACATCGTCACCTTGCTAAACTAATGGCCTACAACTAAGTCATTTTTTGAGGAAAATGATATTTTTGCCTAAGTCAGCTCCGACACTGGCCACCTCTGGTAAAATCGCCCATCTCCTAATTGAAAAGGATCATGCTGTTCACTCCCCTTTTAGTATAATGGCCTAACTCCCTAGTGTGACTTAGGCCAAAATAGGCATTTTTTTGCCTAAGTCACATGGTTTTGTGACATAGGCCAAATTATTTACTGATTTAGGCCATTAAAAAAATTGCCTAAGTCAGATTTAATCCTATTTAAACCTATTTAAATCTCTTATGTTACATAACTGACAGACAGTGTTATTTCTATTTAAATAGTCATAATTTGTTATAAACACTTTGGGTGAAATGATTAAGAAATATCATATAGTTTTGTTTTGGATCAGTTTTTTATTTTTCCTGAAAAACTTTTAAAAAATGACGTAGGCCATTAGTTTAGCAAGGCGACGACATGCAAACTCAAGCTAGTATGAGATGACATCAGCCAGTGAAGCTGCATTGAGATGAAGGATGTATGCGTGTGCGTGTGCGTGTGCGTGTGCGTGTGCGTGAGTGTGGTTTGACAAGCAGCCGAGAGACCTCTCTCATAGCAGCTTAGACTTCACTTAATATTATGTACCTATATTGTCTGTTTACACTCATGTTGTTGTTTAATGTATTTTAAAACACTTATGATGCTTTTTTTAATCAATAAGCCACGAGAGGTCGCAGTTTACCGTGTATTTTATAATGTCTGAGCGGTGTAGTGAGGCACGACGCGTCAGAGCCCTGATTAAACCCAGAGGGCTTCGTCTCGGGGTTTAATCATCCTGTCGGGGATTATTTCTCAACAACGACCGGTGCGCCATCAATTATCCCTTTCATATGTCACGTCTACTAAACGGAAACCAGCCAATCAGAATCCAGGAACGGGATTAGCCGTTTTAGAAGTCACTTTTTATGGGGGAGGGAGACAGCCTGCTGTATGTAGGCTGTAGTGATTTTTTCCCCCTCTTTTTGTTCCTTTTTTAGTAGTGTTAAATAGCTCAATGTTGTGATAGTAATCAATGCTCATTGCTGCAGCGTGTTCAGTAACAGGGCTCTCCCTGTCTCTACAGCCCTTAACTAAACAGAAAATACATTTTCAAGTCAGGATACCAATTTCATCCAACCAGGAGAGATAACTCAAAATGAATGTTACACAGTGTGAACTACTTCAAATTGAACTGAAGAGACTGGGAAATGATATCCCTGATGCTGGAATAACACCACCTATGCATTTGTAATGTTAATGTACTAGATTTTCACGCAGCATTCAAACCTAGGCCTTTGTTGTGCTGATAAGAGCAATGGTCACCATCATTTTTAATTAAATTGGAAGTCTGTGGGACCACCCACCAGGTTTGGAGCCTGTAGCATGCTGGGAACTGGAGCTGTGGCTGTTTAAACGCCAGCCAATAAGAAAGCGGAGGGGGTGGGGCTTCAGCAATTACAGCCCATCCCTATTGGCCGTGTAAGAGCACCCACCAAATGTGGGGCCTTTAGCATGCTGGGAACTGGGGTTCTGGCTGTTTACAGCCCAGCCATCAGGAACACAGAGGGGATGGAGCGATGGTGCGCCCGTGGCACCCAGGGGCCCCACCACGCGTGGTCCCTGGTGTGGCTATTCTGATGGCAGACCCTTGACCAGCGTTGGTGACAAATTTGGTGCGGATTGGAGCAACGGTGCGCCTCGCAGTTCTGCATGTTACGTTTGTGATGTGCACCCACCGTCCACCGTCGACCCACCGTCGACCCACCGCCGGTTGACCCTCTAGGCAATTTTAATATAGGATAGTAACATAACTTCATACAGCTAGTTCTGTATTATAACAGAGGCACACCAACATCTGTTAGAGACTCAAGTAAAACTCAAGTATTCAAAAGTACAAACTATAAGTACATTTTGTTTGGTGCAGTTGTGTTGTTTACTAGTCTGCCATGTTTTTAATCTGCTGTTGTTTTCAACCTGAACTGGAAAACAAACTACAACATCAGCCTGGGGTGTCATGTCATGCCCCTTTAATTCAAGTCAGTGGTGGACAGTTACTACGTGCATTTACTTGAGTGCTGTACATATACTTTTTTGAAGGTTTTCTTTTTAAAGAACTTTCACTCCACAACATTTCAAATATAAATATTGTACTTTTGACTCCACTACATTTCTAGGAAGGCATTCTTGGGACCCAAACTTACAAAAATATATTATGAATTAACCGCTTAATCCCTGTTTCAAATATGGTGGAAATAGCTGATCTACAAGCTCGTAACGCGTCACGCCACACCGCGTTTTGAGCTTGTAGATCGGCTATACATTTGAAAATCTCTGAATATTTCTGAAATAGTGAGTGTGTTAGATTTTCATAGGTGTGTTCAGAGCCAAGGCCCAATGTGCAACCATGACAGACTATTGACACACCTAAAATACACACCCATTATTTGTGTGATTAGCTGCAGCTGTGTTGCTTACATCACTGCAGCCTGCCATGTTTTTACCCTGCTGTAGTTTTTCACCTGAAGTGGAAAACAAACTACAAAGTCATGCCCTCAAAGAGCTGCTTTCCATTCATACAGGTAATGAGTCAATTTTCCCAGCAGGGGGAAGCAAAGCCCAGGCTCTCTGTGTGTTTTATGTACACTGACTGAAACGTTTACCTGGTTGTGATTTTAGTTCTCTTTTGATGTAGATACTCATGCATCTACAGTTCATATGTCATAGTTTGTTAGACAACATAGTGGTTTAATTTTTTATTCTGCCCATGTAGATTATAGTTGATTAATTCAACATTACATTTATGAGTTCATAATATTCCTGCAACACACATTATTTCTTTGTTTCTGTTATAATACAGAACTTGCCTTATGAACATATATTACTGTCATAAGATACATATATTAATTTATAATACCTTGATTATAAATGCATTCGTTGGAGGTTGTGTTACTCCAGCATTAGTAACTGTATTTACCATTCTCTTCAGTTTGAAGTATTTAAAGTCAATTTTAGTAGTCTTTTTTGGTGACACCGGTAGCTCTGTTGTCTTTACAGCTGTTTATCTAAACCAGTGGTTCTCAAACATTTTTGGCTCAGGTCACCCCTGTAAATAACATTTACATCCACGGCACCCCTGAAGTACATTGTTATTTATAGCACCTTATGTCATATTGCACTAAGTACATATGTAAATCTTTCCCCCTAAGATGTATGTCACAAGGAAAACTTGAGAGAATATCTGTTTACATTATAGGACAGATTGAAAATAACGTAACACTTGACATTTAACCAGTTGAACCCTAATCTGAGTTCTCAGAAGTTCTCGCATAGTTGAACCCCAGCATCCCTATTCTGTGGGGAACACACCAACAACCAAAAATAGCAGATTTACAATCACACAACACTCACTATTTTCACAATATTTATCTGTGAAACCGAGTTAAACTAAATGTCTCAACTCTTACAATTCCAAGTGATTGTCAGGGTGGGGGGGTCCCCAATTCAAATATGATTATTTTGGGGGGTCGTGGCCTGAAAAGGTTGAGAACCACTGATCTATATGGAAGTGCAGCTCAAAAAGGAATGCTGCAGGGTCCTATAGTAACAACTCCGAATGTATTAACTGTAAAATTCATTCATGGTGCCTATGTCATTTTGGCACAAGTGTCGGGGCAGACACTGTGTGTGCAGAGAAGTTGTCAAAAACACAATTATGTGGACGGGTTATTATGAAAGAGACAGACCTTTATTGATCCCATGGTGGAAATTCAGTCGCCAGAGGCAGCACAGCAGTTAAGGTACAGATGGGTAAAAATATAACGAAAAACACATCAATAATGAACGATAATATATGACAGTATACACTGTCTGCCCTATGCAGGACTAAACATACACAAAATCACTGTGTCGTTACAGTATCGCGCCGTATGCTTAGGCAAAAACGTAAACAACCAATATAAAAACAGTATATGCCCTATACAATGACCCACATTATGCATAGTAAAGAACACAGTGACATTAACATGACAGCAACCACCAACCCGCCAAATGCTTGATGTAAGCTAATATAATGTAATATAACATAAACACAAGCAAAAACACAATCACAGTGTCTTTAGGACATCACAGGAAACATTGATATTGTTACAGTGTCAACAGAACAGTAGTATCAGTACAATACCCAGTGTTACTGAGGAATAGAATACACTGATGATATTACGCTACAGCCTCCATGCGAGTGTCAGTGTTCATACAGTATTGTCATGGTGTTACTTCAGAGGTATTGGTCTATTGACAGAGCAGAGCGGCCATCGTGTGCCTCGTTGTAAATCCTCATGGCTACCTGAACAAAGGACTGACCAAGTCTATTGTAATTCTACTGGGGGTATATGAATCTGTCGTTTTCCCACTAAGTTGCCCCACAATCTCCATGTGGAGGGGATGGGAGGGGTTGTCCATTTCCATGATAGTGTCCAGCTTCCACGCTGTAGGTACCTTCACCACCTCCTATCACCCCATTCAATGGAAAGGAATTATATCCAAATTACCCAATTCTATAGGGTGGAATTGTACAATCTCTATCACCCGGGTTACACAAATGACTGTCACGTGACCTGTCTGCGGACAAAAGTGATTTACGATTCTGTCCCTATCGGGACGTAACTCGAACGGCGCTGTAGCAGACTTCACAACGTTCGGCACGGCGACTCGCTCGCCTGAGCTCGCTCGGCAGTGCCTCTCGTGGCTCATGTCCGCTTCAGACGGTGTGCCTCTAGTGCAGACAGTTCTTTTTCAATTCAACCAATCGGAAGAAAGTATGGGCGGTCCTTGACAAAATGAGAGCGGGGTTGTAGAGATTATACAATTCCACCCCATAGAATGGGGACATTTTGATGTAATTCCATTAAATGGGGTTTTGGGAGTAATTTGTGTAACCCGGTTGAGCATGGTTGTAGAGATTGTACAATTCCACCCCATAGAATGGGGACATTTGGATGTTATTCATAGTAGATCGGTTGAACCCGTCCAGGGTAGCCCCAACGAAGGAGCCATTCTTCCTGATCAGCATGTTGAGATCTTTTGTGTCCCCTGCGCTGTTGTGACCCCCAAGCAGGCAATCGCAAAGAAAAGGGCAGAAAAGAAAGCTGGGCAGAAAGAACAGCCTGCTCCAGCCCTTGCTATAGAGTGCATCAGAGTCATCAGACCAGTCCAGTAACTCGTTCAGGTGCACTGCCAGTAATTTGTAGTTGGCCACAATCTCATCCACCTCCCTGTGTATGAGACTTGGGACCGGTGGTACCCTCCTGCTCGTACAGTAGTCCACCACCAAGTCATGGAGGAGAGGGCCTACAGTTCAGTGAGCTGAGGATTGCATCGGTGCTTCGTGGAGTTCCTCAGACGTATCAGCAGGCAGAGATCTCTGATCGTCTGGCTGTGTGAGACTAGGAGATGGATGGATGCCGCTGTGGGTGCTATATCTCTATGCACAAACTTACATGACCCCTGATGTCTGCTGCTAAATGATGTCTGTCACTTGCACACTTTATTTCTAATTTGACCTCATGCCTTATGCTTAAAGGTAGGGTAAGTGATTTACTTTGGTTAAAATAAGTGTTAAATAGCTCTATATTCTGATAGCACTCATTGCTATAGAGTGTTTGTTCAGTAAAAGGAGTCTCCCATGTCTCTCCAGCTCTTTATTAAACAGAAAATGCATTTTCAGTGCTCTCTCCTGATTGGCTACAAATGTGTCACCTACCTGAAAATGTACTATATTTTGTTTACTAAAGAGCTGGAGAGACCCCTGTGACCGAACAAATGCTCTGTAGCAATGATTACTATCAGAATATAGTACTTTGACATTTTAACAAAACAAAAGAAAATTACAAAAAAATATCACTTACCCTACTTTTAAGTATATGTGACATTGTTTCTTTATTTCTTTGTCTTTTCTCTATTCTTATCACTGTTTTTGAAACTGCTAAACTTGTACAAAAATGTATACGCATCCTCTCTTTGACGCCTTTATACTTGTGATGTGACAATACACGTTATGTTGAAGTTGAAGGGATTTCGGATTCATCCAGTCGCTGACCACGTCCAAAATGAACTTTTTCGGAGTGGACATCCGGTGATGTCGTCATGATTGTCGACACGTTTGACCGATTCACGCCAACGAAAGGACGACCTGGAGGAGAAATAATGCATTGTTTTGTTGTAATTAATAGGGGGAGATATGGCGGGTAAGTTGAACCACCCCCTTTAGAAAACTAGAAAACTGTGTTGTCATGTGACCTTAAATCTAGTTAAAGGGATACTTCACTTTCACATAAAATAAACATTTAAAAAATATATAAAAAATAAATGAAAAAAGTAATGGAAAAATCACGGCCCCCTCACGCATTAGAGTGTCCTACTAATGTGTGAGGGGGCCTTTATTTTGCCATAACTTCTTTCATTTTTTTTAAATATTTTTTTTTAATGTTTATTTTATGTGAAAGTGAAGTATCCCTTTAACATCCATCATTTACACCTGGCTGTGAAACTGGGAAGCACATGGGGAAAGTAGAAAACATTCTTTGACACAAAAAACTGTTTTTTTTGCCGGTCAAAGTAAGATTTCTACATGTCAGGTAGAAAGACTGTTAGGCCTATATTAAAGCAAATTTACCCAGGTCTAAAAAAATATATCATCCATGTTGCTGATTTGCCAATGGATAAAACCATGTGAATAATTTAGCAAATAAATTGTTTGAAGTATTATTCTAGCCAATTTTGTTTAAAATAGAGGCTGTGGGGTAAAATGAACCAAATGCCCGGGGTAAATTGAGCCAATTATCCTAATATTAATCACTATTCATATTTTTTATTATGTCTTTGCTATTCCAATTATACTGAATGACCTTTAATTTAACTCATTTAAGAGCAATTTGCAATATTGTATTAACAATTGAAGGTTATGAATAACAAACTTCATTTAATTAGCTTTATATTGTTTAAATAACTGTTAAGAAAAGATAAGACTATTTGCAAAAGGGTAATGTGTTATTAAATAATTAAATACGAGCAGGCCACTCTAAGGCAGGCTCAGAAAATAGTCAGTGATGCTACCCATGTTCTACAACTTACCCTTACCTGAGACAAGTTGAGCCAAAGGACCACAAGTCTATTTTCATGGCCCTTTGTCATAGATGCTTACTCATAATTTCAATTGAGAGAAGACATCCTGAAATAAGGGTAGATGTTTAGATTGTACTGCTATCTCATTTGGCCTTGCTTCCAGGACAACTTAAAGGGATATTTCACTTTTTTTTATTGAGTCATTTTATCGTCTACTCAGGCTTTCGTGAGCCCCCCAGAGAGTTTGTAAGTTGCTTGATTCAGTATTTAGATATTTGATATTCATTTTATCAGACACGCCCCCTTCCTATACAAACCCATTATAACTTCAGACTCCATTTGTAACATGTTAGATTCATCAAAAACACCCGTCCTTGGTTCTGGTGACACACCCTGCCCTCCTAATACCTGATGGGGCCGTGTTTTTTCGATTACTATATTCATTCATTACATTTTTTTATTGTATAATTTTTTTTCATTTTCAAAAATAAATATTGAAAATAAATGAAAAAAGTAATAAAAAAAACACGGCCTCCTCACGTATTAGAAGGACGATGTCGGTCACCAGAACCAAGGACGGGTGTTTCTGATGTTTTGGAGACTCTTTGTGTCTCCTACTGGAACCCAATACTCCTCATCAAATTATTGGCTTAGGAATGTGACAAAAACTAAATAATATCCATGAATTCAATTCTCCATGGGGTGAGTAATCGATAGAAAAAAAGTTATTTTTGGGGTGAACTCTTTAAGTAAAAAATCTGTGTAAATTAAGCATGCACATTTTGAACATTGTATCCTGTTATTACTTATATTTTTTATAACTGAAAAATAGGTAAAATAAAAAAAGAAAGTGTTGTTAGTAATAATAGTTCATAGGGCCATAACTGTTATTGCTCCAGGAATCCCATTTAATCAGTATTCATGGGCTGTAGTGATGTGTCATTCAGGGTAACAAGATAGTAATTAATTGTAACGCCAGTATCTAAATAATAATAATACATTAAAATACAATAACGTTGTGTTGTTGACTAAAAACAAATCTCAAAGGATGAGATAAAAACAAAAAATCATAGGTTTTTTCTTTTTAAAGGGAGGACGTTTTTGTAAAAAAAACTTCAACAACTTGTGCGTTGTACCAATGACACATCAAATATGTGGTATTCAAAATAAAATAATTACATTTTCACTTAGTTATACATTTTCTGACAGTCTAAGCATTGATATACAACCTTGTGATTGTGAAAAAAGGGCATATTTTTGGGGGATTTAACTTAATTTAAACGCTACACGTTACACTGAATGACATTTTATGGGGTACATTTATATGAATAAAATAGAATTACTGACTTTTGCCATGAATATAAATATTACTAGGGAATAGGTGACACTCCAAGGTGACACTCCAATGAACATATATACATATAACATATATATATATATATATATATATATATATATATATATATATATATATATATATATATATATATATATATATATATATATATATATATATATATATATATATATATATATATATATATATATATATATATATACATATATACATACTGCATTAACTCGAACTAAAGATCTATCTTCACCTATACCTTGAAACCTCAATGCTAGATCCTCTCTGCTGATCTTCTTTAGGACATTCATCACGATCTGAACTTTCTTCTGTGGATAGGCTTGCACGATCAGATTGGTAGTCTCCATCTTGTCAGCGTCCTCCAGACTGTCCTGTGGGAGCGGTTTGAGGCCTTCAAGGTTATTACGCTGTCCCAGATACCACTTGAACTCCTTGAACTGCTTCTTACCCAGCTCCTTCAGAGTTTCATGAATGTGTTCCTCAAGTGTTTCCTACAAACAGAGGATGTTAACATCTCAGTTTCATTATCTTAATGCTTTGGGTTTATGTACATCTGGGACTACACAATGAGCATTTCTACACACGCACTTTTGGACCGCATGTTCTGGGTTTGATCCCTGACCATGCCTACGCAGCTGGTCAAAATACAAATCAGATGTCAAACACACAGGGTAAGCGGTAACAGGGATTCCAGGAGATGTTAGGGAAATAGTAGGTTAGCTAATGACTGATTGATTATGATTATGACTAGAAGGGGCAAGGGGTGTAGGGGCGAAGGGGGGAGGGGATTTAATTGATAGTGGGTGGTTCTGACATACTCGACCAAGTCCACCTTAAAGTCTGAATAATTCTTGCAACACGTTATGAGCTGGTAGATCGGCTATTTTCAAATGGTCAATTTATACAGGGTGAAAGTGGATAAACGTATTTTTATGCTATTTTACTGTGAACCCCCTGGAACCCCCTAAAGGGTCCCTGGGGGTCCACAGACCCCACTTTGAGAACCAGTGCCTTATAGTGGCTGCAACCATTTCAGATGTGTGGCACTGTCTCTGTGTCACATGGGGCTGGATGTACAGTAAGATACAGTGTGGATAGTTCTGTGCATAATCATCATCATATTCCTGCCAAATACAAATCCAATTTCCAAAACTAAGAAACAAACAAAGAAACACAGAATTTAAATGTGTTTTGTGACTGTGTACAATTACAAACTCGCACCTCAATCAAGAAAATGAAGAATCAACTTTAGATTATCACATCACTGGTTTACAGGTGTAAAAAGTGGGTGAAATTCCTTTTTTGCGTAAGCTCCATCATTGTGTTGGTTTTTTTTTCAGCAAGGGAGAAGAAGAAAAAGGAGGGAGGACAGCGAGAGCAGAGAGAACTACTAAACCATTAAAAAATTAAAGAAACATGTCAAAGAGAACCTACTAACAATACTGTTTTTAAAACTCTATCTTCAACGTATTATTTTGGATATCTTTCATCATTGTTTCAATCTTGGAAAATGTAGAGAGAAAAAAATGCCATTTACAGTTGTACGAATTGAAGTACATGAAAAAATAACCCTATACCTGTGTCTCAGACAAGGCAGTCAATTGACAGGTGATCCCTGGTTTTTTGGAAGTGTTGGTCTGAGGCAGCTCTTCAGGCACCAGCACTTTTGGGAGAGACCTGCGAAATCCAACCTTGAAATATATATATATATATATATATATATATATATATATATATATATATATATATATATATATATATATATATATATAATCATCATATTCCTGCAAAATACAAATCCAATTGCCAAAACAAAGAAACAAAAAAGGAATTTAAATGTGTTTTGTGACTGTGTACAATTACAACCTCGCACCTCAAACTTGCACATTGTCACATTATACTGGTTTACAGAGGAAAAAAAAGCTATTTACAGTTTTACGAATTAAAGTACATAAAAAAATAACCCTATACCTGTGTCTCAGACAAGGCAGTCTGACAGGTGACTGGTTTTGTGGAAGTGTTGGTCTGATGCAGCTCTTCAGGAACCACCACTTTTAGGACAGACCTGCGAAATCCAGCCTTGAAATCCAAATTCCCAATGAACATGTACAACAGCGGGTTCAGGCAGCTGTTGAGAAATGCCAGGCAGGTGGCTATGGGCACCCCGATGATGATCACATGATCCAGTGTTTCACTCTGTTCTGCCGCCATGAAATTCCCCCACAACACAACCTGTTCCATGATGTGACAGGGGGCCCAGCACAGGAAAAATGCAGTGATAACAGCTACTATGATTTTGAAGGGGCCATCTGATCGGAGCAAGCTCAAGCGCTTGCCCCTGAACTGGTAGCTCAAGTGCTTGCCCCTGAGCTGGTAGCTCAAGTGCTTGCCCTTGATCTTCTGGATCATGACAGAATAGCAGGAGACGATGACGGTGAAAGGGACCACGAATCCCATGAGGAACTGAGTGAAGACCATGGCCGCAAGTCGAAACGTCTGCAACTGCATCACGGGTGAACTGTAGTCATCGGTGAGTGCATATGTGGGTAAGCACAAGATGATATCCTTATCACGGGAGGAGGGTTGTGTGTCCATAAAGATGAAGTAAGGGGAGCTGAGAGCCAAGGCCAGTACCCAGACACTCAGAATCACACAAGACGCCTTTCTGACAGTGCAGTGGTCCATGGTCCACACTGGCCACACCACACATACACATCTGTTTGTACTGATGAACATCTGAATGTAGACGCTGGCATACATGTTGATGGAGAGAACGGTACTCTTCAGTTTGCACATGAATTTACCAAAAGGCCAGTGGTCGTCCAGAGCTGTTTCTGTGATGGTCAGCGGCAGGAACGCTGTCAAGAGGAGGTCGGCCACCGCGAGGTTAAGATACCAAACAGTGCTGACAGTTTTCATCATTTTGAAGCCTGTCACCGTCACCCAGATGACAACTCCGTTCCCCAACACGCTGAACACAAAGACCAGGGTGTTTATGGTGATGGACATGATCTTGAGGGATTTTTTTAGTTCATCATGTTCATCCTTGTAGTCAGAGCTGTTTCCACCTGACAGATTCATCTCGTTATTGTGATAGACAGCAGTTGGTCATAATCTCCATCGTCCTAAAACCTAAAATAACAAAACAAAGGTACATGCTTTGTTTAACCCACTATGTAAATGTATTATCCTCTAGAACAGGGGTTCCCAAAGTTGGGGTCGGGACACTGAAGTCTCCCAGACTAGGTGGGTCGCAACTCGCGAGTCAATGGCCGCATTATTTTGGGGTCGCGGGCTGGAAAGTTTGGGAACCCATGCTCTAGAACTCAGTAATACTCCATAACCATTTATAATGTCCTAAATACTAAGCATGTAACGGTAACCAAAGCTCACAATGTGATAGTATCACGATAAAAAATACACAATATGATATTTATCAAAATATAAAAATACTGAAATCTGTAGGACACAACTTTTCATGACATAACATGAGCTGTGAGTGTAATGTAGCTGATTAGCTTGTGAAGTTCACCCATTAGTGGAGATGCAGTCTGCTTGATTCAGGGATTACAAAGCAAATCACACAACAGACGGAAGTTAGTCGTAGCCAATCGGAAAGGATTTCTGAAACATTTTACAAATACATCTTGATCACATGACTCCAGAGAGAATGGGCCTCATTCAGAAAGCTGCTCATACATTTTCTACTATATTTGAGTGTAGTTTTGCGACTACGTAAAGACCCACGTGACATTCAAAGGGTACAGTATGTAAATCTTTGATTTGTGCAGATCAAAGGTTTATCAGATCATGAATCCCACTTTGTAAATCAAATGCACATTCATGAGTACACCATTTGCATTGGTCCCATTTAACACCATACAAGGCAACCGGAAATATCCAACCGTGAAACCAACTTTTCAGCAAGTTCATCTGCATCACTCAGATCTGCAGACCCTCGAGCGATGAATGTGAATTAACCCTTGCATTGTGTTAGAAACCTGCATACACTTTTGGTGTTAGCGGGTCAAATTTGACCCGTGATTTAACTCAGTTTTTTTCTCCTATCTCATAGCTGACTTGTTATGCATTCATATCCATGTAAACACTTTTTAAAATATTATGTTGGGTTAGGGTTAGGGTTTCATCTATCAATATATCTCGTTTTCAATTATAAAAATGTTAAAATTCCCTCATTACATTTCATATAATGAAGACTGGATAATGATGGATAATGATGATCTAGCTATAATAGACTAACATTAGAACACACTTCCCAAAAAATTATAATACTTGCTTTAGTTGTTTTACTTTGAAAAATGTTAATATTATTAAAAATAGTGACACTTGTGTGTTAAGGGTCAAAATTGACCCGTATACAATAGAAGGTAAAACATCTTTATTTTTCATAAACTCAAACTTTATTTTACTCCTGATAAATGCAAATGCTAATTGAGGACAAGTTTCTCTCACTCTCAAACATAAAATGTAAATGTACATCAAAAGTGTCCTGTATGTCCATATGGGCTGGGCTTCCTTGGAAGCATGACACTTAAATAAAGAAAAATCATCATGTAAACATTGAATATTGACAATTTGGGGGGAATTATTCAATTGAGCCACACTTCTCTGCCGGGGTCAAATTTGACCCTTAACACCACAGGTGTCACTTTTTTTTTTGGAGACCATCAGAATTAACTAAAATGGTGGTAATTAATTTTGTTGCGTTAAAATAGCTGTTTCTGAGGATATCATGAAGCCTTGTTCCAATAAAGAAATGTAAAGGGTACTTTTAACCTATTTAAACTTGAAAATGGGTAAAAAATTACCCTAACACGATGGAAGTGTTAAGTAAATGAGAAGAAATAAGTTACAAAGTTTAACATCCCAGACCAAATAGTATAGGCTAATAAAGCATTTGGGTGCTTTCTTGTAATGGCCTAGCCTGGTAAACCCTCCCTCCAGAAATCTCATTTCTATTTGATTCCTGGAGTGAGTCTGGCCTGATCCGCCTTTCTGCAATATTGGCTGTGTATGCCAAACGGCCGAGCCTATCAGCGTCGTCGCTCATTGTTCTGTGATTGACAGCTTACGTTGGCCAATCAGGTGGCGAGTTCGAGTGAGCCCAAAACACGAACGGCAGCCATCTTTTTCTTGTGCGGCCAATTCTCCGCTATTTTTTTACTTCAAAAAGCTCTCTAACTTCTATTTTGAGGCACGGAATTTACTTATAAGATATCGTTTGGATAGAATTTAGTTGTTTAACTTCATATATGTGGTCAATTAATCATGACAAAGCCTATTTAAAAATAAAAATTTAGAGAACCGGTAGGGGCGGGCAGTGACACCATTGTATCCGAAAAAGGCAACCCATTTTGGGTATGGCTGTCTCAAAAGTCCCCGTTGCGTCACATTAAGACTGGTGAACTGCTGATTGGCTGAAGGGGAAAAATTATCATTGGCTGAAGGGGTTGTCAGTCAACGGTATTACTCCCGCCCAACTCCAGCACAGCCAATATTGCAGAAAGGCGGATCAGGAATCAAATAGGAATGAGATTTCTGGAGGGAGGGTTTACCAGGCTAGTAATGGCCTGCCCAATGGCCCTTATTAAGAAGAACATTTGACAAAATAATAATTCCACTATCATAATTATTATTTATAATTGTATTATAATTAAAAGCTGGGTCCTGGCTGGCTGGCTGCCATCAGTCAGTTTCACTTTTCACCTAATACAGTGATGTCAAAGTACCATCCCATCTCGTTAATCTTGCAGCTGCAAACAACTTGCGACAGGCACACAGCAAGTATGGTAATACATTACATTGTTGCTTTTACTCTTCACGTTTTGTGCAGATTAGCTACAAAATTGAGATTTTGTTAGCTTGGTTTGAGTCAGGCTAATTGTTGTAAGGGAGACAAAATACAACCACCCCAATTGTATAAATTATATTGTATTAACATAAAGTACGCAAAATTATATTTTATTCATAAAAAAGTGACATAGTGCTGCTGAAAGTTAATATGTTAGGCTGTTTCGGTATGAAGGAGGCAGAGAAGATAGGGGGGTAATAGCAGGAATGACATGGGCCAAAAATGGGGAAACTAAATAATCAGGAGCTAAAAAACATAATGAGAGGATACAAGAGCTATCTGTGCAACAGACAGCTGCAAAGTGTGCATATTAAAGGAAGTGTGTGTGTGTGTGTGTGTGTGTGTGTGTGTGTGTGTGTGTGTGTGTGTGTGTGTGTGTGTGTGTGTGTGTGTGTGTGTGTGTGTGTGTGTGTGTGTGTGTGTGTGTGTGTGTGTGTGTGTGTGTGTGTATGTGTGTGTGTGTGTGTGTGTGTGTGGGGTAACAGCACTCTGGTGTTGCCACTCCCACCCAGCATTCCATCACTGACAGAAACCTGAGAGCTACAAAGCATCAAGCAAACAACCTCTCCTCTCCTCTCCTCTCCTCTCCTCTCCTCTCCTCTCCTCTCCTCTCCTCTCCTCTCCTCTCCTCTCCTCTCCTCTCCTCTCCTCCCCTCCTCCTCCCCTCCCCTCCTTGTGCGCGTGCGTGCGTGCGTGCGCGCGCGCGCGCGCGTGTGTGTGTGTGTGTGTGTGTGAGCACGCACGTGCACTCAACTGCCCCAAATGTACTCACAATTTCAACGATACACAACCAAGGTTGAATATGAATATAAACCCATACTGCTTTGTATTCAAGATTTGAATTCCAAGGAAATCAAGGTCTTACCTGTGTTGTTGTTGAGCTCAAGTCTATAAGACTCTGAAGACCGTCAGTGCAGGTATGCAACTGACCAGTGTGAACTCGTCTTCATACTGTAGCACTCACAGGACTTGACACGGGACCTGTCCATGCAAGGAAACACATTCTCAGTTGAGAATGCTATAACGAATGACCAAGATATGACGACCATGCACACATATCTCGGCCACACGTTCTCATGTTTTTGTTACTTTTGTTTGTGACTAAAAGTGAGTGGAATTTTATTTAAAAGACAATGACTAAGAATCTAAAAAGCAAACTTGCGCGCACGTGCACACACACACACACACACACACACACACACACACACACACACACACACACACACACACACACACACACACACACACACACACACACAGAAGCGTTTGAGAGAGAGAGAGAGAGAGAGAGAGAGAGAGAGAGAGAGAGAGAGAGAGAGAGAGAGAGAGAGAGAGAGAGAGGAAGAGAGACTTAGACAGAGAGTGAGAGACTGGTGCAGAGGGGTGGGGCGGCCTGAGGGTTGTGGGAACAGACAGGCAGGCATCAGCTCAATCAACTCAATCAAACTAAACTGAGCGTGTTTATTCAATCACTTATTAAATACAAAAATCAGCAGATAGTTAGCAAGCACATCCGTCAATGTCATAATTGTTTACGATTATACAATTGAGAGCATAATATACAGTAAGTCAACAATAATAATTTAGCTTTCAAGTCGTTTTGTAGCTTGATAAATAAAAAAAGATCTATTACTGCATTTTCAGTGGCACATCAACATCAAACAGCACAACAGATTATCTGTAGTGTTTTTGAGTGTTTAGTGCCCAGACAACATACAGTATATTTATGTAGCTTTTACACACACCGCTTGTGGTTATTTGGAAAGAAGAGCAAACTATGTGCGGGCTGAGGAGGAGAGTTGGTGAGCAGATGGAGGAGAAGATTATCATGAGAAATCTTTATACTTTTTTTGCTTTATTTAATTTATGTCAATGGCAGTGGTGTAAAGTAATTACATTTACTCAAGTACTGTACTTCAGTACAATTTTGAGGTATTTTGTACTTTACTTTCCAATTTCAATACTTTAACTTCTGCTCCACTACATCTCAGAGGCAAATATTGTGCTTTTACTCCACTACAATCATTTGAAAACTGTAGTTACTAGTTAATTTTCAGATATAAATTATGATATTATGAAACATACATTAACCACTTTCGCCCTATTTTATACAGATAGCTATTCGAAAATAGCCGATCTACAAGCTCACAACGAGTCGCATCGCGATGCGTTGTGAGCTTGTAGATCGGCTATTTTCAAACATTCTAGTACTTTTACTTTTGGTACTGTAAGTACATTTTGATACCAATACTTTTGTATTTTTTTTACTTGTAACAGAGTATTTCTACATTGCAGTATTGATACTTAAGTAAAAACATTGAGTACTTTTTCCACCACTGTTCAATGGAGAGTCTTGACCTCTGCATCTTAATCTGAACAGTGACTGAACAGCTGACTGAATCTGAGTGAAAGGCGTCCAGGCAAAATAGCAGGGGACCACCCCAAAAGATGTGCACAGGGACCACCCACCTCCCCACTATGCTCTGGGCCTCAGCCCCTGATCTTGTCAGGACCAAGCTCCAAGCCTGGTGTTTAAACACTTGTTGTGCCCTTTAGATGGCATTTTGAGCATCTGGCCCTCCAGTGGTCTCTGCACGGCCCTGAGTGTGTGTGTGTGTGTGTGTGTGTGTGTGTGTGTGTGTGTGTGTGTGTGTGTGTGTGTGTGTGTGTGTGTGTGTGTGTGTGTGTGTGTGTGTGTGTGTGTGTGTTTGTGTGTGTGTGTGTGTGTGTGGAGAGGGCCACTATATTTCCACACTCACTCCAGGGCCACATTTCATATACTGTACTGTCGGGCAGACACCTCTTATATCCGTATATTAACTTTTTTCGTAAATTAATCATCGGCATTCTATGTCACACATAAGTAGCAAAAATAGCCGATCTACAAGCTAGGCTACTACATGTTTTTGTCATTTCCTGAAAAATGACCATTTTGGATTTAGCTGGTTTCTGCCGGACAGCAGATATATATATATATACAGAAAAGGCGATATAGATTGATACACTTTTATAAGAGAAAAGGGGATAGATAGATAGATAGATAGATAGATAGATAGATAGATAGATGAAAGGGGGAATTGGAAAATAACTAGTGACTTTCCATTTACAAGGCTGATGCACATACTAATTAGCTACTAAGTGTCATATTAATATAATGATTCAATTGTTTATTAACCTGTGAATTACAACATTGAGTCTGCATTTCACAGAGGAATTTCACAGGTCTGTATAACGATGGATTTCCAATAAAGGTAAAAACGTGTCTTGTTATAGTTGTGCACTTTCAGAGGTTGAGCATTACTTCTGCTTCATCCATGGAGTCACACTGCCCTCCATAGGTAATAATGGTTTATTACATATAGACATCAACTTTGGAGTACTGCTGCATCATGTAAACACACACACTAGTATATTGCAAAGCTCAGTAAGATCATAAGAGCTGTGAGAGCTTGTAGATCTGCTATTTGTTTTCTATTTTTGAAGATTGTTTTTGAATTGTTTTTAAAGTGAAAATTCCATTACTCCATTATGAGTAAATTGAACACCAATGGTCATCACACACACGCACACGCACACGCGCGCGCACACGCACACACACACACACACACACACACACACACACACACACACACACACACACACACACACACACACACACACACACACACACACACACACACACACACACACACACACACTTCGACACTAACACAGGGGGAGCAGGGGATCGAACCTGGAACTTCCGTGTCCCAAGCTCTCACATTGTGAGCTTGTAGATCTGCTAAATTTCAAAAGATTTGTATACATTTGAAAACTTGAAATGGGATATTCTGCACAATGATTGCTTTTACTTTTGGTACTTTAAGTACATTTTGATGCCAATACGTTTGTACTTTTACTGAAGTACATTTTGAATTCCAGACTTTTACTGTAAACAGAGTATTTCTATATTGCAGTATTGATACTTTTAATCATGTGACTACTCTTTCCACCACTGCTTGTTTTTTGTATCACACTTGGACACTTTCAGTCCCTGAAGTGTACTCAGCCCATGACTCAGCAATTTTTTGGGCACATTATGTGAACACTCTAAAGACCTCAGCCCCCTCTGGTAGTGAAGTGTACTCAGAGTACCTCAGGAGGTGAGTACACTTCACTTCACTTCTATTCCGCTCTGTTGGTATTTTAGCCTTCTAGGTTTGAAGTAAAACAGTAGTTCTCCAACTTTCTTGTGCCAAGGACCACCCAAATCTATGTGTTTGGCCGCGCACCCCCAGCTGAAAATGTTTTGTGCCAGGGACCCCAAGAAGAGAAGATTTGTTTTAAAAAACATTCAACATTTGTCTAACACTTTGAAGATTTTTCAAAAATGTGGGGCGTGAGGCCTTGTCTGTTTGGAGTTGTAAAACATCATAACTAACGTGTGTGTGTGTGTGTGTGTGTGTGTGTGTGTGTGTGTGTGTGTGTGTGTGTGTGTGTGTGTGTGTGTGTGTGTGTGTGTGTGTGTGTGTGTGTGTGTGGTTGGGGGTCTCAGCTTTTCTTAGATGTAAGAATGGGGAGGGGGGCTCCAAGGAATATGCATTCTAATTGCATTTACGGCACGCCGGTCGTTGTTGAGAAATAACCCCCGACAGGACGATTAAATCCAGAGGCGAAGCCGAGGGGTTTAATGATCCTGAAGGGGGTTATTTCTCAACACTTACCGGCTGGCCGTCAATTATCTCGCTTATTGCACGGCTACTTGATAAATAAATGAATACATTGACCCAAAAGCAACAACAAAACAAAGTATTTCCTTGCTTACGGTAGCCTAATGAAAGTATTCCATAAGTGTTGCGCTGGGCGGACACGGTCGCCTCGGAAATCAAGGAAGTGTTGATCAAATAGAACACATTTTCGGTTACTGCATTGTCTATGTCTCGCTTCAAATGTTTTCAAAAACATTCTTGAATGAGAAATGTTGAGAAATGTTTAGCTGTAAATTACATTGTGTGTTTGTTTACATGGCTGTCATGTTGGACACGATACAAAATCAAGCAGCGCAGCCAGGTGCTCTGAGTCTTTGATTAGACAGCGGTCTGTTAAAGACCATATTCACACGGCGGTCATTTTCCTAATAAGTTAATGAAATGCCTTTTTAATGCATTTTAATGCACTTACAGTATAAGGCATTATAAAACTCGTTATGAATGTTTACAATCAGGCATAACAACTTATAACAAGGCTTATGAAGTATTAAGATGCATTATAAGTTCAGCAGAACAGCACATTATAACTACCATAACTTGGTCAGTTATAAAGCGTCTTTGTTATAAGTTGTTATATAGTGTATATATATAGTAAATATACTTATATATATAAGTAAAGTGTTACCAAAGTAGCAATACCACAATAAATGTATATAAAACAAAACTACTCTGTTACAAGTGAAAGGCCTGTATTCGAAATTTAGAAATACTGAATCGAGCAACTTAAAAACTGTCTGGGGGGCTGACAAAGGCCTGAGTAGATGATAAAATGATCAAAAGTTTTTTTGAAAGTGAAATATCCCTTTAAATACATAGAATACATACATGAAATACTAAAGCTGTCAAATAATTGTAGTGGAGTAAAAAGTACGATATTTGCCTCTGAGATGTAATGGAGTATAAGGTATAAAAACATGGAAGCAAAGTAAAAGTGCCTCAAAATTGTACTTAAAGGGGGCGTGACATCCCCCCCCCCCAAAAAAATGGCACCCCCCACCAGATCAAATCATGCCCCATAACCAGCATCTCATTCTCCGGTCAAAATCTCCCCCTCTCATCCACAGTCACCAACCTGGGTGTGAAAATGGACCCGCACCTCAACTTCGAGGTACACATTAAACACCTCTGTAAGACCTCCTTTTTCCACCTCAGGAACATCTCCACACTCCGCTCCACACTCACCCTGCCAGATGCTGAGAAACTCATCCACGCCTTTATCTCCTCCAGGCTGGATTACTGCAATGCACTACTCACCAAAACAGCGCTGCTAGGGTCCTGATGAGAGTGCGAAAATATGATCATATCACACCCATCCTCCGCTCACTTCACTGGGTCCCCATCTCCTTCAGGACCGAATACAAGATTTCCCTTCTCACCCATCAGTGCATTTACGGCAACGCCCCCCGCCCCCCCTACCTCAAAGCCGGCCACCCGAAGCCTCCGCTCCAACAACACCAACCTTCTCGTTGTTCCTGACACCAACCTCCGCACCATGGGCGACCGGGCCTTCTGTTACACAGCCCCATGTCTGTGGAATGCCCTCCCTGACCACCTGAGAGCACCACAGTCCACTGATGCTTTTAAAAATGGACTAAAAAAAAGCATTTTTCTCATTTTCGTGGACTTCTGTTTGAGTTTTAATTTCTAATTTTGGCCCTTTAGTTTAGCCTAGTTGGGTCTCTTGTAATTGTTTTGTTGCCTATGCTGTTTTTATGCCTTGCTTTTAATCTGTAGCACTCTGAGATTCGTGAGAATGTAAAGTGGGTTATAAATAAAATGTAGTATTATTATTATTATTTTTTTTTAAAAGTACGTGCAGTATAATACATGATATTTTCGGGCCGTGTCATAGGCCCT
Organism: Gymnoscopelus braueri; assembly: GCF_963280865.1. Taxonomy (NCBI): domain Eukaryota; kingdom Metazoa; phylum Chordata; class Actinopteri; order Myctophiformes; family Myctophidae; genus Gymnoscopelus; species Gymnoscopelus braueri. The sequence goes on from NC_137613.1 coordinate 53,134,172, forward strand.
TTAAGTACAGTGCTTGAGTACATGTAGGCCACACTCTGTTGTCATCTGTAATGTTTCCTGCATGTGGTTTGTGCCGATGTCATATCTATGTCATGACTATGCCATAACTATGCTGAACTATGCCTACTCTCTTTCTTGTTCTGCATTATCAGGCAGGATGATTGCATAGGGTGTATACGTTATACTTTTTTATTATGAACTCTGTCTTTATTGTGATTCTAATGCCCTGTTCCTGTAACTTAAACTGCTGTGCTGCACATTTGTGAACTGAAGCATTTAGCCAAAATATGTTGCTAGACCCACCAGTTTCTTGATCCAGCTTTGGACACCGAACGTGGCGTTTTTCTCCATTGCGGCAGATGGTGTGTGTGTGTGTGTGTGTGTGTGTGTGTGTGTGTGTGTGTGTGTGTGTGTGTGTGTGTGTGTGTATATATATATATATATATATATATATATATATATATATATATATATATATATATATATATATATATATATAGTTTTACAAACACAGGATATGGTGTTATTATCCAAAGTGCAAGTGAGACTTTCGGTTAGAGAGATGTTCTGGTCGGGAATCGAACTGGTGACCTTTCGATCCACAGCTCCCCCTAGTCACTTCTCCAACCCCGTGCTGGAAATGACCCAAGACCCAAGACAAAGTGGTGCATGTAGACAATCCCCGCAAACATTGAAAATACAGTTTTATTTCAAAGACAGCATATCAAAGTACATTTGGCAGTTTTCTGTTTTGTTATGGACTTTCATTCAGTTCATCTATCATCAGTCCAGCTGTTGTTCTGGCCTTTCGGTAGCTCATTTTATTTTGTATTTGATTCTTTTAGCTATTTAGCCATTTCCCCCCCAATTAATTCCCCCCTACAGACATTTGTGTGTTGTCATTGCTGTTGGATCCTACTGACTCACCTGCCAGTAAGGAGCCCCCACCGGGGGGATGTATGAGCCTTCGTCCTACTCCTCCCGCCTAACACTCCCTGCTGACAGGTGCCGCCCCCTGTCCATAGGAATATGCGCAGTGACAAATATCTCAATCCCCGCCCGGCTACCCTTCCCCGAACACGGTCAATTGTCTTCATATAGACACTTGAAAAAGCCGGATGCGCCACGGTGGATTAGAAAATACAGTTTTATTTCAAAGACAGCTTATCAAAGTACATTTGTTAGTTCTCCGTTGGACTCCATGGACTTTTATTCATCACAGTCAGTTCATCTATTAGCAGAGGAGTCCAACTGTTGTGGCCTTTCGGTAGAGAGTTGACACTGCAACCCACTAGGGATGGGATGATATATATATAAAAAAGTGTAACCATTATTGTGGCGAAAGTAAATTGTGATTAATGATATTATCGTGATAATCAAAATATTGTGATAATCAAAATATGCTTAAAACTCTTTAAATACCACTTCTGTTAACCACTTGTACCCCACATCCATATTCTGGGGGAACTTTAGCTAAAACATAACAGCTCAATAAATAACATACAAATTTAATTTTAATAATAATACATTTTAAATGTTTCTAAAATAAGGATAAAAAAGGAACCGTTTTGGACATACAAGGTTTTCACTCGATCTGCAATTGTTGGCAAGGAGATTTAGTGTAGGCAGAGCAGAGGGACGGACAATTTCACGATAAAATGAAATCTATGCGATATGATTATCGTGGGTGGTTTTTAATCGCGATAAACAATAATAATGATTATCGTCTCACATCCCTAGTTGACAAAATCCTTTCCAACCTGATCTTCTGGACTTTTTACGAAGAAACCTTCCCCACACTCATCAATACGTAGAATCCTTCCCCACACTCATCAATGTTGAAGACCCATGCCTTACACTTATAGGATATGTTTAGAATAGGGGTGTAACGATACAGTAATTGTATCGATGTACCAATGTTGAATTCCAACGATACAACTACAGTACATCGATATTTAAACAGCAACACATCGTATCGTGTGGCTTAATGTGAGGTTCCATATCGCTACACTTTGGTTATCAATAAATGTGTGGAATCTCTGTGTTGTAAAGGTGAGAGTTTGTCCATATGTGTCCATATAAAATGTCTATGTATTTGCCAGTGAATCACTGTGCTTATCATATGCACAATAATACAACCTTTGATCAGGCACGGCCGAACAACAGACGCCCGGTCGGGTGTCCCTTATTTGAATTTCAGTTGGCAACCTTAAGGCTTCACGCAGAAATACATCTATTGTTCCTAATAATACAATAATAATCGTTCCCAAAAGGACTTGAGTGAGTGCTGGTTGATCTTTCGGCCCTCGTTTGACTGAGACTCACAACTAAAGTTGACAGTAAATATTATGTAATGTTGGATCGTTGTGACATCATGATGAGAGGGAACCGCTAGTTCCTTAGCAACGACCAGGGACCGAGCTGCTTTGCAGAAGCCTGGTTGCAAACTGCAATCGGCAAGCTGTTTCTGGTCGTGTGTGTGTGTGTGTGTGTGTGTGTGTGTGTGTGTGTGTGTGTGTGTGTGTGTGTGTGTGTGTGTGTGTGTGTGTGTGTGTGTATTCAACCCATCCCTTATCAATCTAATTTGACTCAGTTCATTTTCATTGTTCCCTGTTGCGTACCGTTGTGTTCAGTCAGAGTGATTCAGTGTGTTCAGTCAGAGTTGTTACGTTGTTATTGATTCAATGTTCAGTCATTAACAGTCATTAAGACACTGTGAAAGAAGAAAATTCGACAAATAAAAGCTATAATCAATAAAAAACAGGTTGATCTGTGAGAGACAGCATCCCTAACGAGCAGCTCGTTTAACACCTTGTTTAACTCAGTTCATACAAGCACAGCACATCAGTTTGTTACGGGGCACGCTCACACTTTTATTCAATTTCACGGACCCCCGGTTTGATACGATTTTGTATCTCTGGGACCCCAATCTACACTGTAAAATCCTCAGCGTTTACTTAACTATGGATATACTGAGGATCCTACTGTGCTATACTCCATAGCGCCGTCGTGCCCAGCTGAGCTGCATGCCAGGCTGTACCGGGCAGCCATCACACCTGAGGCATTGAGGAGAAGAGACACGCCATTCCCCATTCCCCAGCACTACTCAGTTAGTATGCACGCTAACCGGCAGCTAGCCGTTCCCAAGCGCTAGTCAGTTAGTATGCAGGCTAACCGGCAGTTAGCCATTCCCCAGCATTACTAGGTTAGTATGCATGCTAACCAGAAGTTTGCCGTTCCCCAGCACTACTCCATTAGCATGCACGCTAACCGGCAGTTAGCCGTTCCCCAGCGCTAGTCGTTTGGTGTGCACGCTAACCGGCAGTTAGCCATTCCCCAGCGCTAGTCGGTTAGTATGCACGCTAACCGGCAGTTAGCCATTCCCCAGCACTACTCTGTTAGCATGCATGCTAAACAGCAGTTTGCCGTTCCCCAGCACTAGTCGGCTAGCTTGCATGATAACTAGCAGTTAGCTACACCACAACGAGTTGAGTTGAACCTTCAAGTGGACATGTTGGATGTACTGCTGGGTTCCAACCACCTCTAGTGGTTCTCAACATGTTGGACCTCCAGCCTCATTAATGTATTGGACACCAGCCTCGTTAAGGGGTTTTACCTCATACTCGTTAAGGGTTGGACTTCAGCCTCGTTAAGCAGTTTAACCTCAGCCTCGTTAAGCGGTTTAACCTCATCGGTTTAACCTCAGCCTCAGCCTTGTTAACACGTTGTTTCCCAGTGTTGGGGGAACGGTAAGCCTGTGTTCCTTTTCCTCAGGATGAAGGCTGCCTGAAGCCTAAGTTATGTTCCATCGCTCGATGGTGTTGCGCGCTGAGAATAGCAGCCCTACATGCTCGCAATGCGTTGCATCCACAACGTGTTGTGAGCTTGTAGATCTGCAATTATTGCCGTGTAACACGGTCACATGCCGAAGTACGAATCAATGGTCAATACATGCTCCTTCCGATGTCGGAAAAAAACATCAGTTTCCGACATTAAGTTAAGACAGTCTGGACATCTGGAGGTGTGGGAGCGTCCAATATTGTTTTTATCAGAAGTTCGAAATATATTTATCTCACCTCCCTTTCCGATAAAAAAAGTTTGGATGTCGGTAGGAGCATGTATTGCGCTTTAGGCTTCCGTGCTTGTGTGTGTACGTGTGTCCAGGGATAGCTGTCTCTCACGCTGCCTGTCAGCTAATCCGGTAGTCGAAGGTGTCCTTCTCCATGTAGTCGGTCCAGGTGGAGCTCGGCATGCTGCGGTACGGGTCCAGGAGGATGCGGAAGCACCGCACGATCAGCAAACCCAGGAACACGAAGAGGAGCAGGACGAAGATGAAGGCTGCGCGCTGCTCCAGCATCAGGAAGGACGAGGATGACGACGACGAAGATGACGAAGACGACGAAAGCTCCGACAGGTCCGTGCTGCTCAGGAGGAAGTCTTCGGCCATCTTGGGGGGGGGTTGGTTCGGCGGGAGACGATGGAAGGGAATCGGACGTCAACGCTGCTCACGGAGGGCTGCGTGATCGCAGGAGGAGTTTGAGTGGAAGGTTTGATAGATGGTGTGATGTCGCCAGGTTGCGTTGTGATGTCACCGTGATGTCATCAGGTTAGCTGCAGATGTCATTAGGTTCAAGCTCTCCTCTGTCCAATAGGAGGCTGTTGCCTGAAGAGACACAAACAACAACCATCAGATATGTTGCCCCAGACCCCCCAAACCTTTGTCTATTAATGTAGTGGTTCAAATCCACCGCAGTGCATCCGGCTTTGTCAAGCGTCTATACAAACACCAATTGGCCAGTCATCAATGACTCTGAGGAAGATTGTAAGATCGAAACTTCAGTCATTCTTTATTGTACTAGCTAGCACCTGAATAAAAAGGCTTCAACTATCCGAGCTGCTCCAGTGTTAATCTTTTCTGCAACTGTTGTTGTCCCTTCTCCTGTGACGCACCGGACTAGCCGTATTAGGCTGAGGTGCGCCAGTAGACTTGGAAAGGGAAGCGGGGCGGGGAGGGTGATATCACTGCACGTAATCCTACGGGCTGGGGCGCCACCTGACAGCAGGGAGTGTTGGGCGGCAGGAGTAGGGCGAAGGCTCTACGTCTTCCCGGTGGGGGCTCCTCACTGCCAGGATACAGCAGCAGTGACAATTGGGGAGAAAAAGGGGGAAAATAAATAAACATTTTTTTAATGTATTTATTTCTTTTTTATTGTATTTGTTTGTTTGTTTGTTTGTTTGTTTGTTTGTTTTTCAGCCACGAGCCACAGGTCCTGCGAGGCAGGTAGCGAAAAGGCGATATCCCTTGTGTACAGTGTTCACATACACAGACAGACAGACAGACAGACAGACAGACAGACAGACAGACAGACA